>NC_042621.1:10794309-11094357 GCF_901001135.1 Rhinatrema bivittatum | reverse complement strand
TGTACAATATGCGATCAAATAACTTTTAACCATAATCTTCAAATGTTGAACAAGAAATTATAACTGGGGGATCATACAAATAGAACATAAAAATACTCGTTAATTTAATAAGGAGAGAGAGATTACCAACATATCTTTCTTGGCCTTGTTATTATAGTATGTTATTAGGCTCTCTTAGTCTCAGATTTATCTACAAGGAAAGTCTCCAAATGTGTGGGGTCTGAGAAAATAAATTTATTTCCCTGAAAATTAATATAGCACTTTGAAGGAAAACTCTAAATAAAATGTTGCCCCAGTCTCTAGGGCTTTACTTTTCAGGGCTAGGAATTGTCTTCGACTGGCCTGTGTAGGCCTGGAGACATCAGGAAATAAATATACTCTTTGCCCACAAAAGACGCAATCTTTGTTCCTAAAGAACTTCTCAAATACCAAATCCTTTTCTCTCTCGAGAGAAAGAAACAAATAAAGTCGCTCTTTTATTTATAATATCCAGTGATTCCTCCAAAAAGGAGGAAATCCCTGGACTCTTCTCCAGTTCTTCAACTTGTGAAGTTCTGGGTTGTAAGGGAAAATAAAAAATCTTAGATATAACTGGAATCTTATCCACTGCATATGAAAGATTTTCTGTAAGAAATTTCTTAAACATTTCAAATGGTGATAGAAGCCTCCTTATTGGAAAATTAACAAAGCGCAGATTTTTAATACGCAACATATTTTCCACATTTTCTAACTCTGAATGCAATGATAAACTGTCTACTATATGCATATTTTCAGCATTTTGGATATTTTGTATATTACCATTTATAGATTTCATCTTTGTTTCTAAATCTAATAATCTTTTCCCCTGTTCTTCAATTGAGCCTTTATTTACATTTACTAAAGAAGTAAGGGATTCATTTACTTGTGTGACATTGGAGTCTAATCTGACTAGCATTTTCCACAAGTCTCTCAACGTAATGTCTGATGGCTCTTTACGACTCATCAGATTCTTACTAGTAGCTCCAGGTGGGGTTCCATCTACAGTTCTCTGCGATATTCCATCAGCAAGACTTTCAGAGAGATCTCCTTCTCCCCTACTCACACTTACTTGACTGTCCTCGATAGTTCCTTCCTCCATTAGAGCTCCTGGAGGTTGTGGAGGGGCTGTAGGGCCAATGCCCGGACTCAAAGACACTCCAAGAGTGGCAATTTCGCAGTCCGTCTGTGGCTTTATCCTGTTGACGTGGGCATCCATGGGTCCGATGTTATTTGAAGCTGGAGAGGAGGTATAAACTTTCGCCTTGCGTTTCCTTCCCATGTATCCCAATTCACTTAAGGAAAAAGAAAACTTGTTAGGCAAAGTCCAGGGAAAAACTTGCTGGGTCCTCAGAATCCTCACACCAGGAGATCCTCATCACCCCCAGAGAGAGGTTCCCAAGCCTCTAGGCCTCTATGGGTCTTCTAACAGCCGGGGACAGTGGTGGGGGAAGGGCTTCCTCTCCCTTCACAGCCTCAGTCACCACTGTAAGCTGTCCTGTCCCCCAGAGAGGCAGCTGGAACAAAGGCCAGTCTGAACATGCCGCGTGCATCTCCCAGCCCATTAAACAGCAGCTGCCACACGGCATGGCTCAGATGCACACCAGCACCGCCACTGAGAGGACGCCGAGTAAGCAAGAACAAAATTTACTCCGCCAGCCCGCCTGCTTCCCACGTCGCTTCACTTTTCCTGCTTTTTTTTTTCTTTTGTTTTTTAAACTTTAATAGAAAAAATTTAATAGACCAGTTTTTTTTTTTTTAAGATCAACAGCAGGCTCCGGGCGTTGTCCTGGGGGGAGGGAACTGGCACCACCAGTTGTCCACCCCCAATGGTGAAAAGGACCAAGGCAAAGAAGGGTTCCCAACTCCCTGCTTGTCCACCTCAAAACCAGAAGGGATGGGCCCACCAGGTCCTGCCGACCTACTGGGAGGTACTTTTCCACTCTTTTCTTTCTTTCTTCTTTTTTAAACTATTCCTCAGACTGCAGGTTTTGCACCGCCACCATCTGCTGGAGACAGAGACATACTGAGTGACTGCAGTTGGCACACCAGCTTATATGCCAGCATCAGCGAAACTGTCTCTGTCTCCATCTGCTGGAAGGGAGGCAAAACCCAGGAGTCTGGACTGATCTGGGTACGTACAAGGAATGTGGAATACTTTACCCGAAAATTTAGGGCTGCAAAAAGATCTTAAAGTCTTCAAAAAAGAATTAAAAACATGGCTGTTCAAAATTGCCTTTGAGAAAAATTAATTCGATGGTCTCTATGGAAGGAGAATGCAGAAATAATATCAAATAGAAATGGCCTCGCTAATTAACATTGATTCTTTTTATATTTTGATGTATTTACGTATTTGTGTTGTTATTATTTATGAATGTTTTTTATTTTCTGTGAACCGCCGTGATTGTATTTTATACAGAGCAACGGTATACAAATAAATAAATAAATGGTTTGAATAATAGCCATGGACTCTTGTATGTTCTTTATCGCAAGAAAAAGGAGCTGAAGCCATGACCAGTCCGATGTTAGCTTTGTGGTATGCAAGTTACAAAATATGCTACTTTGTTGCACTGTCAGGCAGAGCTTGCAATCTCACATGCCATATGCAGGAAGTATGGTTAGCTCAGAATAACTGGTTTTAGAAGCTGAACCAATACGCTGGATTTTAGAACCAGTTCAAGATGCTTTCTCAGTCATTATAGCTAAAAGTCCTGGTTGTGCTGGCTAATTGCCTGTTACAAGGCATTATTAACAGCTGGCCCAGAGGAACATGGGATATGCAAGAAGGAAATTACTATTATTAGAGGAGGAGCAAGAGAAAAGCAGATGCACAGAACAAATATGTGTCTGAAAGAATATTTCTACTTAGCGAGTGCTGTTTATCCCATACAAATCAGACTGTTTTGCCGTCTAACTGAAAAATCAATTTGGGATTTCTGTGGTAACCCTCAGCAAAATGAAGAAAGGGCAAGGAGAGACAAAAGAATTGTCATAAAATCGTATAATCTAGAGAACAAAGCATGCACAACTCATCTCAGGTGCAACCGCCTCATCTTGCCCATCTATAATTAACCCCATCCTTGTCCCATGCTGTCATATTTGTAAGAAACAATTGTCAGTCCATTATTCAAAAGAAGATCTTTATTGGATGGATATGGTTGCAGCATAGGTCATAGCACACAACTGTTAAATTACAAAACAATGAGTTTCATTCATTCAATTTACAAAACATCAGTTACTAAAATATTCTCAATCCCCAAGGGGTGACCATGCACTCACCTGCTGAATTTCAACTCGCTAAGTGCTCCGTAGGATCCTGCTTCTGCAACGTAGCGCTGTTGCGGGCGCAGGGCTGTCAAAGCCATGCTCCAGTTTCACAGGGGCTCTGTAGTATCATGAGTCAGCAATGTAGCGCTGTTGGGGGGACATAGGGCCGTCGAAGCCTTGCCCCTCAGGTTATCTTGCATTCGATCCTGATCGCCGACAAAGTTCTCAGCAGTGTGCTGAAGTCCTGCTCAATAAAAGTGCAGGTGTCACTCCTTAAGCCCGCCAACAGAATTTTTGGTGATGCGCAGGCCAATCCCGGACGACACCGACACTCCAGGAGAGAGGGGGTGCCAGCATGGCCATTTGGCTAGGGCCTGCAATGTTCAAGGGGCCTACTTTTGTTGGGCAAATTTTTTTTAAAAAAAAAGCTAAATATATCTATTTCTAACATGATGAAATAAAAATTTCAATTGTAATTGAAGAATTTGCTAACAAAAAAGCTCGGAAATCCTTCTTAAATAAATACAATTGTTTGGGAAATTTAGAAAACGATTTCTCTTATTAAGTATCACATCGGGACCTTACACAGGGGCCTACTTTTCTTAGCTGGCACGGGCCTAATTCCTGCTCTCTCTCCGGCCCTGCCCGCCGAAGCTGAAGACTTGACAGGCATTAACAGCTGAGCGCAGGTAAAAGAAGTACAGAAAAGCAGAAAAAAACTGCTTTTCCGTACTTATTTTTCTTAAGTGAAAAAATTTTTAAAAAATAACTCGGCAGACCGCCGAGTTATGAAGAGCAATGCAGAGTTTACCGGCGTCGGTCTTCATAACCGGCAGCCGCGGCGGGGTCGCGCTAGCGAGGAGGCGCTAAGGTCGCGCAAGCGACCTTAGCGCCTCCTCGCCAGCGCAACCCCCTAATTTGGGTATTGCATGGTGCCCCCCTTGCGGGCGCCATGCGCACATTAGGAAAGCGGGCGCTGACTTTTCAGCGCCCGCTTTCCGCGCTTTATATTGCATCAGCCCCAGAGTAAAGAGGCTGGTGCTGTTCAGCATGGTTACCCTGGGGGAGGGGGAGGGGATTATGATAGAAGTCCACAAGATCATGTGAATTTCCAGTAATGCAAGGACTAGGGTGCATTCCCTGAAGTAAGTGACGCAGTCGAAACACCAAACTGAACTCTGTACTACTAACTTCACCTTGTAATAGGCAGCATTGAAGAGCAGGCAAATGTGACAGAAAATAAATACATTTTCTTATCTCCACCCTTTTGCACTACCGGGTGGCACATGTGATGCCCGAAGATATTTGATTTATTATTTATTTACTTACTTATTTATGCGTTTTAGATGCCGTCGTTCCAAAGAAGATCACAATGGTTTATAAAATCAGTATTCATATCCATTTTCATGCCCAGTTATCACATAATGTGTGTCTACATTCGCTTTCTTCTTCTGCGTAACAGCATATATTCTAGTTATTAGTCAACTATATTCTTGGATCTCATTCTAGCTGCTGTATAATCCCGCAATGTGGGTAAACAGCACCGATAATGTTAAATAAGTTGAACCTTTTGATGAGAATGTCACATAGTGTAAAGAAATATTTTGTTGTGTATTTCTCCTTTGCCGTGCCCAGCACTCCCGACTGCCAGTGGCTGACATAATCCGAAGGCGCAGTCTGCTGCACTGGACCCAGGATTCTAGATGAGGTCAAAATATTACCAGGAGTGCTTAAAACATAAGAAGCTGCCATATGGATCAAGCCAAACATCCTGCCCCCAACAGAGGCAAATCCAGGCCACAAGCACACGGCAAGCACCCAAAAATAGACCCCTGTGCTGCTAATGCCAGCAATAGCAGATTTTTTTTTTAAACATACCCCCCTAGGGGTGCAAAACCATATGCATGGTGATGATTACTACTATTTGTCAATAAGGCTGCTAACCGGGGGGGGGGGGGGCCATGAATTAGGGCTGATCCCAACTAGGCCATCCAAGCTGCAGTCCTTGACCCACTCACGCCCCTCCTAACTCGCTTCATAACCACACCGCGGAGAGGCTGGAAGGAAGGAAGGAAAGCCATATCCTCGCCAGTATCCAACTGGACTGTCCATCCCGCGCCCCCGCCGAGCTCATGTTGCAGTTCCCAATTCCCCTAACTGCTGCCTAAACGTGCCGTGCCGCCATTTCCTCGCTGAAATGGCCCCTCATTAGGAAACCGCCGAAAGAAGAGGCGGGCGCTGGCCGGCTCACCTTTAAATTGTTTGCTGGCCCAACCCCCCATCCTCTGCCCCCTGCCTTGCTCCAGAGGCGGAGCACCCCACTGGTTGTGGCCTCCCCGCCTTCGATGGGGGTCGGGTCAGCCCCGTTCTGTTGCATCTCTCACACACATCCATGACCTCTTAAAATAGTACTTGTATGCTGCCCAAGCCTTCCCCATCTACCAGTTGGCTTAGGCAATAGCCTCTGCTATTAATTGCATCAGTAGCATGGGATCTTCTTAGTGTTTGGGTAATTGCCAGGTTCTTATGGCCTGGTTTGGCCTCTGTTGGAAGCAGGATGCAGGGCTTGATGGACCCTTGGTCTGACCCAGCATGGCAAGTTCTTATGTTCTATATGGTCGTTTTTCAATAAATTATTTTTTTCTAAAAACATATATGTGAAGTCTGTGCCCATTTTTGTGAACTTTAACATAGATATAGGAAAATATTTTAAAAGAACTGAAGCCTCTGCCAGCGTTTGGTACACACACCATTAGGCACAATGACGAGGGACACTTCTCTTAGAAGCGGTTGTACTGAGTGCATAAATTTAATTGGGGCACTGTTTGCGGCACTTGGTACCTACCTGACTTACAGGAGGAGGCATCAAAAATGGGAGAATCGTGTGCTGTGTCTTTAGTTCTTCCCCAGTCCCAGGAAAGAGAGAGCATGGCACTGTATAACAGAAATTTCACTATAAATTTGATTGTAATCCGCATTGAGATCGGTTTCGTAAAGGTGGAACAGCCAATGCTTATCTCTAAGAAAATAAATAAATAATGCCCGTGAAAGTTGCCTGCCTTCCTTTTGAGGGTAATTCTCAAAGCCATTCACCTGCGTTTTGTGCACGGAAATGTTGAGGGCAGAGTCGGTGCTTCTGCACTTAGTTTTTGATTTTTAAAAAGTGTGCACACGAGTGTCCGCACAAGGGTTATGCCCGCTGAAGAGGAAGTGTAACTTTGCGCACGTGAATCTCTGCATGTACCTGCCGACTTACGCACCAGTGTTCAGAGCAAACTTACACAAGTCCGTTTTGAAAATCCCCGGTAAAGTCTGTATATACTATGCCCTGCTGTGCAGCCGATTTGAAAATTACCCTCCCTATGTTCAACAAGATTATTTCGTTTGTAGCTTCTTTATGTTTAGCTACATGTATTGAGTAGGGTGGCATGCCATAACGCCTATCTGAAAATTGACATTTTCTCACTCCTGTCTGTTCTGCTTATGAATTCAGGCAAATGTTTTTCTTAAGTGAGTCAGTAGTGCACGTGTAATGTCATTAAATCTAATTACAATGAATTATCATATCACTGACCGATGTATGTTTTTGTCTTTGGGTCAAAGCTTTCAGGCACACAGCATTGCATTCAGTGAAAATTGGGTCACGTTTCTGTGTCGCAGTTTGTAAAATGGTGAAAAAGGACTGATTGCAGATGGTTATGATTCCGGATATTTGGTCCAGGTGGCACGCTTAGCGCTATTCCTTGCTGGTGCTAGGTTGATGTTTGCGGGTGTCATTCCGCAGAAAATGTCTGCCACCATCCCAACTCCCTTGCTGCTGGAGCTTGTCCTTTGCAGTACAAACAGAACCCTAGAAGTGCTGCACAGTTGTGGGGCAGCATCAGCTCCAGGTTGGGCATTTCCATTATGGTGTTGTCCCAAGTGGGTTAAGGTGCTGCAGGAATGAACTGCTTGGGAAGGCTTCCTATTTTAGCCATTACTTAGCTGGTCTGAGAAAGTCATGCAAAAGCCTTTCAAAGTGCAAGAATTCTTTCCTAAGGATGATCTAATGGAAGAGCGCATAGCTTTCTAAAGCTGGTCAAAAGCCTATGAAGGAATTGCCTATAACTTGTTTCACCCTGGTTTCTATATATTCAGGTGGACTAACACATCAGCCGCACTGTTTATTTTGTGAGGATGAAATTCCTGTTAACATTTTATCAGGGAGATCTCTTGAAACAGCTCCATTTGTTTTCTTATTAGGGGGGAACCTTATATTTAAAAAGAAATTACAGAGCATATGTAGTTTTTGGTTTTCATTTGTGATGCCCTATACATGTAGCTTTGAATATATGATGTTCTAGTACATAAAACATTGATTTGGCTGATGCCGCACTAATGATCTGTTTTATACACTGTTACACAAAGACTGTGCACCTGTGCATCTTGTCAATTGTTTTTTTTTTCAGCCATCTTTCATACTTCCTTTTCTCTTTAGGTTGAAAGGATCGTAGACAAAAGGAAGAATAAGAAGGGTAAATGGGAATATCTCATCCGGTGGAAGGGCTACGGGAGCAATGAAGACACATGGGAGCCTGAGCATCACCTATTGCATTGTGAGGAATTTATTGATGAATTTAATGGACTCAGTCTCACTAGAGAGAAGCGAGCAAAGCACCCAAAGCAGGCCATCACGCCAAAGTTTTTGCAGGAAGGTCGAGGATCCTCCCTGGAGAAAATATCACACCGACCCCCTGACTCTGGGAAAGGCAGAGGCACAACGCACAAAAGAAAGCGGTTAAATGCTGTTCTTCAGAGACAAAAAAGGGCATATACTGCAAAACCGCCAAGTGGTGACAGAGCCACCAAAACCGTGACTTACCGAACTACACCCAGCGGCCTGCAAATAATGCCCCTGAAAAAGACTCATCATGAAATGGAGAATGGAGACGCCAACCATGAGAAGGATTCCCGACACTTTGGAAATGCATCGGGCCGGGAAAAAATGGATTTGGATGACCATGAAGGCAGCCACAGTTTGTCGAACAAGCTGGAAGTTAATGATTCGCCTCTCATGAATGGAATAGGTATGCCAGTCCTGTTCTTGTTAATCGTTCTGTGCTAGCATTTTGTGGGCAACAGATGAAAAAAATACAGTTACTGTTCCCTAATCACTGCGTCGCTTTTACCCTCTTTCTTCCTACACGACCCTGTCCTACTTAACTCGACAACCACTTATAATATGGAACCATAATAACTTTGGAAGATAAATCACCATTATTGTAAGGTGCCTCTAGTTATTCATACTAGGATACTAATTGTATAACCAACTAAGCCACTTATTTTTAAATATTTCATTTTTTCACTTATTTAACTTTTCTTGAAGTTTACCACATATTCAATATTTCAAAAGTGCATTTGGCAGTTCTTAATATGCAGCCTGTAGCAAATGGATTATTTTATTTGTAAGTTGCTCCGATTGAAATGAACCACTAAGGGCAATGCTGTTCGAAATAATGTGTCAAGTTACCTCTCTCAGATTGTTGTCCGAATGCTTTGCGCCAGCGGCGAAGTCACAAATGATAAACATCGTAAGCTTCGCCCGAGCCAATCAGGTTGCAGTGTGTGACTCAGTCTGGGCTGCCGCTCTGAAGCAACAGCGGCCACAGTGGATCTGTAAAAGGGCCTGGAAGAAGAAGGGTTGAACTTGTTGGGTAACATCTTCTGTTCAGTCTTAAAACTGCTGCTGTGCACGTCTGCTCTAAAGGGCTTCTGAAACGTTTAAACTTCTCACCCAGGCCGGAATAACTTCATACGGCGCAGTGGGAGCTTTAGTGTTTCCCTTGGTAGCCTTGCAGAAGCTCTGCAGAGGTGAGGAGCGCGATACAGAGTTAATGGGGAAAACAAATGAAAGATGGTCACAGCCTTGGCACAAGTCTCTCCTAACCCCTAGCGCCCGTGCTGTTAAAGCCCTGATACCTCCTGAGAAGAGTTTTTATCCTTTGCACTGATAGATCCAAGCTTAGCAGGCACTTTCTGAAAGCCGGTTTCCGCAGGTAAAATGCTTTTTCCCCATCCAGATCGGCTTTATGAAACGTGTCCGTCCTCCGTGTAGGCGAAGCTGCACGCGTTGTTCTCCTTGCCTTGTTGGTTGGAATTCCTGAGGGTGGGTTTAGGTTGGAGGGAGGTAAATAATGCGCTGAGATGGCATTTTCAAATCTACGTGCATTATCTGCCCATTCAAAAAGCAGGCACAACTTACCTGTGGCAATAATCGAGGCAAAAGTATGTGCCTACTTGTGCTTTGATTATTGGCGCAAGCCCTGCAGTAAAGAAAACCGTATGGTATTTGCAGCACTGTGGTCAGGTTAATTATTGCCCTCCCCCGCCCCCTCCCCAAACCTAGCAGTCTTTAAAATATTAGTTGGAAGCTTTAAATACGAGGAACCACGAAGAAGTAGGTGGGGTGGCTTTCACTGATGTAGGGTTGCTTGCTGTTATCTAAGATCTTTGAGGTGGGAGGTCAAGGGGGTTTCCTATCACCCCGAAACCCTAACCGGAGCTGTAAGACCTGCACACAGCAACCTGCAAGACTGAGTAGAAGAGAAGTAGACTTAAGGGCATCCTCGGCCATGAAAGGCAGCCCAAGAAGTGGTGGTTGTTAAGGTTTCACAGTCATTGCCAGCAAGGCGAGCCCTTCACAGCCGGAGAGCTCGGGAGCCGAGCTTCCGCTTCCCAGGCACCAAACCACAGATCCAGGTAGCGAAGTCCGCTTTCTTCTCAGTGCTCCTCTCCCTGCGCTGTGTTTCTCCTCTCCAAAGTGTTGGATTGTACAGTAGTTTCTGAGAAGAACAGATGCTGCAGGAGCAAAGGTTATTTATTTATTTAGGGTTTTTATATACCGACATTCTCGATATACATATCGAATCAAGTCGGTTTCCATAGAACGAAACAGTCGCTGGTAAGGCGTTACATTAAACAATAAACAGAGTATTGAACAAAAAAAAAACGTTAAATAGGTTAACCTCCTTTCCCTTGTAACATGCTTTATTTATTTATTTATTTGACAAGGCCTCCTTCAGGAGGTGGCAGGCTGCTGAGCTACAACACCTGCTGCGATCCTAGAGTGTATTCGATTTCATACAGCGATTTATTTAATCTTTCCTACTCACTGTAAAGGGGCCGCCTTGGTAGAGCAAAACATTTTTCATGGCAAATCATGTAAATAGAACCGCAGGTTAGTTTAATAATGTAAAAAGAGCAGCAATCATTACAACTGCAGAGAGAATTTTTGGGGGCTCGGTAAAAGATTGTTTTCTCTCTTTCATAACAATATTTCACAGGTTAATGAAATACAGTGATACCTCGGTTCTCGAACGCCTTGACTTTCGACCAAATCGGTATTCGACCAGGAGATTCGAGAAACTTTTGTCTTGGAATCCGAACAAATATTTGGAACTCGAACTTCCGAGATGAGCCGAGTTGAGCCGAATGGCGTTCATTCGGCCCAGCGTGCCTTGCTTGCGTCATCAGTGTGAGTGCAGAGAGAGAGTCACGCTTTGTGGAGAGAGTCACGCTTTACACTGAATTTAACCCTTAGACATGGGTCCAAAGAAAGCCAGAAGTGGTAATGCAGACATACATATTATATACAAATTAGGCCAGTAAATAGGCATTTTCTGGGGCTTGGAACGAATTAATCCAGTTTCCATTATTTCCTATTGGGTTTCATTGCTTCGGTTCTCGAACAATTTGGTTCTCGACCGTCCTCCTGGAACGAATTATGTTCGAGAACCGAGGTATCACTGTACTGTTTTCCTTTACTGTTAGCAAATATTTAGAAACACTTGAGTGGAAAATAGTTCTAGATGCTATTTCTTTTAAGCAGTGCTGTAAGGTCTTGTTGGTTACAGGATTATCATTATTTCTTGGTTTTTTTGTTTGTTTTTTTTTTTTTGGGGGGGGGGGGGGGGGTTGACCCTGCAGTATCTTCCTGTTCAGTCAGAGCCAGGCTGAGATCCAGCAGTGTGAGAGTCTTCATTCACAGCTACCTGCGGATTTTTCCCCTATATTTTATTTTATTTTACCCCTTTTGCAGGAA
Source organism: Rhinatrema bivittatum (assembly GCF_901001135.1). Classification (NCBI taxonomy): domain Eukaryota; kingdom Metazoa; phylum Chordata; class Amphibia; order Gymnophiona; family Rhinatrematidae; genus Rhinatrema; species Rhinatrema bivittatum. Next base: position 11,082,995 of record NC_042621.1, on the reverse strand, counting down.
GGCTGTAAAGAGCAATTCCATATCCATGGATCTTCTAGATTCCAGGCAGTACTTCCAAATGTAATGCTTTAAAAAAAATTTTAAATTCAAGATATAAAATGTCTTCGCCAACAGTGGAAGGGATGCCATGAGAATTGTTAATACCACAATCAAATATCTCCAGAAATGGTCACGAGGGAAGATTCCAGTTTCGGAAAGTTTAACATTCGATTCTTGCTCCCGAGACTATTTTCAAAGTTGTCTACGTTCCGCCAAAAGGGAGATATCTTTCTGCAGCACATTCCAGAAAAAAACTTCATCAACCGAGGCTATTTTGCGTTCTGTAATTTTAAATCTTACCTCTTTATTTCCAAACAAGAATTTAAGAAGGTCATTTTCAACAGTCTGTGTAAGTCAGCCTGTCTAAAGTTGCAGCGGTATTATATAAACTGTGTGGTTGGAACCGTACACTTTATAAAATACCGCCTATCTCTGCCCCCAAAAGTACATGCATATGTTTCAGTGTGCGCAATATTTGTAGCTTAGGAAGTGCATACTTTCCTTACCCATTTTATTAAAGTACACACTTATTTAACATGCATCATAATTGTAACATGCGTGTACTCACCCTGAGTTGTATACAGAGGCGTGTACTCCTCTTATGAAAATACAATTTTATATGCGTAAACATTATGAAAATCTAACCCTAAATGTTTACTATCTTTTTGTTGTCATTGCTAGGTGCCAGTTTCAGCTGGCAATCTACAGTGACTATCGAAGTCTACACCCCCTTGAACATTTTTCCATCTGCATTTTCAACTCACCGCAGTACACGCCTTTCGGGGCCCAAAAATGTTTTGTTAGCAAAGCATATACTTATCCAAAAAAATACTTACAGCACCTGAATGTAATCCACTTTGAAGTGCTGAAAACGTGGAATATAAATCATAAATAAATAGTAAAATAAAAACAAAACTGAAACCCCAAAATGGATTTCTCCATCCCCTCCCCCTCAAACCTCGAAGTCAATACTTGGTGGAAGCACCTTTGGCAGTAATTACAGCTGTGAGTCTATTGGGGTGGGTCTCCACCAACTTTGCACATATACATTTGTCAGTATTAGACCATTTTTTTTACAAAACTGTTCAAGCTCTGTCACGTTTGTTGGGGAGTGTTGATGGTCAGCAACAAGTCATACTACAGATTTTCAGTTGGATTGAGGTCGGGGCTTTGACTGGACTACTCCAGGACATTTTCTGTTTTCTTCCTTATAGTCACACTAGTGTTGCTTTGGCTCTGTTCTTCAGGCTATTGTCATGCTGAAAAATGAACTTCCATCCCAGTTTCAGCTTTCTTGCAGAGGGCAGCAGGTTTTCTTTATGGACCCTTCTGTATGTTTCTCTGTTCGTCGTCCCTTCTGTTCTGACAAATGCTCCAGTCTCTGCTGATGAGAAGCATCCCTGTAATGATGCTGCCACCACCATAATTCACGGTAGGGATGGTGTTCTCCGGAATTTAGGCTTGATGTCCTGTGTTGAATTGTGCCAAATGTAGCACTTTGCATTCAAGCCAAAAAGTTCTATTTTAGTTTTGTCAGACCACAAAAAGTTTTGCCACATGTCTACAGTATCCCCTTCAAATGAGATTCAAGCTAGGCTTTCTTGATTAATGGCTTCCTTCTTGCCATCCTACCATACGGGCCAAATTTGTAGAGTACTTGGGATACTGTTGTCACATGCTTGTCTTGGCCATGGAGTCCTGTAGCTCTTTCAAAGTTAAAAAAGAAAGTATCCTGGACAATAACAATTTAACACCAAGGAATTATTTTTATTTTACATATGCACACTAGTTAATATGCCCGAAGTAAAGTTTACAGTAAACAATAGCGTAAATGTGAAAGGACCCCTTTCAAAGTTGCCATTCAAAGTTGCCATTGGCTTCTTGATTGCTTCCCTGCTCAGTCTCAATCTTGCTCGGTCATCCAATTTTGGATAGATGGCCTGATCTGGGCAGGGTCTTGGTGATGCCATACACCTTATAGTTTTTAATATACACCTTGATCGTACTCTGAGGGATATTCAAGGACGTTGTAGTTCTCTTATACCAGCCCCAGGTCTGTGCCTTTCCTCAACTTTGACCCAGAGTTCTTAATACAGCTCATGGTTGGGTCTTTGTTTTGAAATGCACTATCCTGCAGAGAGAACCAACAGGAAATGCTGAATTTATTCTGTCATCATGCGAATCAGTTCAGTTTAAAAGAGCTGGGGCCATTTTACTTGGCTTATGCTTTTGAAGGTGATTGCTTGCACCAGAGCTTTAAGTATTTAGGATTGCTATAGAAGTACAAGGGGGGTTGAATGTCTATCCAACTAAGCCATTCCATGTTTTTTTATTTCTGCTTCATAGGAATATATTTTTCACTTGGCAGTTATGGGATAGGATGAGTGGAAACACTGTTAATGCAGTTTACTTCCAGGCTACAAGGCAACAAAAAGTGAACAATCGGAAGGTGATGTAGACTTTGAGTGGCTGGTCTGCTTTTTTATTTGCTGATTTAAGAGTATATTCTGCTCTTCGTATATAGACTCTTAGTAGGCCTCATTCCTTGAAGCTTTACTCGGTTACATAGGAAACGTCATGCTAGGATCAGATCAATGGTCCATCAAGCCCAGCACCCTTTCTCTGGCAATAGACAGTGGCCTGGAAGTACCCAGCAAATCCCAATATAAAAGTTGGTTTCTTGCTGCTTTCCCCAAGAATTAAGAGGTGGAGAAACCAAAGCTTGTCTGGCTAATAGTTATTTATGGACCCGACCTCTAGATACTCGGTTATACTATTAGTCTTAGCACCGTTTTCTGGCAACAAATTCCATAGCTTAATTGTGCATAGACTAAAAAAATGCTTTATTAAATTTGTTCTAAATCTGCTTCCTGTTGGTTTCATGGAGTGTCCCCCTAGACCTAGTAGTGTAAATAACCGTTTCCTATTAACCTGTTCCATACATGCCAAACATAATTTTATAATCCGCTATCATATCCCCTCTAAATTGTCTTTTCTCCAATGAAGAGCCCTAACCTGTTCCATCCCTATAATCACTTTTGTTGCCCTTCTCTGTAATTTTTCTAGTTCTGCTATATCTTTTTTGAGGTACGGCGACCACAATTGCACACAGTACTCAAGTTGACCCTTCCTCAGTCCCAACTATTAACTCATCTGGTTTAGTTCTTATCAGTCCTGCCCTCACTGGTTTTAACTCAAAACTCTTATTGTCTTGACTAGACTGTTGACACCCAGGGAGCAGGGACTGTCTCTTATGTGTCTCTGTACAGTGCTACATATACCTGGCAGTGCTATACAAATGAATAATAATAATAATTCCCCTGAAGCCTTAAGACCTTCAACCACTAAGTCCTCTGCTCAGGTTATATCCAGCCATGACTGGTTTTCTTTGGAACAGAGTTTGTCATCCACTATTCTTACAGGAAACGGCATCACATTTTGCTGAATGTGATGCCATTTCCTAAGGGTACCTTAAGAAGTTCTGTTGTTGACAAATACCAATGTACTCCGTTTTTGGATACAAGAAGAATTCTACCTTGGGGACATAAGGAATGCTTTAGGTAATACCTTATCAGATACTAGCTGAATAATGACATCGAGCCTTGTTTCTATATGTAGATAATATCAAAGAGCCCCTGATGCAGCCATAAGGCGAAACTTTGGCCAGACTTGGGCACTTTCATTATTATCTACTAAAATCTTTCCAAGGCATCGGTCTAGCTTTTGTTTTCTTCACCTCGTGGCATTTATTTATTTATTTATTTATTTATTTATTTATTTATTTATTTAGAGTTTTTCTATACCAGCATTCGTGATTAAAAATCACATCATGTCGGTTTACATATAACAGGGGGTGTGAACACAGAAACGGAACATTGACAAGTGCAAAGAGTTCTTAAAGTTACATTACAACAGGGATCGTATAACTGGGTAGAGAAATAGAGAAAGATAACCGAGCAGTTAGTATAACTATTTACAATTTTGTGAAGTCTCTTACGTCTGCCGTCTTGTTTCTTGGGTCCTTCCCTATCTCAGATCTGGGGATGCAGGCAGGAACCCCCCCCCCCCCCCCACACACACACACACACACACGCATACAGTCGCAGCCATTATTCCGAGATCAACTACTCTTTCCTAAATAGGCAGCACTGTTACGCCCAGATCTGCATTCTGAGTATCACTAACCATTGACTTTTTTCTTATTGTCTCCTTCCATTCTTCAAAATTGAATCCTTTTAATGCCTGAGTCCAGGGTTATGTAGAAATGTAAGATATTTCTCATTTTAGAGTTCTTTGTTTCCTTGCTGAAATGCTGTGGCTGTTTTAATTAAACCAAAAAAGGAACCTGTGTAGTATTTTTTCTCTCTCTCAGTGCTGTGACTGACAACAAACATTCATGTACTGATGAAAGTGAAACCGCATCAGCAAGCCTGACAATGGCAGTATAGCAACTTGCCGTCCGGTCTACTCGTCATTTGTGGTGTAATCTTTTAGTCAAACGACTTTGTCTTAAGTGCTTCAGAATGACCATTCACAAAATCGTATACAAAATTCATCTGTTCCCATAAGTGTGATTGAAACATTAAACCCGACAGCGGCCGGTGTTTCGCGACATACACAGTCGCTTCTTCAGGAGTATATTTTCAGAACAGATGCTACAATTCAAAACAAATCAAATGTCAATTGTATCTTAATACAGAATAGAATGCTACTTAGCTTTTGATGTCACAGCAAAACCAACCTTCATCCCAGACTTGAGCGTCTCCAAAAAGTTATATTGCAATCGGGACAGAGACCAACCTGAATTGAATGGATTAAAACTAGGACTGGATCAGGCTGTGCTAAACCAAAAATAACAGAGCCAGTTGATAATCTTGCTTATGATATAGGTGCATCAAGTACTGCTGCTTTGCCAATGACTGTATTATGTAAACAGATGATAATTCTGTCAACACTCAACAAGATGCCACCTGACTGTTGGCAACAAACAATTTTGTGTCATGACCGTAGTACAGCAGTGAGGCCAAAGCATTTCACCAGGGTGGACTGGGGGGGGAGGGGGGCAAGGTATAACAAATCCAGGTTCATCCTCTGGACCTAATCTCTCGTAGGAATTGTCAACAGGCCAGACCAAAGTCCATAGACACTATGAAGACACGAATCAGAAAAAGCAAGTTTGCTTACCGTAAACGTTGTTTTCCGTAGATAGCAGGAAGAATTAGCTATATGCTGTTGGGTGTGCCCCCTGGTGGCCCAGTGCAGGAACTTCTCCTAGAACGTTCAAACTTTGCTCCTGTACGCCTGCACAGTGCCTTCCCACGTGACTGACTGTCTCTCCTCAGTTGATTAGATAGCACAGAACAGGAGCATAAAAAGAAGATAGGTAGAGAGCAAGCAGAAGGATAGAGACTGTCCAGGGAGGTGGATGTGGACGCATGGCTAATTCATCCTGCTCTCTACAGAAAACACTATTTATGGTAAGCAAACTTGCTTTTTTCCCCGCAGATAAGCACGCTGAATTAGCCATCTTGCCTGGGAGTCCCTACATAGGGAGACAAAGCACAGGATATTCAGTCAAAAACGGTTTATACATTTGGATAAATGTAGGATCATCTGTGCAGCGTATCCCTGCAAAGTGTGGACAGTCTTAAGAATTGTCTTAAGACTGACGCAGTATCTCCTGCCCCATGAACACATCCGGCTTGGTATGATCCTGGAGGCATTATTGAGAGGTGATGTTATGTAGCGAAGACCACATCGCCGCTCTGCAAATGTCCTGAATAGGCAGCTGTTTAAGGTGGGCAATCGAAGCAGTCATAGCGCTCAACTGATGGGCTTTGACCCTTGAAGTTAAACTCTTGGTTTTGGTAGAATAGCAGAAGTGGATACTGGTGGCCATTTAATCACTGGTAATCCAGGAGCATTTGTGTTGAAGGAAAGAAAGAGCTAGGAGTGTCTTTTTGGAGTGTTAGTCCTTTGCTTGTAGTGCTAAAGTTATTTTATAATCCAGTGTGTGCAGTAGAGCTTCTGATTGTTTGAATGTGGTTTAGGGAAGAAAGTTGGCAACATTATGGTTTGATTCAAATGAAAAACTGAAACTACTTTCGGAAGGAAGGATGGATGAGTTCATAAGATGACATTGTCATGTTAGAATTGTAGGTAAGGAGAATAGTGAACTAGTGCTTGAAGCTCACTGACTCTTCAAGCCAAGGTTATTGCCACCAGGAATAATATTTTCCATGTGAGAAATTTCAATGAAGATGTTTGCAATGGCTCAAAAGGTGGGAGCATCATCGCTTCCAAAACCACATTTAGGTCCCAAGGTATGGCTGGCTGTGTGGTCGGTGGTCGGAGCCTCAAGGCACCACTCATGAAATGAGATACGAGGGGTGTGTGGATATGGAGGCTTCCTGTATAAAAGGATGCTATGCCTCTATGGCGCTGAGGTGCTTTCTTATGGAGGAAACTGCTAGCCCAGAAATGTACAGTAAATGTAGGTATTTAACTGTTCCGATGAAGAATGAAGAAGGTCAAGCGCTACCGACATACACCAGTGGCGATAAAGAACGTCCTGAATGTCTGTCTGAATAGGAAGATGGTTTAGTATGTCCATTTCAATCTCCATGCTGTCAAGTGAAGGGAGTCTTGCATGGGTTGAAGCAGTGTTCCCTCCTCCTGTATTAGAATGTCAGATCTGTTTGGAAGAAGGACCCGTTATTGTATGGAGAGTTGTGTGAGGTAGGCATCAAGGCTGCCTGGGCCACACTGGATCTGTAATGTTTTCTTGCTAGGGGACCAAAGGCCTTGTGTTTTGAAGTGCAAGACATGCACGCCCTATCCCTTTGTGAAGGCATCTGTGGTTAGTACTATCTGATGAGACGGGATTCGGAAAGGTGCCCCCGACTGTAAGACACCAGGACTGAGCCACCAATTCATGCACGATATCATTGGCTGAGTCAAGGTTAGCGGTCTTGAAATGGGGTGGAAGCATTACCACTGGGATTTCAGACCCCACTGCATAAGGCACATGTGAATGTGTGATGGACTACATACATCGCCGTTGCTATGTGACCCAATACGGTGAGAACTTGCCAAGCTGTGGGATGTGGAAGGAGCTTTAGTTTTGAGACCAGATTCTGAAAAGTGTGACAAAGGTAGCGCCAGGAAGAGGGGTGCATCGGTATGTGAGCATATGCATCCTTCAGGTCTAAGGAGCACATCTAGTTGTTGCATTGCAGAAAAGGTAAAATGGTTTTCAGAGAAGTCATCTTGAACTTCTCCTGCCAAATGAATCAATTCAGGGCTCGGAGGTTCAGAATTGGATGCAACCCTTTACTTTTTTTGGGAATGAGGAAATATTGGGAATAAAATCTCTGGAGCTGTTGTTGACATGGCAGCACTTGAATTGCTAATTGATAAATTAGCGATTGGACTTCCTGAAGGAGGAGGGGAACATCTCCTTTCTCTTGTGATAGTGGGACAAGGTGCGGTAGCACAGGAACTGTACAAAAATTTAGGCAGTAACCATTCTTGATGATGTTGAGAATCCAACGATCCGATGCGATCTGACCCCATTCCTGAAAAAAGGAAACAAGGTACCTGTAGCTGTAGCTGTGGCTGTTCAGACTCAAACCTGCTATTAATCAGGTTAATAGCTACTGCTATTACTAGCATCAGTAGCGTGGGATATACTTAGTTTTTGGGTACTTGCCAGATTCTTGTAGCCTGGATTGGCCACTGTTGGAAACAGGATGCTGGGCTTAATGGACCCTTGGTCTGACCCAGCATGGCATTTCTTATGTTCTTATCCTGAATTTTAAGTCTGTCTTTCTGGAAGTGGGGGGCACTGAGAAAGGTGATCCCCATGTCCTGTCCATCACTCCATCCGAGACTGAGTGTGGTGGCAGAGCCGTTGGTTCTGTGGGTACGTCAAATATCTTAAGTAGCCCGTGCATGTCTGCCCTAGGATCTGGGAGTTTTTTGGTTTCCAGGTTTAAAGTGGTTCCTACCTTCTCTGTAAATCTGGGGTATGAGAGAACCTCCAGGAGTGATGATGGTCCTGGTGGCTCCTCTGGAGGGTCTGATGGTATACCCAGTGAAGATTTGGAAGAGGGTGGAGAGGAATATACTGGCTTTATGCTTTGTCCGGGGCCCGGCAGGCTCAGCTCCAGTACTGGCTCCTCATCATCCGATTGCATCCAGGGTGGGGAAAAGGTAGCAGAATGCTCTAATCCCCCTGCTGATGGGCTAGAGGAGGGGTATGGATTCTGAGAGGACACCAATGTGTCGAAGAACGTTTGAAGAATCTCCATAATCTGGGACAGTGATTGAGAGGCTGCGGCTTGCAGCCCTTGGGTGGTAGTTGCAGATGTCTTTTTCTTTTTTGCTGGTGAAGAGCTGCCCTGACCCCTTGCAGGGGAAGCTGACTTTTCAGTCCGCTTTATAAGGTGGTCTGAAAATTCCTAGGTCCATTATCTTTTGTGGGTGAGTTTGATGGGATGTTTGGCCAAAGTCGATGAAGCGGAGCATCTCGAAACGCAAGGGGTTTCGACATCTGAATCACCAGATCCTTCCAGATCAGAGACAGTGAACACCATAGGCAGATCTTTGGCCTGGTGTAAGTGTCTCCTAGCAGTACTCTCTGGTGCGTGGTGTTTTTGCGTCGAATGGCTTCGAGGTTTGCTTAGTCTTCATCAGCTTCGACACATGCGTTGGGGTGCCCCTGAAGCATGGTCCGATGCCAGTTGCGTTGCACTTGTCGCTGTTTGTGCGCACGTTGGTCGCAGTTCATCAGTCGATTTGCATCAGTCAGAGCCCTGCATCGGCTTCGAAGGCTCAGTCCGATGCCGGTCCTCACTGAATGTGCTAGGTGACGCATTTGACACAGTGGCACTTGTTTGACTGCGTTTCGCTGCATCAGAGCCCTTACAGGAATGCCCAGGCTTTATATCTCCCACCTTGGCCTTCAGGGGGTTTCGTGGACTTAATAGAAGTCTGTTCCTAGTAGGACGCCCGCGTTTGTTTCTCAGATCTGCTGAGTTCTCACCCCAGTGAAGACTGTGCGGAGCGCTGGGTAGGAGCATAGGAACCGGACGGGCCCTCTTCTAATTTCCCTAGTCTGGCGATTTTCATGGCTCTCTGCCGCTGGGCCCTTGGTGACATCCTGCCATAATCCCGGCAGGATGTCTGATCGTGATCTGGCCCAAGACATACATAACAACGGGTATGTCCTTCTATCGCGGACATGATTTTGCCGCATTGGCAAAACTTAAATCCGGGAGCTTTTGGAGCCATCAGGGCACTGAAAAGTGCCGTTTGGTTTTCACCAAAGTGATATTGTGAAAGAGAGAGAGAGAGAGAAAAAACTGCTAGAGAGGCAAGAGAGAGAAGAACCCGCAACCGTTGCTGTGCAGGAAAGCAAAAAACTGAGGAGAGACAGTAGTTGCGCGGGAAGGCACCGCACAGGCGTACAGGAGCACAGTTTGAACATTCTAGGAGAAGTTCCCGCACTGGGCCGCTAGGGGGCGCACCCAAACAGCATGGCTAATTCAGCCTGCTTATCTGCGGGAAAATATTTTATTCACCTTGTATACTGCATTTGATTTATAAGGGGCTGTGATAAACCTGTGTTTACCTTTAGTAGTGTTATAAACATGTAATAGAAGTCATCATAACTGTAAACTCTTAAACTATTATATAACATGCGTCTATGATACCTCTCAAGTATGGAAGTACATAAATTTCTTTAAAAGCATTACTACTGTCATATTGGTCAACCATGGTCATGCCCAGTTTTGCTATCTTGACATTTTACAATATTTTTTTAAAGTAACCAAAAGGATTTAGTTAAAATTATGGGTTAACTCAAGGTAACACTGTTTTCATTAAAATTAATCCACTGTTGATCTAAATCATGTTTACAAATCATCTGAAACTAAATTTTTCGGCTTCGCATGCTTTTGTTTTTCTTTTAAATAAAATTCTGTAGCTCTTCAAGAAATAGAATTGAGTCTGAAAGCTTAAATACATTTCAGCACACCGTGGTAAAGATATTAAATGGCGTAAACTGGAGATGGTACAGAATTGCTGTCAAAATATTATCTCTAAAATCAATGTGACAAAAAAAATATTCAGTCTTATTACAACCTATTTTGAGCCTGCTTAGTACCTTTTTGACTTTACTGACAGAAAGGTAGACTTTTTTTGATTGAGCTCACCAGGATTCAGAGTTGATTTAATTAATTTGAGAAAGGCATATTAAATAATGATAATCATATTATCCTACTTTACTGTCAAACCTTTCCAGAAATAAAAAAAAAATGCACCGAATTATTGCATATTAAAATACTTTATATTAGAAGGAGATCACGGGATGCGCTGAGGGGAACGGATGTAAATCCCCCTCTCAGGTCCCGATCCCCGCATCCAGCCCCATCCACGTTTGTTTTTCTAACAAATTTTACAATCGGGCAAGTTTTTGCAAGTGAGTACCTTCATGGGGACATTTATTCGGCTCCAATGGCAAACTGGACGGCAAAAAAAGATAGAGAAGGACAAGGCCCGCCTTGCTGAGGCACCTCCGGATGATGATGCAGGGCCCTCGGATGTGGCGCAGATGGCAGCCGTGCTGGAAATCAAAACGGCTATAGTGGAGGCACTCGCGCCAGAATTTAAAAAAAATATCTGAGCAAATTTCGGAGCTGTCGGGGACTCTGCCCGGCTATGAGGCGCGATTTGAAGCGGTAGAGCTGCGGGTTTCTGAGACCCAAGATGTTTAATCTGGAGCTCCGGGCCATCTTGGTCTACCTGGCTAAGTTGCGAGTTCAAACCCCGGGAGGCGTGCATTGGTTCATGGAAGCCGAAGACCTTCAGCACTTTGTGACAGAACAAGAAAAACTGGGCTCGAACAACTGACTCACAGGTTCACTAGCCGCAGGTTTTTCTTCTGCCTGTTTTCTAGACTTGATTCATCTCCCTGATATCGGTAGCCACAGAGGGATACCCAGGCCTTCCACCTTGCGCTCGGACCCAGTGGTTCATTTGGTGGGTCCAGATAGCACCTACTTCAACTGAACTGGGACCTGTGGCTGGGCGCATACCAGGCTTTGAGCCTGGGACCCTGGTTTCTGTTATTGGCCTAGTTGTTCGCCCTCTCATGCCAGTTTCTTTCACAAGCTCACTGGGCTGTTACCAGAGTCAGTTTGGTTGCCCCGGTATTTCCATGCTGCTGGTATCCACAGCCTTGTGACTCTATATGTGTTTGTAGTGAGCCAAGATGGATAGTTTCACGTCCCCCCTAGCCTCGGGGGGGGGGGGGGGGGGATGGGAACGGTTTTCATGTTGTTCCTGACAGATGTCCACTCAAGATGAGTGATTGCTCTATTAAAGCCATAGGGATGGGGCTGGGGCTCGGGATGGAGTCCAGCACGGTTGGTAGTGATCTCCAATACCCCTCCTGGGGTCTTTGATGGGTGTTGAGAATATGGGGGATGGGGGGGGGAGGGGACAGGGTTTTGCTCACCTTATGCCTGTTACACTATGTAACTGCTTTGTATCATATTTAGGATCAGCGTTCACACATTCATCTCTCCGCCTGCTAAAAGGGAGAGCCCCAACCTGGAGGACCTTCCCTTTCACCACACACCGAGTTTTAAGGTGTTGTTTACTTCTTCAGGCGAATAGATGATTTGGAACGGATCTCAAATAATCGCTTGGATCGTTTGTGGTATACACTCCCCCATCAAACGGGCAACAGGCAGGAATAGTATTTTTACAAGAAACCCATCTCACTGACCTGGAGCACAAGAAATTATGTCAAAGCTGGGTTGGTGCAGGACACTTTGCCTCAGCAACTACTAAATCAGCCGGTGTCGCTGTTTTGATTAATAAGAACTTGACCTTCACGGTCCAGAAAGAAATTAAGAATCCTCTAGGCCGTTACATTGTGCTAATTGCGGACCTTAATCAGGTTCCTATAGTTTTCTGTAATTTGTATGCCCCCAATACTTATGACTACTCCTCCTTCAGGAATCTCAATGGTATCTTACTGCCCTATACCACACATACTTTGGTGGTAGGGGGGACTTTACTGCAGTTAAAGATCCCTTTTTGGATGTAAGTCAATCCACCTCCTCAGAATGGAAGCCTAGTAAGGGGATTCTAATTTTAGAGCAATCCCTTCAACTAGTTGATGCCTGGAGAACATTGCATCCCTCTAATAGAGATTTTAATCATATCTCTAGGGCCCACTCCTCCCATTCCAGGCTCGATTACTTGCTGGTCAGTGCGCATGCCTTTTCCAAAATAACAGACACGGGCATAGGGGACATCATTATCTCGGAACATGTGCCGGTTTGGCTTGACTTCCTGGACTCTGCCTCATCTCAACCTTGACCCCTCTGGCGCGTCCCGTACTTTTTGGCTGACGAAACCCATTTTCAAGATTATCTGCGTACTAAGTGGTCTGAGTATGAGTTGTTTAATTGTGCACACGCTGACACTCCCATTTTGTTTTGGTTCACTGCCAAGGCTGTCTTGCTTGGCGACTCTGGATAAACGTTATTGGCTCTTAGTGCGGAGCTGCAGAGGGCGAAAAAGGCGCTCCAGGCTATTCATACTAAGGCGAATAGAGAGCGTTATCTGGCCACTCAAATTGCCCTTAACACTTTAATACATCAACGGTCCCAAAAAAGTCTAGTCTGTTACCAATTTAAATTATTCCAATACAGCAACAAACTGGGAAACTGTTGGCGAATCTGGTTCGATCCATGTGGGAGCTTAGGCAGGTGGCAGCCCTCCGAGACGTCTCGGGTCATGTGGCTAATGATACTCCAGCCATCATCACCTCCTTTAGGAGATATTATGTGGAGCTGTATGCCTCGGAAGGCCTGCCGAGTGAGGAATATGCTAGTTTTCGTTCAAGCATCCCACTACCTACACTAATCCCGGCGCAGCGGGCCTTCCTGAACGAGCCCATCTCTCCCGCTGAGGTGCCAGAGCTATACACCACGTGCTGCGACTAAAAGCCCCAGGTCCAGATGGGTATACGGCCGAGTTTTATAAGACCTTGAAGGGTTCCCTAAGTCCACTATTAGCACAGGTGTTTAATGAGCTAATACACTGGGGCGAATACCCTGCACATACAAATTCTGCTCACATTACCCTCATACCCAAACTGGGCAAGAACCCTCTCTCCCTAGCCTCTTAATGGCCTATTTCATTGTTAAATTTTGACCAAAGATTATTGGCTAAGATCTTGGCAGACCATTTGGCCACTATTCTGCCTCTTATGATTGTTCCAGGTCAAATGGGTTTCATAAGACAGCGCTATGCCTTAACTAATATTAAGCTTGTACTCAATGCAATGGCTCTTTGTAACAGGGTGGCGGCGCTATATTTGGTTGTTAGCTTTGACGCTTAAAAAGCATTCGATAGAGTGGAGTGGAATTTTCTTTTTCAATGTTTGCAGGATACGGGGTTTGATGTGCCTGTTTACAAGGCAGTTTCTTTACTTTATATGGGCCCATCAGCATCTATTATTGTCAATGGTACTCAGTCTGACCCTTTTCCAATTTGTAGGAGGACCATACAGGGATGTCCCCTCTTGCCGCTCCTTTTTATCCTCACTCTGGAGCCTCTCCTACTTTCGATCCAAGCCACTAAAGAGATTAGGGGGATTAAATTCCGAGATATTATTTTCAAATACGCTGCATTTGCAAATGAAATTTTGGTCTTTCTAACAGAGCCCAAATGTTCCCTGCCCAAATTACTTAAGCTGTTCCGTACTTTTGGGGCCTTTTTGGGTCTCAGATTAAACTGGGATAAGTCAGAGGCCTTAGCCTTCCCTGAGGAGTTGAAACAAGACTGGGGTACAGATTTCCTGCTGCAATGGGCTGGTGATGCCATTCGCTACTTGGGGATATATATCACCTGACCCAGCTCTATCGCCTAAATATTCCCCGGGTTTTGAACCACACACTAAGCAGATTACAGGCCTGGCGGGCTCTGCCACTTTCTTTGGCGGGACGGGTCAATCTCTTTAAAATGATACTTCTCCCCAAATGGCTCTATGTCATACAGAATTTACCATTGCAGCTTAAATATCAAGACTTGGACAAGGCTCTCCGCTCCTTTATTTGGCAGAGGAAATGAGCCCGTATATCTCTGACTTGGCTGAAGGTGTGATGGGGGCGGGGTGGCATGGGGGGTCCTTGATTTAGCCACCTACAACTTGGCCAATTTTCACCGGGAATATGAGAATTCTTAGGGAATGGATCCTGGGTTGTTCCTCCCTGGTTAATATTTCGGCTGAGCGAGCCTTAGTGGCCCCTTTAGAATTGAATTATGTTCTACAGGCACCCTCTCCTGGCTTCCAGACTCCCTACAATTTCTTGTTTTGCTGGAGCCAATTCGTGCAGCATGGGTCCAATTAACTAAATTATTGGCCATTCCCCATATGTGTGCTTACCTGTTGCCCCTATGGGGCAATATTGCGTTTGCACGTGTTATGAATTCACAGGTCTTTGCACTCTGGACTGACAAAGGTATTTCACAGCTGGGACATATGTTAGATGGGGACGGTAAGATTTTGGCATTCCAGGAGCTACGGGAGTCATATGGCTTACCGAGCACCCATGTGTTTCCGTACCTCCAAGCTCAACATTATATTAAGTCCATACCCCTAGGGGCACGTCTGCCAACGGTGATTCAGGCATTGGATACTCTCTTCCATTTTGACAAACCAACCACTGTCTCCCTGTCGGGATATTATAAAGGGCTTCGGAAACTTGGTAAAACTCGATATTTGTGCTATTCTGGCGGAGAGATGGAACAAGGACAGCCCCCTGGCCCTTGCTCCATCTATGCTACAGGCCTGCTTTCGGTACATCTGTCAGGAAATGCAGTTTAAATTTTTGTGCAGAGCATATCTCTCTCCCCAAGTTATGTACTTAGCCAAGTTGTCTGTGTCGGCGCTCTGTCCTAAATGTGGTGGGGCCATTGCTGTATGTATTTTGGGAGTGTCCTATGATTAAAGCTTTTTGGGGTCGTGTTTCTCAGTAACTTGCTGACCACCTGGGCATGGCCATCCCGGTTTTTCCAGAAGGGCTTTTATTTGACTGCATTTCCCCTTTAACTATTCGGATTTGGGGG
The DNA here is from genome assembly GCF_901001135.1 of Rhinatrema bivittatum. Classification (NCBI taxonomy): domain Eukaryota; kingdom Metazoa; phylum Chordata; class Amphibia; order Gymnophiona; family Rhinatrematidae; genus Rhinatrema; species Rhinatrema bivittatum. The sequence goes on along the minus strand of NC_042621.1, from coordinate 11,067,806 downwards.
CCCTGCCAGCTGGTCCGGAAGGCCAACTTGGTAGGGAAACGTCTTATCCTTGTGCTCTGGAAAGGCCCTGACGTACCCACTTTCTGGATGTGGAGGAATTCCCTGCACCATATGATGCACATGGAACATTTAGCATCTGGAACCTCTCCGGCCCGCCGGCGGCACTTCCTACAGATTTGGGACTGCTGTCTACAGTCGTCGTCACACCGCTCCAGGAGTCTTATCTTGAACGTCTGACCAAAGCTTTCTTGCTTTTGTCCATTCTGTTACATAGCCCCTGTTTGGTGAATATTCTCTGTTGTACTTGGTGAGCATGGGGAGGGGAGGGAGGTGGGTGGGTCTCAGGGGAAACTGCACACTGTTGGTTTTCTTATGCTATAAATGTGTTTTGTACGGATATTTCCTGTGGGGTTGCAGAGCACCTGCCACACGGGAGATGATGTTATTTATACAATAAGAAATTGTTGAAACTAAAATACTTTATATTAAAAGCTTCACTTTAAAAATACAGTTGGCCAATAGATTATTTATACTTTCATGATATGCATAGTCAATCTGTACATGTTGTTGGTAAGACCTCATCTGGAATATTGTGCCCAATTCTGGACACAATACTCAAAAAAGATATAGGCGAAGTAGAGGCTAGTCTAGAGAAGAGATACCAAAATTGTGCTGAGTTTGCACCAAAAGATTTATGAAATGAAACTAAGGACCTAATATATATATATACTCTAGCGAGGGGAATATGATAGGCATCAGATACCTCAAAGTGATAAATGCATGGTGGAAAAGAGGCTCTAGAATAGGCAGTCATGATGTGAGACTCAAAGGGAGTAGACAGGAATAACATTAGAAAATATTTCATGTTCACAACCCCTTGCAGTGGGGGGAGGAGGTGTCATAGTATTGCCATAGCAACACCTACTGGACAGATTTAGGATCCATGATTGTAGGTTTCTGGAAGTAGCCCTGGTTCATAACCCATGGCCAAGGAATGTCGCTGCAGTGATTGGGCTACAGATAGTTGAGAGGGGATATAAAATAGGAGGAGATATCCCTTGGCCATTACAAATGAAGGCTCATGGCGCCCAATCCCAGCCTTGGTTCTGATTGAGCTGGAAGGTCAGGAGAAAAGTGCTAGGTCAAAAATAACTCTGTACTTAAAAGGGTGGTGGGTGCATGGAAGAGCCTCCCAGTGGAGGCAGAACTACTAACGAAATTCAAGAAAGCTTAGGATAAGCACAGAACATCCTTAGCTGCAGAGAGGTGAAGAGAAATTGAGATCCGTTGGGGTCTGTGGCATTGCAATAGGAAGTAAATTGGGCAGATTGGATAGGCCTTATCTGCTCTCATATTCTCCATTTCTGTGTTACTGTGTAGTGGCAGATGGCTGTATGAGAATTCATTATGAAGCAAGAACAGTCAAAATGTTGAGTTTCCTAACCATGTATTGAGTCAAATTATTTATAAGACCAATGTATGATTACAGTGTTAATTATTTTTTTCCAATTGTAAACATTTGTGAGTTACAAGTGTTACACATAGTCAGGGGTGATAAAAAAAAATTCCCACTGCACAACTGTTTAAACCATTCCAGCTTTTGCTGTATTAGTAATTGTTCATATTGAAATGCTAAGAAGTTCTTACATAGCTACATCTTTATAGATTTTAAAAAAAAAAAATCCCCCTAAATCGCCATGTGCCTAATTAAGCTTGGTATAAAAGCTAAAATGACTCAGATTGCTCTTCAGTGGGAGTTTTAAAATATTCCGTCTGTGTGGTTGTTAATGTGGTATATTTAATTCAGTTAAATGATCTGAGAAAATGATAGTGGGGAATAAAATGGAAGTTCCTGAGGAGGAAAGGAGGCATATTGCTGATGACCATACAGTGAGAATGGGGGAGATACAGACCTCTCAGCCCTCAAATATGGAAATCAGAAACAAAGACCTGAAAATAAAGGTTGGATTTTTGATCCTGTACATTTTTACATTTGAATAAAAATATCTTGCATAATGCCAGATATTTCAGAAAGTTGTCTGTTTACTCTTTTAAATGCAGCTCTTCATGAGAGACGATACCAGACCTGAGAAAAGACAAGATTTAAATTAGGGTAACCCATGAAAATCATGGTCATACCTGGTCAGCATCGATGCTCAGTTCTTAATGTGCTGACCCAAAGCTGCCCTTGAACTTAAATCCTGGCTTCTAGCTTGTTGGCAAAGCCAGTGGTTTTAGAGCAGGTTTGTAAAGCATGCAGTTTACAGTATGTCAGAGATAAGCTCAGTAGATCAGAACTGAAGTACAGTAGAAGCAGGTATCCTGTGATCAAAATAAAAAGCAGTTTTTGGCTGCACGACTGCCATAAAACGTACTCTGTGCCAATTTAGTTGCAGTTATGCTTCTTCCACTCTCCCGTTTCCCTTAAACACGACCTGTAAGTGCTGTACGAATCGTAGAAGATGACAAGGCCTGAAATAGCTTAGCAAAGGAGGCCAGTAATTTAACAAATTCTGGGCATGCTTGAAGGGCCGACATGAAGGCAGTGGTAGGAAAAGGCGTAGTAGGCGGGAAGCTGCTGCTGAGCTGAATATGGAGATTTAACACGCTCGTCTACCCAGCCTGGAAGAATGGATGGGCCAGTTTGGTCGTTTTCTGCCATTATTTACTGTGTTCCTGAATGTTGGTTTTGTCCCACTTGTCATCTAAAAAAAACTGGCAAAGTATCTTTTAAAAGTACAAAGACTGTTTAGTTGTCCTACAGTGGAAATTTGCTGTGTTTGCTCCTTGGACATTCCCACTTAGCCGGTCTCGTGCACCTTGACGATTTTGAAAAACGTGCGCTGCCCTCATTGGCAGAACCCTAGCCCTCTGCTGGGTAGCTTGTGAAGCGTTGCTTTCTGGGGGTTTTGACTTCATATTTGAAAACTTTGCCTTGGTCAAGGCAAGCATGGTCTTGTTTTCGGAGGGAAGAAAGTGAGCATTTCTATATTCTAGCATTACCTGAAGGAAGGGGCTTCTGTAGTCCCAAAATGTGCATCTCAATATATTCATTGGCCTTATAAAGATGTCATCTCTGCACAGTTTGTTGTTGGGTTTTCTTTTGTCTCTTCGGTGAAGCTTGAAATATCTGGTGAAGCTTAATTGTGTTTCTTCCAAATGCTCTTTTCTTTGAGGCTGTTATCCTATACTGCTTGCTTCCCTCATGGTCCTATAAATTGGAAATGATTGTTTTGTCAAGTTTCCTGACAGCTTGAAAACAATTCCCTTTGAATAGCTGTGTTACTTCCTGCTCCAGGGACATGCACCATCTGTTCAGGTATTTCTGCTTCAACCCTTATGTTATGAAGTTTATTCTATTCACTTTTCATTACCTGATGTTGACATTCCTTAATGTGACATGGATTTGTTTCTGTCTGCTATTTCTGCCTGTTTTGCGATAAGGCTGTATTTATAATATAAAATACATGTAAGCCATGCATGTAGCCGGACTAGAATAAAAAATTGCTTGATTTTCATGAGTAACTTGAGCTGTTACTTAATCTGTGTAATCCCACTGCACACAGGACTTCATCACAGTCTTTTTTTTTTTTTTTTTTTGGGAGGGGGAGGAGCAGTTGATGTTATTAGATGGCTGAATTCTGTGAAAATGATCTCCAGTCTAGTGACTCTCGACTGAGGACTGAACTCGCCAAAACAGCCTTGGAGAGTGGTGCACAGTAGTGCTGCCTGTGGGGAATTATAACAGGTTAAATAACCAATCCCTTGTTCTCTACCATCTACAATAATAATCACATGCTATAGATATCTCCCAGCTTATTATGAGATGAAAGAATTAACTAAAAATCTCCTCTTCTGAAGCTAGGTTTAAATTAAATATTTTGAGATCTAGTAAATTCCAACTTTTTTCCATCATGATGATTTCACGTTACCCCTTTACTGAGAACATATATTTTACATGAGGTAGACATAAGGATGGCCATTTTATAACCGTGCAGAAGGTAGAGTCTGCGGGTACTTATTAGCCTCTGGTTTTAGCCCGAATTTTCAAAGCGGATTTATGTGCGAAACTCTGCTTTGAAAGTTTGTGGGTTTACTGGGTACACGCGTGGACATGCAGGCGCAAAGTTATACCTGCTCCCAAGCAAGTGTAGCTGTCTGTAGATTTATGCATACGCTTCCAAAAATCTATAGAGTGTGCACATATCCCTTCCCCAACCCCATGCCACCCACCGACACTCCTACTTCAGCTGCAGGTAAAAAAGTGCGCAGAACCAACCCCTGAGAGAGGCACACACAGTTTTTGGTAATCTGATTTGCTATATGATGTTGTAGAGTAGCATCAATGATTTATCCCTGAAAGAGAGTTGAGGTACTTCCCTGTCCTCCCGTGAAGCCCCTATCATGATTTGGTGCAGCTCTCAATTCCCTCCTCAACCTTCCCTCGCCTCCCTCCTCTCTCTGCCCAGACTATGGCTGTCTACCTCCATGATAAGATTCAAAAATTAGTCTTGAGTTCTCAACTATTTCACCTTTACCTGACTCTCCCCCACTTCTTTACACTTCCCCTGGCCTCCGCCACTCTCTCATCCTTTCCTGAAGTCACAATGAAGGCAACTGCTGTCTTCCTCCAAACTCACTACTTGCTTCTCTGACCCTGTCCCCACCCAATTCCTCAGCTCCATCTCCCTTCTATCTGCCGCATCCTCAATCTATCACTCTCAACTGTTACTGTTCCTGCTGCTTTCAAATGTGTTGTAATCATTCCACGCCTTAAAAAACCCTCACTAGATCCTACCTGTCCCATCTCCCTTCTCCCTTTTGCCCCCACACTACTTGAACGTGCTGTTCACCGCTACTGTCTTGACTTTCTTACATCTCAAGCTGTTCTCGATCCATTCCAGTCTGGTTTTTGCCCTCTACATTCAACTGAAATAGCTCTTGCCAAAGTTTCCAGTGACCTCCTGATGGCTTAAGCCAAATATCTTTACTCTGTCCTTAACATCGTTGACCTGTCTGCTGCTTTTGATACTGTTGATTACTACCTACATCTTGATACTCTGTCCTCACTTGGATTTCGAGACTCTGACCTGTCTTGATTCTCTTCTTACCTCTCCCATCATACTTTTAGCATTTCCTCTGGTGGTTCCTCCTCTATTGCCATTCCATTATCAATTGGTGTGCCTCAGGGCTCCATCCTGTGCCCTCTTCTCTTCTTACTGTATACTAATTCCCTTGGTGCTCTGATTTTTTTCTCATGGCTTTCAGTACCATTTTTATGCTGATGATTCCCAGATCTACATTTGTACACCAGAAATTTCTCCAGAAATTCAGTCCTGGATCTTGGCCTGCTTGTCTGACATTGCTGCCTGGATGTCCCGCCGCCACCTTAAAGTCAACATGGCCAAGATGGAGCTCCTTATCTTTCCCTCCCAAGCCAGCTCCCCTCTTCCTCCTTTTCTATGGATAACACGGTCATCTTCCTGGTCCCTTCGGCCCATAATCTTGGAGTCCTCTTTGACTCCTCTCTCCTCTACTCATATCCAAAACACTGCTAAAACATGTCATTTCTTTCTTTATAATATTGCCAAAATCCTTCCTTTTCTTTCTGAAAACACTTCCAGAACCCTTATCCACTCTCTCATCTCCTCCCGCTTAGACTATTGAAACCTGCTTCTCGCAGGTCTCCCAGCGAGCCATCTCTCTCCACTGCAATCTGTCCTAAATTCAGCTGCATGACTTATCTTTCGCCATGCTCACATAACCCCTCTTCTGAAGTCACTGCATTGACTCTCTATCTGCTCCCACATACAGTTCAAGCTCCTTTTTCTCATCTACAAATGCCTTCACTCTGCAGCACCTCACTACCTCTCCTCTCTTCTCTCTCTCTACTCCCCTCCTCGTGCATCACACTCATCTGATAAGTAACTCCTATCTGTGCCCTTTTCCTCTACTGCCAATTCCAGACTCCGTGCTTTCCACCTGGCTATGCCGTGTACTTGGAATAGTCTTCCTGAAGTGGTGCGTCATATTCCCTCTTTTGCCATGTTTAAAGCCCATCTAAAGACCCATTTTTTTTAAAACCACTTTTAAATCTTATGCCTGATTGTCTGCTTTTAGTCTTGTTAACTAACTTTCCTTTCTTTTTAACTATTGCCTTGCTTTATGAAGCACCCCAAATCTCTTGTCCTGTATGTTTGTCTTATTAGATTGTAAGCTCCATTGAGAAGGGACTGTCTTTTTGTTTGTTTGTACAGCGCTGCATATGTTGTGTAGCGCTATAGAAATGTTAAGTACTATTAGTAGTAGTAGACTGAGCTGAGATCTTTAAACACGGCAGCCAGTTGTCAAAATAAACTGAATCATATTGCTACTGTAAATACAGTACAGCTCTACCTTGCTTTCGAAAGCTTGCTGCATTCAAGTGCATTTCAGAAAATAGTCCATTATAAAATTAAAAGTTTACAGTAGAAATTCTTTCAGAATCTATTTACTTAAAACATGGCATGCCAGAGGTGCACAGGGCAGGACACAGCATAAATTGAAATAAGCCGTATTCATACCATAACAACAGAATCATAAAATAACACAAAAAAATCACTTCTATCAACAATAAATTGTTATATAATCCAGTATTACACTATATAAATAAATAAAATCGATAGGAATCCCTAATTTACCTCATACTTCCAAACAAATAACTTGGGACTCAGGGGATCAATTCAGTCATTACAAAAACAAAAATTTTCAGACCCTCCCTATTCTTTTAGGAACTACTTAGGAACAGAGGAGTAGAAATCACACTGGAGACCTAATAATTTTCACAGTAAATAAGATACTACATAATCTGTTCTAATAACAAAAATTGGTCATAAATAAATCAGACAGCCAGTCCATGCCCAAATCAAGAGACTAGAGCCACAATTAATCAAATGCTCTTGGAAGCATCCAGGTCTTTAAATATATACTTGATAACTACAGCAATTGGCCATTTGTATCGGCAATGTTCAGTTGCTTCTGTATCCAAAACCATATGCTGTTTGCTGGCACTGAACATCAAATGTAATCCAGATGTTTGCCAATGAGAAGTAGAGCCAAGTCTAATCCAACTGTTTGCCAAGAGAAGCAGAGCTATCAGGTCAAGACACAAAAAAACTCTTAACGGCCTTCCTGCCTTAGTTTATTTTTATATTTTCATTTCAATAAATGAAGGGATACCGGTGTTACTGGTTTTGGATTACATTACTTTTGTAAGAAAATGAAGAGTATTCATAAAACTTAGGGGACATTGCATTTTTAACAGCATATGAACATTATACCAAATATGGGCTGAATTTTCAAAGCCATTTACACGTGTCAAAGCTTGTTCTATGCATATAAATAGTAGTTAGAGAATAGCCTGGGGCTTTGTGCATGTAAAAGTGTCCACATAGTCCAGATGCACGACTACTCTTACACCAACTCGGGAAAAGCATTCAAGGGGATGGAATTGGAACTCAAGCGCATACCTTTTTTTTCTTTTAAATAGCATGGACACAAGTTTACCCTCCTGAAGAGAAGGTGCATCTTTTTGTGTTAATTAATCTGTGTGTGTCCATGAATTTTCTGCCCAGGAATTTTCAAAGCAAACTTGGCCATATAAGTTTGCTTTCAAAATTCAGGTAAAGACTGCACATAAAAGGTGCGTACAGACTTCACCAGAATGTGCACGATTATTAAATATGCTTTTATCTAAGAAGACTGTAGAGTAACAGTGGCCATTTTGTCTGGATGCATGATGTCTACCAGCTGAAACAAAATGAAAGACTAGTTCTCCTTTCAGCTTCTCCCTGTCCCCTCACCACAGAAGTCACATTGCAGGGAGGTGAGATGTTTCAGAACACTCAAGCATCCATCTTGAAGAACTTCCTGTTGGTTTTTGAGCCAATGAAAAAAAATCTTTCATAAACAGACCCAGGAACATCCATTAAAACCTACTACATGTTTCACAATGAAAATAAATGTCTAGGACCAAGTCACATTTTTCTCTTCTTTATTTGTAGCCTTTTGACTCGTATAAAGACCAGGCATGTCCGTGCCCGTCCACTTTCTTCACCAAAGTTGTTTTGCATCCCCAGTAGGTTCGCCACTGGCTAATGGAGGGATGAACTCACACAGCCCCGTGAAAAGAAAACTGGACGGGGTGAAAGATTATGTGTTTGATAAGAGACTGAGGTACAGTGTTCGTCAGAATGAGAGCAACTGCCGATTTCGAGACATTGTGGTGAGGAAGGAAGACGGTTTCACACACATACTGCTTTCGAGCCAGACGTCAGATAACAATGCATTGACTCCTGAGGTAAGCACATAGCCATGTACACACACAATGAAGCCCAGAATTGAAACATGGCAAAAGTAATTTAACAATAAATTGAGTTAACTTGGGTGGCTTGGTTTTACAAGGATGGGAAGAGATGACTGTAGCCCACAATTTTATCTGGACTGAATTATTTTGGAATAAGACCTAATATCTTGGCAAAACATTTATTTATTTGTTTCATTTCATTTCTATACCGTCGTTCTGTTATTTTCAATCATGGCAGTTCACAGCAAACAAGAAGTAACATTACTTTCAACTAGTATATATTAAAAACATAAAAATATAAAATAAATCAAACCAATAAAAGACAGACTACATGTCAAAGAATAACCACATTTTTTTAACAGATTCTCTTTCTCCTTAGATTACTTAATTGCTTCACTCTCAAATACTTGTATGAAAAGCCATGTTTTTAGATCTTTTTTTGAAAATGTTATTTAAATATATAACCTAGTGTGTGTTTTTGTGTAAAACCTAGGTATAATATAGAGGCATTCTGCTCAGGGTCAAGGTGTGCTTGACATGTTCACAAGTAGTAATTCCTAGTTAGAGCATAAAGACCCTTGTTAGGACCCAAATATTTACCATGTTTATTTCCAGTTTTCTTGTTAGGTTAAGGAAAGTCTTTCTAAATCTGTGTGATCATAGCTGCAAAGGAATCCCCTGGTTTGTATTTGTTTTAGTTTTTATTTTTATTTATAAGAATGCAATAAAAAGTTCTTAACCCCGAGGCTTTTTTGCAGTAAACTCTGTACCAGCCCTTTTTTCAGTCTTTGTCACAGCATTTATAATCTCCACCGGCATTAGCAGCAAAATTCACGCTGGACAGCAAGGTGGTTTCCAACTCCTTGACAATTTGATTGAAATAATAAGAAGATACATATGAGACCTCACTCTTCTAGTAAAGTCTCTGAATTCCCCTCAGAAGCCACTCTTATAGCACATGAACTCCTCTCCATTTACAGATACTGTGATTGCAATTAGTGCAGATCATTCCTCCACTCCCAGCTTTTTATAATTCTCTTCCCACTGTAGAATGGTCAGAATACAGTCCCAGTTGTATAGCAGAACACGAGTCCCAATTCTCACACCTTTCCTGAAGTCTTATTTACTTTAATCCTCTCTCTCTCTCCACAGCAGAATGTCTCAAAAATACCATCCTCCGAAAGGGCAAAGATTCAGTCCTCTTAGGATGATCCTCCAGGTTCTTTCAGTGTGAAAGGCACCTCTTTCCAGTGGGTGGGAAGCTGATTCCCAGGTTCCAAGGGCACTCAGCTCCCAAGAACAAAAAAACAGTCAAAGGGGAAAAAAAACAAAATAGAGTCGGAAAGGGTTGAAAGGCTTCCTTGCCTCCAACTGTGGAGATAGTCTTTAACATTGAGATCCTTAAAGTTGAAACTCCTCTGCATCGGGTCACCAGACAGATCCATCCCCTGAAGGAGTGATAGAGGTCTGCCAGAATCTTCCCTACCTCGGGACGCTCTAATCCACAGGGAAAAGTCTTCAGAAACTATTTGAAGAGCAAAGTCAAACTGGCAGACAGACCCGGCAGGGAAAACCAGACTCCGCTCCCTTCAATAATCAGGACAACATAAAGGGCAAGAGACAGAGATCTCCTGTCCTCTTGAAAGGCTAACAAAAAATCCAGGAGGATCGATGGGGCTTGATGGTGATAAACAGCCAGAGCACACCATCGGCAGCTCCCACATGGGGGAGTAAAACCCAAATCTCTCTTTTTACTGAAAAGCTCTGAACCTCCCCAGAAAGTTAGTGCACTCCTCCTGGCAAGGAAACCAGAGCTTCCTATCACATCCTTCACCTTGCGTCTGCCCTATAGTGTATAATCAGTACCCACCAACTTGCCCAGGCCAGGAACAGTTAATAGAATTCAAAACTTAACTTCAAGCACCTCTCAGTTTACATCCACAGTAGTTAAATCCTGAGTCAGACTACCCATCTCTCATATGTCTTAACCTGCCCAGTTGTTATCCAGGGGATTAATTTTGCCATTACCAGTAGGAAAAGAGTTGCCTATAGTGATTGCAAGTCCCCCCTCCTACCATTTGTGTACATATAATTCTGAGCTTTATTTCCAAGTTTCAGAAACCCACGGTGCAATAAGAAACCTCCACATGGTACCTTTTAATGCAATCCCCTCCCCCTAATTTCTAGTGGAAGGAAACGAGTCAAGTCATGAGACATTAATATTTGTTGTGCTGTTAAAATGAAAAGGCCTACTCATAACTCGCTATTTTTTTTAGATTACTGTTTTATGTCTTGATTTTTGTACATCTTGGGGGTAACATTCAGCCGAATAAACATTTCCGGCTAACTAACTGGATATATTCAGCGGCACAATATACCCAGCTATCTTAAAGCTAGCCGGTTATGTGTAACCAGCTAACTTTAGCTCAGCCGTATGGCTTGACCAGAGTTAGCCAGATATGCTGATTCCTCCCCGGAACAGCCAAGCTAAATTCTAGACGAGTAACTAGTTACCTGGCTAGAATTTAGCTGAATAAGTGCTGAATATACCCAGGTAAGCCATTTAGATGTATAATTTTTCAGTTATCCGTCTAAATGGTTTTTGAATATGGACCTCCTTATGTTTTTTGGATTTTGGTATCGGTTTTAGAAGATGCCTTAAATTTTATATGATTGTGTTTATTTATTTTGATGGTTCTCTTTTATGTGAAAAGCTTTGTATTATGTGGTAGAATTTCCATTTCACTTTGAGCATATCTATGCATATATTAAAATAAATAAAATAAATGCAGATGACCTGAATAGCTGAAACTTTTAAGCACTGTACACATTGTCAGGTGCCTTCTCTTTTTAGCTCTCACAGATGAACTAACCTTAGAATTTGTCAGTGCTGCTTGCCCCTGGGATTTGCATTGTTTGAAACTGGTTTAATGTCATCATTGTAAACAACAATTTCATATTATTAACTGGATTAGTCCCTTTTATCTTTCAGCGGGAATTATTATTGTCAAACCTAACTTCACAAAATGAGATTTTTTTAAAATTAGATGTGAAACATAATATATATAAAAAATGTGTTCAATATAAACTCTCCAAGCAACGTATTTAACATTAGAGTAGATTACAGTTTTTGAGGCTGAAGTTAATCTCTATACATACAGAGTGATGCAGTTCTGTGCATTTTCATTTCATTCATTTGTTTTGTCCTTTTTGGGGGGGGGGGGGGGGGGTTTGTTTGTTTCATTTGTATCGGTAGATTTTGCATATAAATGTAGTTTTATGGCCATAAAATGTAATTTTATGCTCATAGATTGTACATATGCACATAAAATCAAATTTTATATGCATAAAAATATACGTATATAAACTGCCAAAATGAATGCACATCCCTACTATATACCCTTCTGAATGCAAGTGTTACGTTTTCCGGTTGTGGCAGGCTACTGCAACTGGCTACACTCACCCCCAACACCCTCAGGTCCAGGACGCTGCCAGCATTGACATGGCTTTGACGATGCATTCCTGCTTCCCCAAGCTTCTCCCCAAGCGTCTGCATGCAACACGCACTGATACTAATAGGCCCCACATCAGGAACAGTACCAGCAGCGCCCAGTGATAACGTCAGCACAGCTGGGTATTTAAACTCCAGCTACACTCCTAGCAGACGCCTCAGCAACGGGTCTCCTGCATCCTGTGCAATGTATATTGGCTCAGAGATCCAACCTGTCCTGCCTTGCCTCTCCAGCCTGCTTTGACTCGTCTCATCCAGCCTGCCTTGCCTTGTCTCATCCAGCCATCCCTGCCTCGTCAGTCCTCCTCGCCTTGATCCTGCTTCTCCTTGGACTGACTTCCTGGATCTGAATATTGCCTGGACCTTGATTACTCTTGCCTGCAGCTGACTCTTGCTCTGGACGCAGACCTCATTACTTATTTCTGCCCCTACCTAGCCTGGGCTCAGACCCTTTGACTCTCCTTGCCCTGTGGGACTATCACCTAAGTCCTGCCGGCCCTCGGAACCCAAGGGCTGAACCTTTGGGAAAAGGGGCTGATAAAAGTGAAGTTCCAGACCCAGTCACTTCCCAGGGTACTCACCAGCTGCCGGTGTGGGCCTTGATTTTGCTCCTTAGCCTGTACTGACCACACAGCACTAAGAGCCAATCTTCCTTAGAGTTTGTTAAGGCCATGGACCTGGCAGCCCAGTTCACCCTTCAGGCCATTTTGGGGCTTGCCCAGCACCTCCAACAGCAGCAGACCATCCTGGATCAAGTGACCGGTGTACTAGAGAGATTTGCCAAAAGGATGGCCGCAATGCAGCCTTCTCCTCCCATCTTGGTTCCATCTCCCGAGGCTCCAAACCCATTTTGCTGTTGCTGCCACCCTCGCCCCCCACCCCTCCCAGTTATCATGAGGATCCTAAGGAATGCAGGGTCTTCCTGAACCAGTGCAGGATGTACTTTGAACTCCAGTCCACTCTCTTCTCCACTGACCAAGTCAAAGAAACCTACATCATCTCACTCTTTGGTGGCACGGCTCTTGCCTGGGTTTCTCAATTGTGGAAACATGAGGACCCCATAATTCAAGAACTCCAGGAGTTTCTCCACCAGTTTCACCTTGTCTTTGATGAACAGGGCCGTACCTTCTCCCTGGCTGCAGAGCCTCTTTGTAGTCAGCAAGGCACTTGCACCAATTCAATTCCATACTGTCGCTTCAAAGTTACATAGGGGAGAGGATAGCCTAGTGGTTAGAGCAATGGAGGAGTAGCCTAGTCATTAGAGCAGCGAGCTACGAACCAGGGAGACCAGTGCCACTCCTTGTGACCGTGGACAAGTCTCATATTCTCCCACTCACTGACTCAACATCAGGAGTATGTCAGGCAAGTATTACAGAGATTGCGGAAGCATCATCTCTACATGAAATTGGAAAAATACATGTTCGAGCAGGAAGAGCTCCCCTTCTTGAGGTATATTATCTCCCAACATGGTTTCCACATGTACCCTGCTAAAGTAAAAGCTGTTCTGGACTGGCCCTAGCTTGTGGGACTCAGAGCACTGCAACGTTTTCTGGAGTTTGAGAGCTATTATAAACAATTTATACCTGAATATTCTTCTCTTGCAGCACCCCTTACTGCACTGACCAAGAAAGGTATGGACACTCACCCTTAGTCAGAAGAGGCTACCTGGGCCTTCTAATCCCTCAAGCTAGCATTCCCCCAAGAATCTTGTCTGAGACATCTAGATCACAATCAACCCTTCGTCATGGAGATAGATGCCTCTATCAATGGGTTAGGGGCTGTCCTCGCCCAACCCAACAACCAAGGGACTCTCCTACCATGTTGTGTGAACTTCTTGAAGAATAAACCAGCAGAGAAAAAATATATGATCACGGATCAGGAGCTCCTCACCATGAAGCTTGAGCTAGAGGAATGGCCCCATCTCCTAGAAGGAGCCAAACATCTGATTACTCCAATCATAAAAATCTGGACTATTTACCTCAGGCATAACATCTCAACCACTGGCAGGCCAGATAGTCACTGTTCTTCAACAGCTTCAACTTCAAGCTTTGTTACCAACCTGTGGAGAAGAACCAGCAAACGTATGCTCTTTCTAGTCTGAGAATGTCCCAGAGCCTCCTCGACATATTATAGATCTGGCAAGGATAATCGTTGCAGCAGCAACACAGGTCCTGCCCGGAAAGATGGTAGTGCCCAAACAACTTCATGAAAAGGTACTCAAATGGGCCCATGACTCTAGCATGGCAGGACATCCAGGGACTGCCCGAACCCTTGAACTTCGCCACTACTGGTGGCCTCAGGTGCATATACACATAAAATGCTACTTAGAGTCCTGTTCTACCTGTGCCAAGTACAAGAGTTCACATGCCCAAACTTGAGGGGCTGTTAACAGCCTTTGCCAACACCCAAGGAATCCTGGAACCACCTGTCTACTAACTTTGTCACAGAGCTCGCTCTCTCTCTCTCTCTGTCTCTCTAACAGCCACATCATGATATGGGTTGTGGTGGATCATTTTTCAAAGATGGCCCATTTCTGCCACTCCATAGCTTGCCCTCTGCACTGGAACTGGCCCATCTCTTTGTGTAACATATCTTTCACCTTCATGGACTTCCCTTACACATTCTTTTAGACTGAGGCATTCAATTCACAGCCCACTATTGGAGGGCTCTCTGTAAAAAATTCGGAATCACTCTGGACTTCACATAAGCTTACCATCCGCAAGGAAATGGACAAACAGGAAGAATCAATCAGGTCCTCAAAAATGTTATGAAAATGTATGTCAATGAGTGACAAGATGACAGGGCTACCTACACTTCTTCCCTGGGTGGAGTTTTGCCATAATAACCACATAAACAGTTTCACAGGTTTGTCACCATTCCAGACTGTTTTTGGCAAACTCCCCCAGGTGCTTCTCCCACTTCCATTTTCTGTAACCTGCCGAGCAGCTGATATCACAAGTCAGGATGGCCAAGGACCAATCACTTGCTAACCGAGGCAGCCAGTCAATTTAAAAGGGAGGCAGATGAAAAGTGAAGATAGTTTAAACTGGGGGATCTAGTATGGTTAAGCACACAAAACCTATGGCTTAAAATCCCCTCAACTAGATTTGCACCCAGATTCATTGGGCCTTTCCCAATTCTACAGAAGATGGGAGCTGTTACATGTCAGGTAAAGTGACCTCCCACTTTGAGAATGCACAGCATGTTCCACATAATTCTCTCCTGGCCGTCACGACCTCCCAACGAATTTGAGGTACAAGAAATCATAGACTCCAAGAGATGATTGAACCAAGTGGAATATTTGATATCCTGGAAAACTTTGAACAGCTAATCTTCAGGCACCTCAGTTAGTGAGAGACTTCCATCAGCGTTTCCCTGTTATGTTTGTCGGCTCGCAGGCTACCCCCATGAGCCAGCACACTCACCTGATGATGCCAACAATACAACTTGCCTCACGGCCAGGACACCGCTACCATCTTCCACTGGAGCCTCCCTTCTAAGTGTGCACATGCCTGTCTATGTAGGACATGTGATGGGAACCTTTCCTCCCAGAGCAGCCTGATGATATCACATGGCCGGGTATTTAAACCCCAGCCGTGCAACAGATCACTGCCTCAGCAACGGGTCGACTACAGTTACTGTAATGTGAGTTGCTGCACCTTGCATTCCTGCCCGCCTGTTCCAGTATTTCTATTCCAGCCTTGTCTGCCCACCTCATCTCTCCAGCCTTGCCTGCCTGCCTTGCTTCTCCAGCCCTGCCTGCCTACCTTGCCCCTCTTAGCCATGCCTCTCTTCAGACTGCCTTTTGGATTGACCATAGCCTGGACCTCGACCACTCTCACCTGCCGCCTACCTCTGATCTCAGCCTGAAGCATGACCATCCCTGTCTGCCGCCTGCTGCCTGCCTCTGATGCTAGCCACGACCAGAACTTCCCACTGCACTACCCTTCATGAAACTCTCACCTATCTCCTGCTGGCCCCCAAAAACCAAGGGTTCAACCTAAGGGCAAAGGGCTAGTAGACTAATATTGCATCAGTCCAGTCATGTTAGCTGTCAGGGAGGATCTACAGCACCTTCCCTGTAGGTTGAGTCAACCTCCCCACCGCAGTCAGGGTCCATGATCCTTACATACCCCCAGAAACTGAAGCTTAGAAGCCTGGGGGGGGGGGGGGGCTTAGAGCAAGGTGTACTGTTACGTTTGCGGGTCGCAGCAGGCTGCCAAGACCGGTTGCACTCACCCCCAACACCACCGCTGATCCGGGATGCCACCAACACTGACACGGGTTCAATGCTGCATCCTGCTTCCTCAATCTTCTCCTAGGCGCATGCGTGCGGCACATGCTGGTACTAATAGGCCCTGCAGCAGGACAGCAGCAGCGGCACCCTATGATGATGTCAACACAGCTGAGTATTTAAATCCCAGCCGCGCTCCTAGCAGATGCCTCAGCATCAGGTCTCCTGCATCCTGTGCAGTGCATGTTGCCTCAGCAATCCAACCTGTTCTGCCTTGCCTCTCCAGTCCGTCTTATCTCATTTCGTCCAGCCTGCCCTACCTTACCTCTCCAGCCTGTCTTTCATCGTCTCATCCCACCATCCCTGCCTCGTCGGTCCTCCTCGTCTTGATACTGCTTCTCTTCAGAATAACTTCCTGGATCTGACCATTGCTTGGACCTCGACTACCCTTGCTTACTGCCTGACACTGACCCTGACGTGGACCCGGACCTCATTGCTTGCTGCCTGCCCCGAACTAGCCTGGCCCTGGATCCTCTGTCTCTCCTTGCCCTGTGGGACTAGCACCTAAGTCCTTCTGGCTCCTGGAACCCAAGGGCTCAACCTATGAGAAAGGGGCTAGTAAAGGTAAAGCTCCAGACCCAGTCCCATCCCAATGTATGCTTGCCAGCTGTGGGTGTAGCTCTAAGGGTTTCCTTCCCTAGGCTGCGCCAGCCACGCCACAGCACTAAGGGTTCACCTTCCTTACAGTAAGATATTTAAGTTCCGTAAGAGAGGAATGCTTGAGGACCTCCAGAGGAGAACTACACGAGGCTTCACTAGAAATATGGAGTCAGAGGAGCAAGGGAGAGCTTTCTGTGTAGATCGATGTGAAAAGAGATTGGAAACACTGTGATAAGGATTAAAATCATTACAATCTGATCGCCAACATCTGGGATCTCTGAGTCCCTTCCACATGAGAACAAGCACCCCTGAGAAACCAGTGGGCGGTCTGTTTTGGGTAAGTAGTGAAGAATCTAGGGTGGTTTTTTTGCTGCCTCAGTTCTAACAAACTATTGAACCTAATCTGCTGGGCAGGATGTGATTTAGAAAGGCTGTGTTCTCTGCAGAAAGCTTTTGCTTTCAGCAAGTGAACAAGGGTTTTGTGGAGAGTCCACCCTTTAGTACAGAAGAGAGGGAGAAATAAGGAGTGCCAATATTTACCACCTGATCTCTGGTGGTTAGAGTTAAAAACTATGTTTTTGTTCTGTAAATATTATCATGTCTACGTCTGAATAAAGTGCAAGTCCCTAGAAGGACAGCTACTTGTATGACAGTAACATCCGTGGGAGAAGGAAAGGAGGTACAGAATAAAAATGTAGCGTTCTTCCCACTGGAGGATATTGAAAATTATTCTTCCCCCTTCTGGCCCTACCATGAGAAAAGAACCACGATGCCTGTGTAAAGGTTCCAGGGCAAACATAGAAAGAAAAAAGCTTTTTATATCACCCTCGACACTAACATTTACCAACCATCAAATTCAATAAATACCATCTTTGTTAATGGTCTTTCCCCCTCTTGCTCTTCCTGACTAGTGTGTTAGTGTGAAAAAAAGGAAAAGACAGTACTGCAGTCTTATTGTTTTAATGCATTCCTAATTATGCATTATTTGGCAAAGATTGATTAAAACTATGATGTGCATATTGCCAGGTAGAGTGAGGCTACAGTAATGCATAAATGTCAGCATTAATGTAAAGAATGCAAATAGTTTTTCTTTGCTGCTACATGTCATCATTGCTGTACTTTTGGGGGTAACTTTATAATAGGCCACATAAAATTGCAGGCTGTTATGCGCCCAAGTTTCACCAGTTTTCGAAGCGAACGTACACACACACACACACACATATGCAGTTCTGCCAAGAAAATTTCCATGCATGCTCTCGAAAATCAAAAGTATGTGTATATTCCAAACTCTATCCAGAATCCATCCTCTCCCCTGTGTTATTTTCATCAGTGGTTATTTAAGATACACTTTTCCAGCCAGGGAATTCAAAGCAAGTTATAGTTTACAGTTAGTTTCTGCAATACTGTAATGCATTGCAGTGAATTACAGTATTTATGCTCCATGATTCAATAGCTGTTATATAATGAGGTAAGGTATATGCTCTGCTCTTGCTTAGCTGTGGTGAAGTACATACTATGGAAAATTATTCAGAGATCAAAAGGATACAGGTAATTTAGTTATTAGTTTAAAGAGGTTCTACAACAATTCAGTCTATCACAGTGCATTGCTTAAGTAGCTGCCATAGAGAGCATTTCACCCAGTTAAGGATCTTTGTGGCTAGGAGGTAGTTAAGCTGAATAGGTCAGTATAGTGCAAGAGGAGTTCTATACATAGTTGTTCTATACATAGTTCTATACATAGTTCTATACATAGTTGTGTACCATGTTGTTACATTGTGTACCATATTGCTACTAACCGTAATCTGCTGATATTCACACAGCCGAAACTTGCTGACCTACTCTTCTACCAGGCCCCCCCCTTTTTCCCCCTGTACCTCCCTTGCCATCTGACTTTTAAGGTACCTTTTAAGGTACCTACCATCCTCCTACGCCTACCACTCCTACCTGACTACCAAGGGCACCAACATGGCTGCTTACCCAATCCCTCGCATCCATTACCCTCACTCTAGACTACCTCCCCCTCCCCTCCTTCCCCGCCATCCAGCCTCCCGCCGAAAATCCCTTATCCCCATCCTCACCTCACCCCTGACTCAGCTCCTTGGTCTCACCACCGTCTCCATCATACTCATGAATGCCCAATCCATATCTAAAAAGACACTAATCCTCAATGACATGCTTACAGACTGCACCCCAGACATCTGTGCAGTTACAGAAACATGGCTCAAAGAATCAGATACCGTCCTCATAAACCAACTCCCATCCTCCCTCTATGACATCTTCCCCATCCACCGACCTAAAAAAAGAGGTGGAGGAATTCTCCTAGCAGCCAAGAAACATCTTAACCTTAAACTCATCAGTATAGCAGCCCCACCCAAACTTGAAATCAGCCTCTTTAAAGCAGATACCCTCCAATTATGTCTAGTTTATGCCCCCCCTCCCATCCTCGAGTCCAATCCCTCCCCCCTAATTGAATTTTTTATAGAATGGATAAATACAGATACACCTTCCATCATCCTTGGAGATTTTAATCTCCACGTTAACTCACACCCTCCTACTGCATCCTGTGAAAATTTCATTCAATCCCTCCTTGCCTTAGGCTTCCGACAAATTATAGCATCGCCAACTCATAAAGCTGGTCACACGTTGGACCTAATGTTTATTAACTCCAATTTCCAAACCGCCAACCCACCCACCTGCACCCCAGTGCCCTGGTCTGACCACTACCTCATTGAAAGCCGTCTCACTTTGAAGAAACCCCTCCCAACTAACCATTCTCTCTCCTCCTTCTGCCCTATTCTTTCTTGCTGCTCTTCCCCTGCCCACCTCTCACCTTTTTCTTGCCTGCTCCCCTTCTCCCCTACCCTTGTTCATTGTATTTTCTACCTGCTTCAGTTTTTTGTAAACCGGCATGATATGCCCTATGAATGTCGGTATATTAAAAGTTAAATAAATAAATAAATAAATTCTGCTCAAACCACCATCATTTCCAGAAAAACCTGCCCTAGCGACGAACTAACCGATGCACTAGCCTCATCCCTACCAAGGCTTATCTGCTCAGACCCAGACACAGCCCTAGCATCCTGGCATAGCCTCACAGAAGACATTGCCAACAAATTATGCCCAATCACCGAACGTATCATAAACACCGCAGCAAAACCCTCTAAGCCATGGTACACCCAGGAACTAAAAACCCTAAAAGCCAATCTCAGACAAAAAGAAAGAAAATGGCGTAAGGACCCAACCCCGCAACATTCCTCCATCTACAAAACAGCCTTACACACATATAGGCAGTCTACTCTCAAACACAAGCGAGACTTTTATGGTAAAAAAATTCATGACTATAATTTCAACCCCAAAGTTCTTTTCTCCTACGTCGCCAGCCTCACCACCCCTGTCCTCCCCACTATCCCGGATTCCGAGGCCGTGGCCAAATGTGAAGAACTGGCCAATTATTTCAAAAACAAAATCTCCAACCTTCTCTCCAGATTTTCCCCCACCAACCCGTCCCCCCCTACTAACCCACCCTTGATCCCCTCCCTGTCCCAACCTTCAATGGCCACAATGGATCTTACCTCCTCTAAAGAAATTACAGGCCTCCTCCGAAAACTTAAACCTACCTCTCATCCCAACGACACCATTCCCACCAAAGCGCTAATAGCCATTCCCAACAGCATATCCAGCACCATAGCTGAGATTATCAACTGCTCCATCACCCACGGGATAGTCCCAGATTCCCTCAAACACGCTGTTGTCAAACCCCTCCTCAAGAAACCCTCTCTAGACCCCAAAGACCCTTCCAACTTCCGCCCCATTTCCAATCTCCCTTTTATCTCCAAACTTATGGAAAAGGTGGTAAATTCACAACTCATGGACTACCTAGAAAACCATGATATTCTCCATGTCTCCCAATTTGGATTCAGGAAGCACTTCAACACCGAATCCTTACTGCTCTCCCTCACTGACTATCTCCTCAGAGGTCTGGGACAAGGCCACAGTTACCTCCTCGCCCTTCTTGACATCTCAGCGGCCTTTGACACCATCAGCCACCACCACCTCCTGACACGGCTAGAAAGCATCGGCATCTCAGGAATAGCTCTTGCTTGGTTCAAATCCTATCTCTCTAACAGAAAGTTCTCTGTGAAAATTGGAAACAACCTATCTGCCTCATACCCCCTACAACAAGGAGTCCCGCAAGGCTCATCACTCTCATCTACCCTATTCAACATTTACCTCACTCCCCTCTGCCACCTCCTCACTGACCTTAAACTCAAATTCTACCTTTATGCTGATGATGTACAGATCATCATTCCCATTCACAACTCCATATCTGACGCCCTCGAGCACTGGGAAAAGTGCCTTGCAGCCATCAACGCCCTCCTCACCAACCTTCAGCTTGCTCTCAACACCAACAAAACGGAACTCCTTCACATCTCCTCGCACCCCCCTGACCTCCTACCTAACGACCCTAAACTTAACCTCCTCACAGCTCAACCCTCCGTTAGAGACCTCGGAGTCCTTCTTGATCCCAACCTAAGTATGAAACCTCACATCAACTCCATCCTCAAAACTGGCTTCTTCAAGCTAAATGTACTAAAGAAACTCAGACCCCTGCTCTACGCCCATGACCTCCGCACAGTGATCCAAGCTACCCTCACCTCCAAACTAGATTACTGTAATGCCTTCCTCTTAGGGCTCCCATTGTCTTCTATCAAACCCCTTCAACTTCTGCAAAATGCTACTGCAAGACTCATTACAAACACACGCAAACATGACCATATTACCCCCATCCTCAAGGATTTACATTGGCTCCCCATAATGTCCCGTATACACTACAAAACTCTGACCATAATTCACAAGTCCATTTAAACCCACAACTCCAACTGGCTCGACCTCCCTTTCACTGCCCCCCTGTCCACCCGAGCCACCAGATCTACCAACAAAGGCACCCTACACGTTCAATCCCTGAAACAGGCACATCTCTCCTCCACCCGAGACCGTGCCATCTCTATTGCCGGGCCCGTTCTCTGGAATACACTACCTGTCCACATGCGACTTGAACCCTGTGCATTTAAATTCAAAAAGAAATTAAAAACTCTCCTGTTCAACCATGCTTACACAGAATAACTCCTTCCACTCCCCCTCGCAGTCCCCTTTCAGGTAACCTCCTTATTAAGGAGACTTTAATTGTAAATTGTTTTGGTTATTACCTTCTTGTTCTCCTATCCTTCCTACTGCCTTTCTGTTCTTCCCCCCGCCCAGTTACATTCCCCTGTTGCAATGTATTTTCCAATCTTTCAGTTACTATGTGAACCGGTATGATGTCCCCACAAATACCGGTATATAAAAGTTTCTAAATAAAATAAATAAATAAAATACATAGTTCTGCATAGTTCCTGTCACTGGTCAGTACCAAATGCGGTCTCAAAAAAGCCAGGTTAACATCAATCTTCTAAAGTATAGAAGGTTGAAGCAAATTCAACACAGAAAGGCAAACCTGATGAGGAGGGCTTTAAACTAGAATCATCAGGAATAGGTGAAACCTTAAATACTCATATAGAAATGGAAAATATGAGAAATAAGGCAATATTTTGAAAGCTATGAACACTAATTCTCATAGTATGGGAAATAAAATCACAGATGTAGAGGCAGTCATGGAAGAAGCTGATTTAGATATAGTGGCTATCACGGAGACCTGGTACATGGAAAACCTTGCCTGGGATATAGTTATACTCGGCTACAATCTATTCAGGAAGGACCGGATAGGGAGGAGGCATGGCATTATATATAAAGAACCGTATTAAAGCAACAGCATTGCTGGGCTTACAAGGTAAGGAGGAGGCACTGTGGGTTAATCTGGAAAGAAGAAATGGAACATTTATTTATATTGATCTAATATACAGACCTCCATGACAGACAGAGGAGATGGATAGAGATGGATAGAGATTCAGAGGAGATGGATAGAGATTCAGTGGCGGATATTCACATGATTGCTGTGAAAGGGTAAGTGCTGTTGCTAGGGGATTTTAATCTTCCAGATGTTGATTGGGACATCCCAACTACAGTATCTTCTAAAAGCAGGGAGATCCTGGAATCTCTGCGAGGAGAACTGTTCTGCCAACTGATAATGGAACCCACACAGGAGGGGGCGATACTGGACCTGGTGCTTTCCAACGGGGACATTATTTCTGATGTTGTAGTGGATGATCAGCTGGAAACGAGTAACCACTGGATGGTGTGGTTCAATATTCGGATGAAAGAGATGAAGATTCATTCTAAAGCAAGGGTTCTAGACTTCAGGAAAACTAACTTTCTCAAAGCGGGGGAGTACCTCAAGGAGTCGTTAGCTGGATGGGAAAATCTAGGGGGAAGTAGAAGGTCAGTGGGCAAAACTAAAAGGAGGTATCAAAAGGGCAATTAATGTTTTTGTTAGGAATGTAAATAAAGGGAAGAGGAAAAAGAGACCATTATGGTTTTATAAAGAAGTAGCTGAAAAGGTAAAAGAGAAAAGATCAGCATTCATAAACTATAAGAGATCGCAGAAATGGGAAGGTAGATGACAATATATGGAAAAATTAAGAGAAGCTGGAAAAATAGAAATGTGAAAATTCAAATAGAATAAAAAATAGCAAATACGGTAAAACAGGAAGACAAGACTTTTTTTTAGATATGTAGGTGATAGAAGAAAGTGCAAAAGTGGCATTGTGAGACTGAAAGAATATGTAGAGGCCGATGAGGTAAAAGCAAAATTGCTTAACAGATGTTTCTGTTCAGTGTTCACTGTGGAGGGCCTAGAGCAGGACCATCTAGGGCAAACACAAATAAGATTGGAAGTGAGGTAAACCTCAATCAATTTTCAGAACAGTGTGTTTGTGAGAGCTAACTAAATAAAATAGATAAGGCGATGAGGCCAGATGGGATACATCTGAGGGTACTAAGGGAACTTAGAGATGTCCTGGCAGCTCCACTGGCTGACATTTTCAATGCTCTTTAGAGTCTGGAGTAGTTCACGAGAACTGGAAAAGGGCAGATGTGGTTCCTATTCATAAAAGTAGAAGTAAGAAGGAGGTTGGGAACTATAGACCAGTTAATCTGACCTCTGTAGTGAGAAAACTAATGGAATCGCTGCTAAAACAGAAGATAGTATAATTTTTGGAATCAAATGGATTGCAAGATGGAGGCAGCTTGCTTTATAAAGAGGTAAATATTGTCAGATGAATCTAATCAATTTTTGTTTGACTGACCAGAGAGTTGGATCAAGGCAGCGTGCTTTATTTATTTTTATTTATTTATAAACTTTTCTATACCGTCGTATAGTGATATACCATCACAATGGTTCACAGATAGGCACGTAAAATAAGTTTGTATTGGTTTCTAAATTATCTAGTAGGTGCCAAGAAATTTTTCGGTTACATGATTCAAATAATATTGCTATATGGAAAGTGGATTGGAACTTCCATCAAACATGAGATATACTGTATTTTCTTAAATTAATACTTAAGTATGGATTTCAACAAGGTTTTTGACACAGTTCCAAACAGAAGGCTTAGAAATAAATTGTGCGCTCTTGGTATAGAACCTAGAGTGGATGACTGGGTTAGAATCTTGCTGAGTAGGAGGCGACAAAGGATAGTGATAAATGGAGCTTTCTCTGAGGAGGAGTTTGTTACTAGTGGCATGCCTCAGAGATTGGTCCTTAGACCGGTTCTTTTCAACATTTTTGTGTGCGACATAATAGAAGGGTTGTCAGGAAAAGTCAGCCAGGAAGGAATGGAAAACATGAGGAAGGATCTAGCGAAGCTTGAGGAATGGTTTAAGGGCTGACAGCTAAGATTTAATGCTAAAAATGTAGAGTAATGCATTTAGGATGCAAAAACCCGAGAGAAAAGTACTGTATTGGAGATGAAATTCTTCTAAGCACAAAAGAAGAATGGGATCTGGAGGTAATTGCAACTGATGACCTTAAGGTAGCCAAACAAGTGGATAAAGCATCGGTAAAAGCCAGAAAGATGATTGGCTGCATAGGGAGAGGAATGCTCAGCAGAAAAAGGTAGTTGATATTGCCCCTACATAGGTCCCTGGTGAGACCTCACTTGTAATACTCTGCACAATTCTGGAGACTACACCTTCAAAAGGATATAAACAGGATGGAATCAGTCCAGAGGATGGCTGCTAAAATGGTCAGTGCTCTTCGTTCTAAAGCATATGGGGATAGATTTAAAAATCTAAACATGTATACTCTAGAGGAAAGGCGAGATAGGGGATATATGATAGAAACATTCAAATATCTCAAAGGTTTCCAAGCACAGAGGGTGAGCTGTTTTCATTGGAAAGGAGGCATCATGAGATGAGATTGAAAGGGAGTAGACTCAGAAGTAATCTTAGGAAATATTCTTAGAGAGGATCAGGGATGTATGGAACAGCCTCCCAATTGAAGACGTGGCGACAAAACCAGTAACTGAATTCAAGAAAGCATGGGATAAACATAGGGAATCTCTAAGGAAATGATGAGAATTATAATGCTAAATTGATTGGATGGATGGGAAGACTGGATGGGCCATACGGTCTTTTTCTGCCATCATGTTTTTATGTTTCTAAGTCTGATGTGAGGAGGTAGAGATTTCCATAGTGTTGGGACAGCTCCAGCAAAAGTTCTTTTCATTGCATTAGTGAGGCATATTGTTCTGCGGGAGGGGTACAGCTAGGCAGGCTTGTGTTATGGAACACGGAACGAGTCGGTCCATAAGAAGTTAGAGATGCACTGAGGCAGGTTGGTGCTTAGTCTCTCAGTGTTCTGTAGGTGAGCGTAACAAGTTTGAATTTGGTGCAATAGAGTGTGGGGAGCCAGTGTAGGGTTTCTAGAATTGGTGTTATGTGGTCAAAGTTTTTTGCATTCATTGTCAGATAAGCAGCCGCAATTTGTATGAAGTCCTGATTTTGGACTTGGGAGTTAAGGTTTAGTGTTGTTCCTTCCTGGATCACTTTTGTGCAAGGCTAGTTGGGTTCATTTTTCCCCAATGTTGAGCATTTCAGTTTGTTTTGTCATAGGCAGCAAGTAACCTTGACCAGATTGGTTTAAGTTGGAGAATGTAGAGTCATGATTTGTGTTGAGTGTGGTCAGTAATTTGATGTCATTAGCATAGAAGACGTGGATGTTTTATGTTTATTAAGAAAATACGATATGCCATACTGGGTCAGATCAAGGGGCCATCAAGCTTAGTATCCTGTTTCTAACAGTGGCCAGTTTAAGTTTCAAATACCTATCATGTAACCAAACCTTAATTAGATCCCATGCTACTAATGTCAGAAACGAGCAGTGGCTATTTCCTATTGATTAATAGCAGTTTATGGACTTCTTCTGTAGAAACTTATCCAAACATTTTTTAAACCCAGCTACACTAACTACCTTAACCACATCCTCTGGCAGTGAATTCCAGAACTTAATTATGCATTGAGTGAAAAAAAATGTCTCCAGTTTGTTTTAATGTGCTACTTCCTAACTTCATGGAATGCCCCCTAGTTCTTGTATTATCCGAAAGAGTAAATAACTGACTCACATTTACCTGTTCAAGTCCTTTCATGATTTTGTAGACCTCTTATCATATCCAACCTCAGGCATCTCTAAGCTGAACAGCCCAACCTCTTTAGCCTTTCCTCATAGGAGAACCATTCCATGCCCTGCATCATTTTGGTCACCTTTCTCTACTTTCTCCAGAGCAACTAAATCTTTTTTAAGATGTGGTGGCCAGAATTGCACACAGTATTCAAGGTGTGGTCTCACAATGGAGGAAGCACACTGAGCCAATGATTTCAATGTAATATCAACTTTGATGTCCAGATCTTTTTCCTGGGTGGTAACTCCTAATTTGGAACCTAACTAGAGATGTGCTTCAGCTGAACCTTTTGGTTCGGTTTTCTTTATTGGCTCGCCGCTGGAAATTTCGGTTTCCCGCAGTTCGTTCCTTTTTTTTTCGGCCACCCCAAATTTTGTGTTAGTGCACAGTAACATTTAAACGTTAACGCGCACTAACCCGAAAAACAAACTTTTCTGAAATTTCAGAAAAATTTAGTTCATTTTTTGGGTTTCCCAAAACAGGACAAATTAGGCAATTTAATTGAAATTGCCTAGTTTGTCCAAAATGAACGCACATCCCTAAACCTAACATTGTGTAACTACACCATGGGTTATTTTTCCCCTATATGCTTCACCTTGTGCTTGTCCACATTATATTTCATCTCCCATATGGGAACCCAATTTTCCAGTCTTGCAAGGTCCTCTCAATTTATCACAATCTGCTTGTGATTTAACTATTCTGAATAATTTTGTGTCATCTGCAAATTTGATCACCTCACTCGTTGTATTCCTTTCCAGATCATTTATAAATATATTAAAAAGCACCGGTCCAAGTACAGATCCCTGAGGCACTTTACTGTTTACCTTTGTCCAGTGAGAAAACTATTTAATCCTACACTCTGTTTCCTGTCTTGTAAGTAGTATGCAATCCACAAAAGGACATCGCCTCCAATCCCATGCCTTTTTAGTTTTCTTAGAAGCCTCTCATGAGGGACTTTGTCAAACGCCTTCTAAAAATCCAAATTCACCACATCTACCAGTTCATTTTATCCACATGTTTTTTCACCCCTTCAAAAAAAGGCCCGAGACAACATATAAGAGAAACATTCATTGGTAGTCTCTGATTAGTTTGCCCAAAGGGCCATGTAAAGGGTGAGTGATAAGATGGTGCCTTATGGGACCCCCACATGAGAGAGGCTGAGGCTCTGAAAGGGCCATTCCAACAGGCTGATGCAACATCATGTAAAAAACGTGCGTCCAAACTGGGCGCACGTTTTTTTTTAATACGCATACATCCACCTCTCCTGGACAATCGATGCAATAGACAAATGAGCTGCCGCGCTAAAAGGGATGCACAATGGGTAATTTGTGTGTCCCTAGTGCTCTACATTGAGCATCCAGGAGATGTAGCTGTGTGCCAACAGCCTGGCCAGAAGTCCCTCCCCACCTCCAGAAGGGCTGTTTCCGATTGGTCCTTTCACTAACATGTGACATTGAATGGCCCAATCAGCAGTAAGTGAAGGAGTGAATAAATTAATATTGCCTGACACAATATTGATTTATTCACTCGTTCACTTACTTCCAGCAGGTCTTCCAATTGATCCACACCTTGGAGATGCTGCTTTGTGTAGTTCTCCTTATGAGGAACATCAGAAAGCAGAATTTCTTTTTTCTTGAGAGCGGCATGATTCTGTTTTCTATGGTTCCTCCTACTTAGTATCGCCACAATACTAATAGGAGGAATCACAGAAAGCAGGATTTTTTGTTTTTTCTGGTGAGCCCTTGAGCGTGGCATGCTTTAACGCCAGCTCCCGGGGAGGCGTTAAATTTGCAGCATAAAAAGGGCGCCTAGGCCACGCGGCAATTTTTGGCATCGTGGGGTAAAAGCTAATAGCCTCATGTACATGGAATTCGCATGTGATGAATGCTATTAGCTATGCACGTGATTGGACGCGCGTTTTGGATGCCCTAATCCCCATATTGCTTTGGGGGTTATTTTAGCGCATCCAGTAGAGTGCAGCCCCGTGCGCTAGCCTGAGCACACTACATTGCATCGGCCTGCAAGAGAGGTAACCTGTGAATAAGAAGATGTACTTACAGTATGTGTGAGTGTAATTTTACATGCATATTCGTCACAGAATTTTCTAAAGGGCCATTTCTGCTTTACCCGCAGAAGTTGCTCTGAAAATATCACTTTTTTTCTGATAAACGTGACATGAGTACTATGAGACCTGTTTGCTATATTACTTTGCTAGAAGAGGATTAACCTCTGCGAGTAGTGCACGTGTTAGACTTTTTTTTTCTTCCTGGCCTTTTAAGAACCGGGGGGGGTGAGTGGGGGGGGGAGGAATTAGCTGCATGCTTAGAAAGTGATATGAATTATTTAATTGTGCAGCCTCTAACAGAATGGATTAAAAAAAATAATAATGGGGTTTTGCCAAGATTTCCTCCGTGCAAATGTCAGTTAAGGAAGTGCCATCTACAAAGTAACAAAGAAAACTCATTTTCCAGTTATCCGGAGGGTCTTCGAATTAATTGCAAAAATAATCAGGAAGGTTTAGATTGATCTTCACACGAGTCTGCAGTGCGAATGCAGCTTTTACACTGATCGTCCTAGAAAACTACAGGCATACATTTTGTCAACATATTGTAGTCATCTTTTCAAGCCAATTCAATTTAGTTGCATTTGACAGGTGAATGGTAGCCACGCATGCAGTCAGCTTTCGTTATCCCATAGCTTTCAAAATATTTTAGTGTCTGCTGCACATGCAGTAACTATGAAAACATTGTTCTTAATTTTAATGTGCGATTTGAGGTGAAGACGTCCAGGAATGTACGTTACATGAATTAGAAAATTTCACTTTTAGAGTCGCAGGCAGAAGTTGTCTTTACCCCGAGGAAATTGATAAACGGCTGCAAGTGATTGGAGAAACTCTTTGGAATTGTGTTCATGCTGTGACAGTAAGACAGCAGCTAAAGTTAGTAGACAGATTGGGTGAACATTAGAACTGTACGAGCTTGAGAGAGGGATATGTTAACACAGACTAGAAACCTGTAGCTGGATAGCCCAATGGATGGTACTAATAATGAATTCTGTGGGCTGCCATTGGGGGGAGACCGATGTTTGCTACTCAGCTTCTCCTCTTGGTTTGGGACAGTAAGCCAGAGTAAGAAATCCATGAACTCAGGAAGTAGTGCTGGCAGACTGTAGGGACCAGATTCTCTTCAGAATTCATGCCACCCGGATGAGTTTGCACGTCAGGGCACTGCATCTGTGGAAACAGCAGCCCCGATCATCTGATTGTGGCGGGACACTGGGACATACCCAGCAGTCCTCAAACCCTTCCTGGCTTAAGGAGAGCAAGTTGGAGCGTGGAACAGCGACAGGGACTTGCACAGAGGAGTAAACAACTTTCTACCAGGCGGCGGTTTGTGTTTGCTGTTTATTGATACCTACCTTTTGGAAACTATCCTCCCCATTCGTTATGAACGTGTTCTTTCTTCCTTTTGACAGATCATGAAGGAAGTTCGGAGAGCACTGTGCAATGCATCAACTGATGACAGCAAGCTCCTGCTCCTCAGTGCAGTGGGAAGCGTCTTCTGCAGTGGACTAGATTACTCCTATCTAATCGGCAGGTTATCAAGTGACAGGAGGAAGGAAAGTGGAAGGATTGCAGAAGCTATAAGGTGACTTGGCAGTTGTAGGGCCGTAGCTCAGAACTGTGAAATGTGGTTTTGCCCTGTCAGTAAATGTGTTAAACGGGAGCCTCCCCCTACTGAGCTTGCTCGCAGGGTGGGCAATCTCTTATCAAAATGAGGGCTTCTCTCTTCTTAAAGAGATCTTGTCCTTATTTCAGAAGTTTTCTTGTGGACTGATTTCAGCGCGACCCCTTTATTTTATCCGTAAATGATTGCTGGATTCTTTGTCCAATGCCATTTCTGGAAGCCCTGTCTTTTTCTGACTGCGATACTTATCATTTTAATGGATTTCAGTATAAAGAGTGACAGGATGTTTGTTACCCTTGTGTTGGAAAGAGAAACTCTGGATTGCTCTGCTTCAGTATAAAGTTCCTTGTATTTTTGTTGTTAAATATAATCACTTAATTTTATACCCAACACAGGCTTGTCCATGGCCAATAAACCATGGCTCTTTATTCCTTGTTCTGGATGGTTTTAATAGAAGTCCAGAATTCATAGTTAGTTGTTCACCAAATTCCTCATATTATCTGCTCGGGTATAAATAAGATGAAGTCCATATTCAGCATGTTTCTCTGGCTAAGTCTGGAGTTTAGCAGAACAAATGCTGACATTTGAAAATACTGCCGGTTTGATTACTCCTGCCAGAGCCAGCTGTGAGAGGCATTCTGGGGCGGCGTGGCATTATCTAGCTAAGCTGGCCAGATAACATTGATTTTCATCATTATCCAGCTAACGTACGGGGTCATTCATTATAATGCATTGCGGCGTTAACGTCATAACACATGCGATAATAGTACTATCGCACGACACAAATGCACATTTTTTTGAAGGGGGCGGGATTAATTAAAATGAGGGGTAATAGCATAACGCATGCTATCGCATGATTTTAACGCCAGAAATAACTACACCATTTTTCCTGGCGTTAAGCTGTGCGATATGCCCGAAATGGCCGTAACCGAATTCACAATAAATTTTGCAAATTGCATTGCAGCTATTTCTGGGCTGGGGGGGGAGGGGGAGAGAGAAAGAGCGCCTCTGGGGAGGCCTTCACAGTATTCAACCATTTATATGACTATAGGAGGACCAGTTAATAGCTCAAAGCGAGGTGTTGGTGATGGTTTAGGGTTTAAGGGCCAGTTTTAATGCATAGTGAGATGTACAAACTGCACAGTACACCTCGGTGAAGATTTGACGTCATTTGGAGTGAGAAACGTCTCACAAAGATTAGTATCTCGGCCTAGCTTGATGGTACCATGTTAGAGTCCTTCAAGCTAGAACGTACCCTGTTAGAGTCCTTCAAGCTAGAAATCTCATCTTTGTGAGACTTGACTCACTCCAAATGACGTCAAATCTTCACCAAGGTGTACTGTGCAGTTCATACGTCTCACTCTGCAAGTAAAACTGGCCCCTACATCCTAAACCACCACCAACACCTCACTTCCAGCTATCAGCTGGCCCTCCTATAGAGATATAGTTGACAACTATGAGGGCCTTATAAATTGTCTCTCTCTTTCTCTCTCTCTCCCCCCACCCACGGTAATTCTAAAAATTACCATAAACACGCCCCTTTCTCTTACCGTGGGCATTATGCATGCGCTATTATACCATTTTGATGAATCTTGGGGATAGCCAGATAGCTTTAAGCGAGCTAAAGAGTAGTGCTAAATTTAGCCAGATAAGTTTAAGATAGCCGGGTATATTCCGCAACTTCTTATTTAGGAAGGCCTTTGAACCTAGAGATTAAGGAGGAGAGATTTATCAAGCCGCAATGGTTTATCTTGGGAGGTAACAACTATCACAGGAGGGGGTGATGCAGTATTTTGCCCCTACCACGACAAAACAGTGCAGTGATATTGGCAAGTTCTTTTTTTCTCAGAGCAAAACTCTGCAAGAAAAAAGAATGTGGCAGAGGCCACAAAAACATACAATGGCAGCCTGGGTCTCACAGGGCCTCCATCAAATTAAAACGTCAAACCTGAGAAAATTCCCCCAGAGGTCTTTTGAAACCTTCACTACGTGCCCCTACCATGTGGTGATCCCTGCCACATGACGGGGCAAAGGCCAGTCTGTACCATTTCGGAAAATGGCATTGACCAGGCCTAAATCTGGGGGCTAACCAGGCCCCCATTAACCTACCAGTGATCATTTTTAATGTATGGGGGATCCAGGAGATGGGGGATGAAGGTCAAATTGTCGTCCCCCCCCCAAACCACCAGGGTATATTTTGGTTTCCTAGCATGTAGATAGGTAGACTCAGGACCAGTGGATTATGCACCTCTGCCAGCAGATGGAGACAGAGCAAACTGACATCACAGTATATATACTCCTGCAGTGACATCAGCCCGCCAGTATTCTCCGTCTCCAGCAGATGGTGGACATGCATTTCCCTACAGGGGATTTGCTGCAGAGGAAAATTAATTGTAGATTTGATTTGCCCCGCTCTCCTGAGGTGATACCTAAGGGTCCGTTCCCCAGTTGAGAATTCCTGAGGTGATTTCTTTGGTCCCTCAGATAAGTGCCTTGGTCCGGGGGCTAGTTAAGGCCGATGTGGACTTAGCTGTTTAAGCAACTGAAAGGCAGCAGGTGCAGGAAGCCAAGTGCAGCGGTGATGTATATGCCCTCTCAGCCCCGCAGCCGGAGACCATCTCTGCACTCAGCCAGGAAGGCTGAGCTCAGGTAAGTTGTTTTTTTTTTTTTACAAAAAAAAGAGAGAAACAGTCAGAGACAGAGTGGAGGGGTTAGTGTAGAACTTCCTCTGGTCACCGTGCTCGGCACAGCGTCCCGACATTTGTTTCTGCTCTTGTGGGGATTAAGGAAACTGGACAGTCTGGCGGGTTGAGCTGCCCAGGTGGGCTAGGCCCCGCTGTTAGGCTTCTTTTTGTGTGTTGCATGGTAGGCTACGGCGGCGGCATTTTTGCACGCTTTTCTGTGTGTTCGGCTGCCCTCTACAGGATCTTTGTGCGCACGAGAGCATCCAGCTGTAAGTCCAAACTGTGCGTATATTCTTTTATCTATCGGTTGGCATCCAGCTGTAAGTCCAAACTGTGCGTATATTCTTTTATCTATCGGTTGGCATCCAGCTGTAAGTCCAAACTGTGCGTATATTCTTTTATCTATCGGTTGGCATCCAGCTGTAAGTCCAAACTGTGCGTATATTCTTTTATCTATCGGTTGGCATCCAGCTGTAAGTCCAAACTGTGCGTATATTCTTTTATCTATCGGTTGGCATCCAGCTGTAAGTCCAAACTGTGCGTATATTCTTTTATCTATCGGTTGGCATCCAGCTGTAAGTCCAAACTGTGCGTATATTCTTTTATCTATCGGTTGGCATCCAGCTGTAAGTCCAAACTGTGCGTATATTCTTTTATCTATCGGTTGGCATCCAGCTGTAAGTCCAAACTGTGCGTATATTCTTTTATCTATCGGTTGGCATCCAGCTGTAAGTCCAAACTGTGCGTATATTCTTTTATCTATCGGTTGGCATCCAGCTGTAAGTCCAAACTGTGCGTATATTCTTTTATCTATCGGTTGGCATCCAGCTGTAAGTCCAAACTGTGCGTATATTCTTTTATCTATCGGTTGGCATCCAGCTGTAAGTCCAAACTGTGCGTATATTCTTTTATCTATCGGTTGGCATCCAGCTGTAAGTCCAAACTGTGCGTATATTCTTTTATCTATCGGTTGGCATCCAGCTGTAAGTCCAAACTGTGCGTATATTCTTTTATCTATCGGTTGGCATCCAGCTGTAAGTCCAAACTGTGCGTATATTCTTTTATCTATCGGTTGAGTGAGCACAGTGACAATGTGCTTAGTTTTTCAGCAAACAGACTTGGGACGCATAAATTTTGTGCGCCTAAAAGTTTTCAGCAGAAACTTATCTGGACGCACATTTTCAGTCGCCTGTTAAGCGTACTGAAGGCCTAATGGCACCAGTGACTAAGAGACCTAAGTGCCTTTCCCTCTGTGCTGCCTGTCATATTTGGGCATCTCAGATTACAGTGCCCTCTAACTTGTGCCAGTGCTGCTTAGAAGCTCAGAGAGAATTATCTTCATCTGATTTTTACTAAGCCTGAGTCTTCCCAGCCTGATGATGGCCTGTTTAAGGATATTTCAGAAGGGATGCCTAAACTTGGAACTCACTTGACTGGTTCCTCAGCAGGGGACAGGAGCTCAGTGGGCGCCACACAAGCGCCTCCTGGCTTTGCCTTTTCTTGGGTAGAATGTTTTCAAGGATTGCAAGGAATGTTTTCAAGGATTGCAAGGAATGTTTTCAAGGATTGCAAGGAATGTTTTCAAGGATTGCAAGCCTTTATCCAGGCACAGTCCTCAGCCCCGTCCAATCCTGTCAGGTCAGATCCTCAGGCAGGGGCCTCTCCATCTTCCAGTTCTATGTTTAAGCACCGAAGTGCACCTTGAGCAGCAGGTGTTTCGGAGAGAAATTACCAACAAAATATAAGGGATATAACTAGTATGCAATCAAAACAAGAGAAAATAACTAGCTACATAAATCAATATAGGCTGCAAGTAAATAATAATTTAATCTCTGGAATCAATAAATAATGCTGTGACTGTAATGTATTATTTAAAAGAAGATTGTTAATGTAGAGATAAGACCTCAGTATTGGCAAGAGATCTGAATTAACAGAAACTTCTAATGGCCAATTGGTCCAATCATCGGTCTTGTAATCTCTAATTGTGATTTGGTGAATTTTAATAAAAATCTTTTAATTATTAACTGTAGTAACGTACTTACATATTAATTTATTAATTTTTGCTTTTTTATAAAATTGGAACAAATATCTATTGGTACTAGTTAAACAACACTGTGACTTGTGTTCAATTTTGATGTTCTGAATTTGCTTGAAATCAAGCTTGATTCATATTATATTTCTTGAAAAAATTCTTGAACTTGATTTCCTAAGTGATAAGAGTAGAAAATATATTTGTCACTCTTAATTAATGTCCTTCAACTTTTTTTGAATTTTAATTGATGTCCTATATACTTTGTTGTAATTGATTTTAATGAAGTGACAAATCGTTCACTCAGCTAAATCAACGGCTGTGCTGTGCTGTGCTGTTTGAAGGACTCAAACGTCTCAAAAAAGTAACGTTTTGTTACTATTCAGCAACTTTGTAGCGCTTTGCTGAATCGACTGCTGTGCTGTTTGAAAGGACTCAGACGTCTCAAAAAAGTAACAATTGTTACTGTTCAACGACTTTGTAACAATTTGTAGAACTCAAAAGTCTCTGTATAAATAGAACACAGTGTTGACTGATAAAATTATTTAGAACTGGTCCAATGTCATTGTGTCTCAAAGATCAATATAAGCTTCTCTGCAGCCAATTGTGTAATGCAGATTAAAGCAATCAAATTTCAGTCTTGCAGTTAAATATAGGACGGGCGGTATAATTCACTCCGTCTCTCATACAATCTTGTGTCCCGACAATATTTGTAAACGGCAGAACACTTATCTTAAATTTTGATGATCACATGCGTTGCAGATTATTCTTTCACTCTACTCTGCCGTAACTGAGACCCAGAGGGTCTAATAACCGCTGCCAACGCGGCCGGCATTTCGCAAAACACGCTGCTTCAGGGCGGGCTCTAAAGTTAAACACATGAATGAAAAAATGATGTTTCTTTTTAAAACCAGTTGTTGCATTGAAACAAACTTGAATTTACTTACAATTTTTGGAGAGAAACTTCTTCTACTGCAGTCGGGTTTCAGACTGAAATTGTTTTCAAAAGATGGCCGCGCTAGATTTAAACTATTGATTGGCTTAAAAAACCACCAATGGGTGCTTTCAAATGCAAGTTAGCAACGTGCTGACGTTATGCTCTACTATTACTGCCATACATATTGCTGCAAGGTAATACTTACTGCTTGTCAATAAAGATCTTTAATATTGAATTCTTTTAATAACCGCCATATTTCTGTTTTCTTAATGTGGATAAATTAACATACTGAGCGATGATATTGTGAATGAAAATAATTCAATGAATAAGGCTGTTCCATTCAATCTTGGAATTCAAACCATCAGGTTCTTCGGATTTTAATTTAAAAATCCATTCTTGCTCTTTTTTGAATAACTGTCTCTCTCTATCACCTCCTCTTATATCACGTTTGATGT
This sequence comes from Rhinatrema bivittatum, assembly GCF_901001135.1. Lineage (NCBI taxonomy): Eukaryota > Metazoa > Chordata > Amphibia > Gymnophiona > Rhinatrematidae > Rhinatrema > Rhinatrema bivittatum. The sequence goes on along the minus strand of NC_042621.1, from coordinate 11,031,655 downwards.
GTTCTAAGACAAACCATCTCAGCTCTTTGACACCATGATTTTCCTGCATGCAGTGCGCCACTATTGGAGCTGATGTTTTTTTATTCTTCAAACAGCTCTTGTGTTCACCTATTCTTAATTTGAATGATCTCATTGTCTGTCCCACATAAATTTTATTGCATGGACATTTTATGATGTATATCACATGATCTGTCTGGCATGTGGTAAAGTTATACATTTTATATTTTTGACGTGTTTGTGTGCACGTATATTCCTTGATTTCGAATGTTTGGTCACAGATTTTACAGTGGCCACATTTAAAATGGCCCAATGGTATAGTGCCATCAATTGATTGAGTATGTTCAAAATCTTTCAACGTGGACGGACTTAGGATTTCTCTCAAATTTTTAGATCTTGAATAAGCTGCTCGGAATTCCATATTTTGCATGCCCGGTATCATTTTGATCAAAAACCAATGGTGACGCATGGCCTGTATAATTTTGCGTGACCAAGGTGAGTATTGAGTACACAACTCAACAAGACCGACAAGAGATGCTTACAAAGGATCACTTCAAGTACCTCCAGCCAAAACTACCAGACACATTACGCTTAGAGATCGGGCCTTCTCCACAGCCGGTCCAACTTTATGGAACTCCATCCCCCCAGATCTTAGAATGGAACCCAGCATCTCAACCTTCAAGAAAAGACTCAAGACGTGGCTGTTCACACAGGCCTTTCCTAACTCCAACACTATTTAACTCTCATCAATCAACACACTTCGCTAGTAATAGCATTAATAGCCACATCTTACAATGTTATTATATATATAGAATTATCTGATCTTCATTTTCTTTCTTACTCCAAGTTATTTATTTCCTTGTTACATGTAACTGCTTTTCTGCACTATTGTTCAAATTGTATAGTTTATTATAATTGCACCCCTGTTTCTTGTGAACCAGCATGATGGGACTACCGTCCTGAATGTTGGTATATAAAAAACTTAAATAAATAAATAAAATAAATATTGGGTTACACACGTGATCATGTTCTCATCTTGGAATTTAGATTGAGGTGTGAGTAGCGCCTCCCGATCATAATACAATGCTCGTTTGAATCCTGTTTTAATGCATTTATTGGGATGACCTCTGTTCTTCAAATCCAACTTGAGCTTTTCTGATTGTTGTCTATACAATGCAGTATTGGAACAGTTCCGTTTGTATCTCAGGAATTGTGAAAAAGGAAGACTGTTCTTCAGTGGCATTGGATGTGCACTATCAAAGTGCAACATTCATTCCTACCCGGTCTGGCACTCCGTTTCTCAAAGAAAAAATAAATGGACTCTGAGACATTCAGGTTAAAGCACCGTCCTTAAGTTTTTAACTTGTACACTCTATGGTAAAATTTCTTTTACCGGCCTATCTTCTTTCCAGCTTGTTGCAAGCTTCCAAGTTCTCTCCCCCTGTTGATTGTAACTTCTTATTCCTACTTATTGTTATCTTTTGTTTACGTGAATTTGTTACTCTAGTTTTTTCCCTTTTTTTCCCTTTGTTAAATTGTAAACCGATCCGATATGGTAATTTACTATGAAGGTCGGTATAAAAAATTGTTAAATAAATAAATAAATAAAATAACATGGTGTTACGGTCAGTAGATTTTTTAAATACACTAGTGATGATTTCACCATCTTCCATTTTTTTCAATAGAACATCCAAAAAAGAGATTTCAACAAAATTGTAATTTAATACAAACTGTATTTTATCATCGCAAGTATTGATCCACTTCTCAAATAGGTGTAATTCTTGTTCTGTACCACTCCACAAAATGAAAATGTCGTCTATATAACGTTTGTAAAAAGATATCTTGGAAACAAATGGTGAGTTATAAATCCACTCTTGTTCAAATTCTGTCATGAAAAGATTAGCAATGGTAGGAGCCATGGTTGCGCCCATTGCTGTTCCCGAAATTTGCTGATAATATTTGCCTTGAAATATGAAAAAATTCTTCTTGAGTGCAATGGAAGCCAATTGTAATAGAAAATCACTGGGTACCCGGTGGGGTCTGACACGTTTATCCAGATATATTTTGATTACTTTTAAAGCCTCTTCTTGCGGAATTGAAGTGTATAATGATTTGATGTCTAAGGTGACAAACCATAAATCTGTGATATTAATGGTCAAATCTTCAATCAGATTCAAAAAATGTGATGTATCTCTAATGTAAGATGAACTAATGGATACAAAATGTCTCAAAAAACAGTCAATGAACTGAGAAAGCGGTTCCAATAATGATTCATTAGATGATATTATTGGCCTTCCAGGAGGATTGGTTAATGTTTTGTGGGTATATTGTGGGTGTTCTCGGATGTTTTACGTTCAAAAAATTATATTCTTTGTCTGTCAAATTCAGAACATCAAAATTGAACACAAGTCACAGTGTTGTTTAACTAGTGCCAATAGACATTTGTTCCAATTTTATAAAAAAGCAAAAATTAATAAATTAATATGTAAGTACGTTACTACAGTTAATAATTAAAAGATTTTTATTAAAATTCACCAAATCACAATTAGAGATTACAAGACCGATGATTGGACCAATTGGCCATTAGAAGTTTCTGTTAATTCAGATCTCTTGCCAATACTGAGGTCTTATCTCTACATTAACAATCTTGTTTTAAATAATACATTACAGTCACAGCATTATTTATTGATTCCAGAGATTAAATTAATATTTACTTGCAGCCTATATTGATTTATGTAGCTAGTTATTTTCTCTTGTTTCGGAGAGAAATCCAAATGGTACTGATGATGAGGCAGATCCTGACTCTCTCAGGAGGTTGAATTTCTTATGTTCTTGGAGGATGGGGAAATCCCTCTGGGACTGGAACCGTATAGGACTATGTTGAGGTTCTTTTATAGAGATGAATTGCTGGCCTGATTTCCTAGACATTGAAGATGCTGGGAGTTCCTGAGGCTGATTCCATGTCTGAGCCAAAGAAAAATCCCATTTTGGTCTCCTTGTGTAAAGCCTCTTGTTTTTCCCTGTTATGGAGGCCATTCAAGAATTGATTGATCTTGACTGGGACTCCCTGGAGGCAAATTTTAAAGTGGGTCAGACCTTGGAATGCTTGGATCCAGTAGTGAGAGAGCATCTGCTTTTTCTGAAAGTGGATGCGCTTATTTGTGCCGTCTCTAAACAGATGACTATCCCCAGGGAGGGAGGAGTGGCCTTGAAGGATGTGCATAATAGGAGAATTGAGGCCATAAGCAAGCATTTGAAGCTGTGGCTGTTGTTTCCTGGTGGCTCACTTTTGTTTACATCTCTCTCAGGAGCTTGATGACTCTAGGGTGAATTCCAGGGAAGCTATAGAACCTGCCACTGCCTTTTTAGAGGATACGAGCTGCAATTTAGTCTGCACTTCAGCCAGAGGAGTAGCTTCGGTAATAGCGGCCAGATGTCAGTTATGGCTGAGAAATTGGTTGGCAGATACAACCTCCAAAGCTAATCTTATGAAATTGCCTTTTAAAGGTTTTCTCTTGTTTGGGAGCAAGTTGGAGAATCTGGCGAATAAGTGGGGCGAATCTCCAGTCCCTCGGTTGCCGGAAGTCCCTCGGTTCCCAACAACACCTTCCTATTCTCACCCCCTCTCCTCCCTTACCTCCCTTGGATCATGTGAATGTTGATTATTTTGCGTCAAGTTTCAAAGTGCCATTGCTCTTTAGGACCCCCTCATGCTATATTAGCATTGTACATATGTTTGCATATTTATATTTATATTCTTTCAGACACTAAGGTTCATGTTATGCCTTAGCAGCGATTGTTCGGTTGTACTATATTATTTGTTATTAGACGCTTTGTTTTATGTTTTTCAATGTACCGCCTATGCTGCGATTGTTCTGTTGTATTTTATGTTTCAATGTAACGCCTATGCTGCGATTGTTCTGTTGTATTGTAAACTGACATGATTTGTATATCATACAAGAATATCGGTATATAAGAATCCAAAATAAATAATAAATAAATAAATAAAGATAAGAAGCAGTTGCCGAGCGCCTTTATTATGAGGGCTCATCTCAGGGATTCCAAGCAGTTTCACCCCTATAGAGGGACAGACTTTCAGAGGACTCAGCCTTTTGGCAGGTCTCAGTCCTTTCGTCCCAAACAAGCCAAACAAGGAGCGAGCTCGGGTAGTGGATCCTCCTGAGCCTCCCAATGAAAATTTGCCAACCCATCCCTAGGAACAGGAGATAAGGGAATGCCTCACTCTCTTTTATCAGAGGTGGGTCAAGATCACATTGGATCAGTGGGTTCTGGAGGTGATACGAGAAGGATAGGCGCTGGAGTTTTGCAGTGTTCCTTTGGACGTGTATATGGTCTCTTCCTGCCACTCCCCATAGAAGAGGCAGGCAGTGGAGTGTACATTATCAAGGCTCCTCAGTCTGAGAGCTGTTGTTCCAGTACCCATGCCTCAAGAAAATACAGGGCAATATTCCATTTATTTCATTATGCCCAAGAAGGAGGGACAAAGGGGTCGACCGTCATTTGCGGATGACTCATTTCTGCATGGAAACTTTGCGTTCAGTGATAATTGCTGTGCAGTTGGAGAAATTTCTGACCTCCTTGGGTCTGTCCAAGGCATACCTCCATATCCCTATCTGAGTGGAATACCAATGTTTTCTGCATTTCGCGGTGTTGGGGTGCCATTATCAGTTTCAGGCACTGCCTTTTAGTCTGGCCACCTTTCCCAGGACCTTTTCCAAGGTTATGGTGGCGGTAGTGTTGAGGAAGGATGGGATCCCAGTACACCCATATTTGGATGACTGGTTGATTCAGGCCAAGTCTCTCAAAGAGAGCCTCCTTGAGACCCGCAAGGTGATTTCCTTGTTGCAGGAGCTTGGTTGGGTGGTGAACCTGATTGAGAGCAATCTTCAGCCATCTCAGTCATTGACGTCTCGGGGTGTTCAGTTCAACATGAAGCAGGGCAAAGGTTTCCTGCCAGAAGCCCTTATTCAGTTAAGGTCCCACTCATTTTGGAATTTTTGCAGGATGGATTGAATAAAGGGCTTTGCCCTTAATTCCTTGAAGGTACAGGTAGAGGCTCTTGCTTGTTTCAGGGGCCAGATGAATAGTTAATCCTTGTAGTCTCATCCTGATGTGGCCCGTTTCTTGAGAGGAGTGAAACATCTTCATCCTCCCTTGTGGTTACTGGTTCCTTTGTGGAATCTGGTGTTGCATTTCTTGGCAGGCCCTGTTTCAACTGCTGCATAGTCTCCTTGCAGTTACTGACCTTGAAAACGGTGTTTCTAGTGACTATCTGTTCTGCACGTCAAATTTCCGAGCTGCAGGCATTGTCTTGCCAAGAACCATTCTTTCGAGTGACTCCAGGGGCAATACAGCTGCGTACTGTCCTTCCTTCTTGCCTAAAGTGGTTTCAGAATTTCACTTGAATCAGTCCATTTCCTTGCCATCTCTGGATAAGGAAAGAAATGCAGAGGAATATCGCCTGTTACTCCCCTTGAATGTCAAGAGACATGTCATGAGGTATCTGGAGGTTTCTAAATCTTTCCGGAAGACGGATCACCTGTTTGTCCTTCATGGTGGAGGTAAACAGGGCGAGCCAACTTTGTGGGCTACAATAGCTCGCTGGATTAAAGGAGGTAGTCACGGCTGCGTGTGTGACCACTGAAAAACCATTGCCTTGTCAGGTTAGGGCTTATTCCACTAGGGCTCAGGCAGTGTCATGGGCGGAGGTTAGATTGTTGTCTCCCTTCGATATTTGCCGAGCTGCGATGTGGTCTTCCTTACACACCTTTTCCATGTATTATAATCTGGATGCAGCCTTTGCACGTGTGATTTTGTCTGGACTTTGAGCCGCCTCCCATCCTGTTAGAGAGTAGCTTGGGTATATCCCACTGATCCTGAGTCCATCTGTCTACATGCTAGGAAAGGAGAAATTACTACTTATCTGATAATTTCATTTTCGTTAGTGTAGGCAGATGGGCTCAGCTTCCCGCCCTTGGCTGCCTAATGATTCTGTTAATGGTCCTCCTGTGTGGCCACGTGTTCCGGGGATTACTGGTAAATGTTCATCCAGTCCCTAGATTGGAGTACATACATTCATTGCCTGAGTTCAGTGTTTCCTGTTAGTTGAGTACAGTAATGGTTGTCTGTTTTTAATCATTTTTTGCTATTCTGCCCACAGATGGCTTTTGAAGAGAATACTGGCAGGCTGAAGTCACTGCAGGAGTGTATATACTGTGATGTCAGTTTGCTCTGTCTCCATCTGCTGACAGAGGTGCATAATCCACTGGCCCTGAGGCCATCTGTCTACACTAAGGAAAACAAAATTATCAGGTAAGTAGTAATTTCTTCATAGAAGGGGGATGGAAGAGGAAACCTAGACCCCATGGATTAATGCTTTCTATTGGGTGGGGGGAGGGGGCTTCACATTTGGGGGGGGGTCTTTGCTTGTGCCGGGGGGGGGGGGGTTACTGCCACTAAGAGGAGGGGTTTGTGAAGGAGGTGGGGCATCACTACGTGGTTTAGGCTTTTTCTTTTTACTTTTGGGTCCAATGCCACCTCTACAGGCGGTGGGGGAAGGGCAGCCAGGGGTCTGAAAAGATCCCTGGAGGAGCATTTTCTCAGGTTTGGGGGAGGGGTAAGTTTAAATCTTACAGCTCCTGTGATAAAATAACTACCATATATACTCATGTATGTCAATCTTATGTATGAGATGTGGGCATTTTGGGGCCCCAAAACCAAGATTTATCTGTCACCCATAGATAAGTCAAGGGTAAATCCCTTCCTCCCTCCCCCCATGGCTGCCCTCCCTGTTTAATCCCTCCCTCCCCCCATGGCTGCCCTCCCCCTTCGATCCCTCCCTCCCCCCATGGCTGCCCTCCCCCTTCGATCCCTCCCTCCCCACATGGCAGCCCTCCTTGTTCAATCCCTCCCTCACTTCCCCCATGGTTGCCCTCCCTGTTCAATCCCTCCTTCCCTCCCAACACCCCAAGATGCACCAAAAGTCCCTGGTGGTCCAGCAGGGGGTCCTGGGAGCAATCTCCCGTTCCCAGGCCATTTGCTGCTACCAATCAAATTGGCGCCTGCGGCCCTTTGCCCTTACCATGTGATAGGGGCTACCGGTGCCATTGGCCAGCCCCTGTCACATGGTAGGAGCAATGGACAGCCTCTTCTATGTGACAGGGGCCAGCCAAAGGCACTGGTAGCCCCTGTCACATGGTAAGGACAAAGAGCCACCGGTGCCATTTTGATTTCTGGCAGTTGACGGTCTGGGAGCGGGAGATTGCTCCCGGGCCCCTCGCTGGACCACCAGGGACTTTCGGTACGTCTTGGGGGGGTTGGGAGGGAGGGATGGATTGAACAGGGAAAGTAGCCATGGAGGGAGGGAGGGATTTACTGGCAGCTGGTTGCTCCCGGGCCCCTCGCTGGACCACCAGGGACTTTCGGTGCGTCTTGGGGGGGTTGGGAGGGAGGGATGGATTGAACAGGGAAAGTAGCCATGGAGGGAGGGAGGGATTTACTGGCAGCCGATAGCCCGGGAGCAGGAGGTTGCTCCCGGGCCCCCAGCTGGACCACCACAGACGATCGGTGAGTTTTGGGGGGGTTTGAGGGTGGGGGGGGCTATCTGTAATATATGTGTATAAGTTGAGTCAGCTTTTTTGTGACTTTTCTGGCATACATTTCTCAACTTACACACGAGTATATACAATATACCTCCTTCAAATGCGATAGAAAAAAAATCATTCCCATTATTTTAAGTCAGACACATTATTTTGTTAGCAAAGGATTAGGTATGCATGAGCTGCTTTGCATGGATTTGCAAAATTCATGCATGCAAGTACCATGCAAAGCAGCTCATTATAACAAGGGCAGATTTCAAGTGTGGCATACAATGTTCAACGCCCTTTGTACCATATTGTTGCTTAGTAAATCTGGGTCTGGTACTGTCTTCTCCTAGGATTGCTTGATTGACCAAATGCATCAGTTCTGCTGGCATTATGTGAATAGGAGCTTTTCTATTATAATTTATGTGCTACTTTTTTGTCTCATATATATGTCTTTTTGTTCTTTATGTTTTTATTGAATTTTAAATCATATACATGAATTTAAATCCAAAGGAAAGATGCACAAAACCATATAGCATTATTTTAAAACAAAAAATATCACAAAGGAAACATATATATGTATATTTATACATGTACTTCTCAAGCACCTACAAGAAGAGCAATAACTCGAAAAAGAAAAAAATGACAACAGATTTACAGTCCATAATTAAACTTATTCTATAATCCACCAATTACCAGTTTTATCTAAAAGGAATGTCTCCAAATGAGAAGGGTCTAGAAAAATAAACGTATTTCTTTGATAAACCACTACACATTTGCAAGGAAACTTTAAAAGAAATGCAGCCCCTAGTTCAATTACCCGTTGTTGAAGTTGGAGGAATAATTTCGTCCTAGTTTGGGTTCCTTTGCTATATCAGGGAATATCTGTATCCTCTGACCCCAGAAAAGATTCTCTTTATGCTTGAAGTATTGCTGAAATATCAAGTCCTTATCTGCCTCAGAGACAAAGGAAATGAACAAAGTAGCCCTAGTTGGTATATCATCTTGTTGAAGAACTAAAGAAAAGTCAGAGCTATCAATAGGGGCAAGAACATCACAAGCACCATCTTCTGAACTAGGTTATCTTTTTCCTGTCGAGAATATAATAACATCTGGATAGATCAAAGTTCTTATCTCTAGAAAATTGCAACATTTCAACAAAATATTTCTGAAATGACTCCAACCAGGAAATCAAGAGTGTTTTGGAAAAATTCAGTAATCGAATGTTTTTGATCCTTGGTTTATTTTGTAATAATTCATAGTTATTATGGAAACTTAAACTATCCTTAATATTAGCCGCTACAGTGGATTGCAGTGTAATGATTACACCAGAGGATGATGTAACTTTCAATTCCAACCACACAATTCTAGCATCTAGGTCAGACAATTCAGATGTAACCCCGATGGTGAAGGAACATAAACAAGAAACAGTTTGTGCTATGGAAACCTCAGTTCTAGAGACTACTTTCCAAATGTCTCTTAAGTGATATATCAACAGGTTCAGGTTCAGGTGTTCCAAAACAAATGTTCGATCATCTTGTGGGAAAAGTACAGCTTCTGGAACCAGTTAACAGCAGGAGTACCTTGAGTGGATAGTAAATTGATTGTATCAACATCTATAGGTGATCATGCCACTGGGAAAATCTCACCCTTTGAGAAACAGTTACCTTCATGGGCTCCCGGTGGCTGGGGCCCTATATCACCTCCATGTGGATCCATAGCCCTTCTGTCTTCAAAAGACTGTGGTAATGGAAGTGGATAGCGCTCTCCCAGGCTGAGAGAAGTTTCAAACACTTGCATTGAGGGTTTCTAAATGGATCAAATGAGCATGCATAAGTCCTCTTGCTGGAGTAGACGTTGTTATAGATGATGCCATAACCTTCTTTCCCATACATTGGGGAATGAGAGAGAGAGCAAAATGATACCCTAGACGCTTTGGCCCGCTCTCTTTTCAAAGCCCCAGCGCTCAAATGACGTTAGCATTCAGATGATGTCAGCACTACCGGCGTCCTGGCGAAGATCTCCCCAAGTAGGCCTTGAAGAGGACACGGGCATCAGGCACAGCTCCCCCAGACGCAGCCACAGTGCGCTGGTTTTTCAAGGCCCCAGCACTCAGATGACATCAGCACTACCACCATCCTGGCAAAGATCTCATCAGGTGAACCTCGAAGATGGCACAGGATCAAGCATAGCTCTCCCATATATGTTTTTAATATAGGCTATTTATGTTGCATTTGTTTTTGTATTTCTATGTTTTATTATAGATGTTATGATGTGACCCATCTTGGATTGTGAAAAGATGGGAGATAAATCCCTATAAATAAACACAATGAAAAAAATGTTTTAGCCGGCTAACTTCCCTAGCTGGCCAGCAGCTAAATATGATCCTCAATGATTTTTTGGGGTGTTTTGTTTTTTTTTAACAAAATAAAGGTTGCTAGAATAAAAATTTTTTAAATAGGATTATGATTTGGTAATGGGGTATGTTAGAGCACATTTCCATAAACAATCCTGTCTCCACAACTTGTCTAAACTGACTTATTCTATAGTCTCCTTAGTTACATAACAGGAGCTGCACCATGTAGAGAACAGCTTCTATCAACCGCTGGCTTCCTATGTGGTAATTGTAATGGGATTCCTGTTAACAGAAACCACAATCTGAAGTATAATGGAAGTATTGAGGCATTCTAGTGGCATCAGAAGTAGGACTAGGCATGTTTGGCAAAGCAAAATGGCTGACTTTCTTATCTAGTCATAATAGTGTTCCTCCGGGCCATGAGTGCTACAATTGGCATGTTGCATATCTTTTCCTAAGAGACTTGTGCACTATTCCAGTAGTTGTGACAGCTGGGGCTTTTTATTGCCTTTATGATAGGCAAGTCTAGGGAGAGGCCAGAACCCCCTTGCCAGAATTGATAGGCTTGAAAGGATAAAGGTTACTATCAGCATTATGGCTATTGGTTTTTCATCTATTGTACATCTGGGCTAAATCCACTACAAGATTCGTAAAGTAAACCTGAACTTCTGAAGTGCCTGTTGAGCCTGAAAGAGCAAAGGGATGCGCAGGAAGTTCTCAAATGGAGAAATCTTTGTACTTAGCGATGACTTTTCACTGAATCAGCACAAGAATTATCCAAACATGATGTTACATGAGTGTTGAGGACCTCCTGGCTCCCTTTTTCTCATGTCCAGTGTGGTCTTAAAAGCTTACATGCATCATCATTTTGGGCGCATTCTTATTTTGGTCCAACCAAAGGTATTGCAGCCTGCAAAGAATTCAGGGCCCAATATTCAAAGCACATTCTGCGCTATTTAGCCGGATAAGCAGGATATATGTGGTTGCCAAATATGCACCAACGTTCGGCAGCGGCTGCTTAGCCATATAAGCCCCTTATACAGATATTCGGAGTTAGCTGCATAAGTTTATGTCTAAGTTTAGATGCCCGATAGAACAGGCCTCCGCGGACTGCCTCACGGACGGCGCTCCTCTTCGCAGCGGGGTAAGGGCCTCTCCTTCCCCCCCGACGCTGCTGACGACCGAAGCCGCGCCCACCACCGACGTCATCCCTGCGCCCGAGAGGCCTTTAAAGGCCCCATACCTGCCTCGGAGCTCTCCTTCGCCGCGGACTACCTCAAGGACAGCGCTCCTCTTCGCAGTGGGGTAAGGGCCTCTCCTCCCCCCCCCCCCCCCCCGGACGCTGCCGACGACTGAAGCTGCGCCCCCCAGCCTATCGGAGGCCAGGCGCCCACTGCCGACGTCATCACTGCGCCTGAGAGGCCTTTAAAGGCCCCATACCTGCCTCGGCGCTCTCCTTCTTCGCCACGGACTGCCTCACGGACGGCGCTCCTCTTCGCAGCGGGGTAAGGGCCTCTCCTTCCCCCTCCCCCCCAACGCTGCCGATGACCGAAGCTGCGCCCCTCGGCCTATCGGAGGCCAGGCGCCCACCGCCGATGTCATCCCTGTGCCCAAGAGGCCTTTAAAGGCCCCATACCCCCCCGGCGTCGCGCGCCCAAGGAGCCTGCCCCTTGGTGCGCTCCTTCCTGCACCCTTTCGCAGAATCCTCAAGCCTTTCAGACCACTTTGCCTTGCCGACGATCTACTCCCTGACCTCGACCCTTCTCTGCGCACCACTTGCAACCACGAACCATCGGAATCCAATCTATCTGCCTCGGCCCCCAGCAAGAACTGCATCTCCCCCTCAGCAAGTAACATTCAACAGTCACCTTTGTCTGGGAGAGCTCTCCACTGTACCCTTTGCATTGCATTTATCACTAGTATTAATTACAACTTTGCCGCCTAGTTTAGCTAAATTTGTTATCTGAGTTCTTAGTTGCAGTCCTTTTTTACTCCTCCTAATAATAGCTCTGCCATCTGCTGTTTATTACCCTCTGTGTTATGCTGATTCAGGTTTAGCCTCATTTAGCTGTAGTCCTCCGCACTGTTACCTGCAGTACTGCTAATTCTGTTATTCGATTATTTATTTGCTATTCCGTATTCCCTGCAGACCTCTTGTACCTCCCCCATTTATTTTAGCTCCTTTTATTTGAAATGTGTCGCCTGTCCATTCCCATCTTACATCACCCCTCCCTGCGCAAAGGTCACCCAGCTAACCCACACCTTTCCAACTCTCGCAAATCACTAGTGTCCATTATGATTTCACCCCTCACCCAATTTCTAGGCCTAGTTACACTAGCCATCTCCTTATTCAACGTGCAATCCATCCTTAAAAAAGCTCCCATCCTCCATGATCTACTCACAGACTCCAATCCTGATATCTGTGCTATCACGGAGTCCTGGCTAAAGGACTCTGATCACGTCTTCCTTAACCAGCTCCCCCTACAAACCTACGACATCTTCTCCATCCCGAGACCTAAAAAAAGAGGTGGAGGTTTACTCTTAGCCGCCAGAAAACACCTTAACCTCCCACCCCCCCTAGATTACAAACTGGGCTATTTAAATCTAACTCTCTGCAGGTCTGCCTCATTTATGCCCCCTCAGGCCTACTCGAACATGACCCTTCCCCCATCATCGAATATCTTGCAGACAATCTCAAACCCAACACCCCTGCCATTATACTCGGAGACTTCAATCTCCATGTGGATGTCCGCCCTGTCACACCTGCATGGGAAATCCTCCTTGACACCCTCAAGGCCTTGGGATTCAGACAGCTTATCTCTGTGCCCACCCACAAAGCAGGTCACACCCTTGACCTCCTCTTTGTTAACTCCCACATCACAGCACCCACCACCCCTGTAGTCACCCCCATCCCCTGGTTCGACCACTTCATCATTAACGCCCACCTCACCACTAATACCCTCTTGCCAGCTTCACTAACACATAGTAAGACAATCTCCTTCCGCAAACCCTGTTCCTCAGAGGACCTTACACTAGCTCTTAACAAAGTAACCAAGAACCTTGACCTCACCAATCCAGATGCTGCCCTACACTCCTGGAATACCATCACCACCACTGCAGCCGATGAAATCTGCCCCATAGTCGATAAAGAAATACCCCTGTCGCGAACAGATAGAAAACCCTGGTACACCATTGAACTAAAAAAGATAAAACAGGACCTCAGATCCAAAGAACGCACCTGGCGTAGACAACCCTCCCCCTCACACAAAACAGCTTACAAACATACACTACACACCTACCGTCAAGCCACTCTCCAAGCCAAACAAGATTTCTACTCAGCTAAAATTCATGATTATCAATTCAAGGCAAATGCTCTTTTCTCTTATGTTGCGGATCTCACAAAGACCACCCCTTCCTCCTCCCACGAAGAAAATGCCAAAGATAAATGTGAAGAACTAGCAAAGTACTTCCTGAACAAAATCACCAATATTCTCCTTCGCTTCCCCACCAATTCCTCCCCCACCTCTCAGCGCCCAAATTACAACGGAGTCAACATTGGGTCTCTCGAGCTCACATCAACCTTGGAGATTGAATCCATCCTGAAAAAGATGAAACCAGCTACACACATATCAGACACTATCCCCTCAAAAACACTCCTCTCTATCCCTACTGCCATTGCAAAACCCATAGCTGACATAGTTAATTGCTCCCTGACTTTCGGTAAAGTCCCAGACTCCCTTAAACTTGCTGTCGTCAAGCCCCTTCTCAAAAAACCCACCCTTGACCCCAACAATCCAGAAAATTACCGGCCTATATCCAACCTGCCTTTCATCTCCAAAATCCTTGAAAAGGTAGTCAACACGCAACTCACTGACTTCCTTGAAGACCACAATATCCGACACCCAGCACAATTTGGTTTCCGTAAAGGTCGCAACACTGAAAATCTCTTGCTAGCAATGACAGACACCATCCGCATAGGCTTGGACCAAGGCAAATCGTTTTTACTTGTCCTCCTAGACATATCGGCAGTCTTTGATATGGTCAACCACCAAATCCTCATTTCCCGTCTGGCAGAGATAGGCATCTCCGACACTGCTCTATCATGGTTTTCATCCTATCTCTCCCACAGAGAATACGTAGTAAAATTGATAAATCTGAATCCTCACACATTCCCCTTACACAAGGTGTCCCCCAAGGATCCTCTCTATCATCCACCCTATTCAATATTTATCTTTTACCACTCTGCCACCTACTCTCTGACCTAGGCCTGAAATTTTTCCTGTATGCAGATATGTGCAAATCCTTATCCCTATTCAAAAAACCCTCATGGAATCCCTGCAATTCTGGGAATCCTGCCTTGTTTCTATCAATTCCCTACTATCTAACCTCCACCTTGCACTAAATGCATCTAAAACAGAAATCCTCATCATCTCTAATCAACCGGAATACACATCTGAATCCATCCCCCCATCACTCTGCCTCAGCCCCTACCCCACTGCACTCCGTAAGAGACCTAGGCGTCTTACTAGATCAACACCTAAATTTTAAACCCTACATCAAGTCTCTTCTAAAGGGGGGCTTCTACAAACTCCATGTCCTTAAAAAACTTAAGCCCCTCCTCCACACCCATGATTTCCGCATGGTTCTGCAAACGACCATACTATCTAAACTGGACTACTGCAACTCCCTTCTCTTAGGCCTTCCGTCATCAACTATTAAACCCTTGCAAATTCTGCAGAACTCGATGGCGAGAATCATAACCAACACCCGCAAAAGGGACCACATCACCCCTATACTAAAGGATCTGCACTGGCTTCAATACAAAACCCTCACTATCCTTCACAACATGCTTTACAAAGACAACCCTTCCTGGCTTGAAGAACTGCCTCGTTTTCGGTCTTCTAACCACCCCTACCAGAACCTCCCTTGCAGACACCCTTCACACCCCATCCCTCAAAACTGCACATCTTACCCTCACCAGAGAAAGAGCTTTCTCCATTGCTGGCCCCACCCTCTGGAACTCCCTTCCCACCAATCTACGTCTTGAAACATCCCTACGCAATTTTTAAAAAGGCATCAAGACTTGGCTTTTCAAACAGGCCTACCCAGATACTAACCAAATCTAGACAATGCCCACCCTGCCCCGCAGAACCCGCCTTACATTACTTGATGTATATAGCTAGTCCAACCCTTTTATGCAATCCTCCCATGATGTAAATGTTAGTAAGTTCCTATAGTTATTCTTGGTTTCCTATCTACTTCCTCCTCTTAACTTAGTTTTTCAGCATCCTACTCTGAGTCTTTTGTTCCCTGCCCACCTCTTCTCCCCCTTCTCACCTGCTCCCCTCGCCCCACCCCTGTTTAATTGTAAATTTTCTTTCTTTGAGTTAACTGTAAACCGGCGTGATGTGTTCTACGAATGTTGGTATAGTAAAAGTTCATAAATAAATAAATTAAATAAATAAATAAATCCAGTGGAGTGCATGTTTATTCAGCGGTTTTGCCGTGCCACTGAATATACATCATAAATTAGCCGGACTACTTCTAACCGGCTAAGTTATTTACACAGCCAGCTTTCAATATGTTTTCTGCAGCACCATTACAACTGCTAGAATCTACATTCTCAGAAAAATTAAATTTTGAGGCACAAGAAGCTATGGGTCAGATTTCAAAACTTACGCACGGGCATAGATTTGTGCACGCAACCCGGCACGCACAAATCTACGTCCGATTTTATAACATGTGCACGCAGCTGCGCGCGTGTAATAAAATCCGGGATTGGTGCACGCGAGGGGGTGCACACTTGTGCACCTTGCTCACATAGAGCCCTAGGGGAGCCCCGATGGCTTTCCCTGTTCCCTCCGAGGCCGCTCTGATTTCAGAGCGGCCTCGGAGGGAACTTTCCTTCCGCCCTCCCCCCCCCCTACCTTCTCCTCCCTTTCCCTACCTAACCCGCCCCCCAGCCCTACCTAAACCCCCCACCGAACCTTTGTCTTGTAAGTTGCGCCTGCCTCCGGGCAGGCGTAGGTTGCACGCACCGGCCGACAGCCAGCCCACGATCCCGGGCACAGTGGCAAATGGCCGCTGTGCCTGGAGGCTCCGGCCCTGCCCCCGGACCGCCCCGCCCATGCTCCGCCCCTTTTTTCAAGCCCCGGGACATACATGCGTCCCGGGGCTTGTGCACGTCACCGGGCCTATGCAGGAGTTACGTGCATAACCCTTTGAAAATCCACCCCTATTTATAAATTAAATTGGGAAAGTCTCCTAGTGGGAATTTTCATGCTTATGTGTTGGTCCATCCTAGTATTAGATGTCATACCTTGTGGAGGTGGAAGATTGAGGGTGGGGAGGGCTGTGAACCTCTCTCTCTTCCACAAAGGACATTTCCTTATTTTCAGCGCAGTTCTCCTTTGCAAATTAAATGTTGTCTTTGAAGAAACTGACATAAGGAAATCACTACATGACTTATGAATAGTCATAAACAAATACAAAACAGATATCTTAAAAGAGTGTGCATTTACAAATATATCAATGTGAAACGGACTTATAAATAAAAAAAAGATAGCATGTATATTATTTGGCAACATGTAAAATTGTGATGCCAATAAAGTTATCTGAATCTGATGTCATGCACTAAAAGATATTCTAAGTTCAAATTCAGTTACTATTAATGGATTCCTTGTTTTCTTTTAGGGACTTTGTAAAGGCTTTCATTCAATTTAAAAAGCCAATTGTGGTTGCCATCAATGGCCCTGCTCTTGGCTTGGGAGCATCTATTTTGCCTCTATGTGACATCGTGTGGGCAAGTGAAAAGGCCTGGTTCCAGACGCCCTATGCAACCATCCGACTTACACCAGCCGGCTGCTCGTCGTACACATTTCCCCAGATACTGGGTGTAGCTCTGGTAAGGTTTCTAGCTCTAAAATTTATCGACAGCTGCTCTTAGCACCGATTCCTCAAGGTTAGAAATACTTCAAAGTAATTGCGCACGATAACATTTTAGCATTTATTTTGAGCCTTAACAGATAAGCAGCAAGAAGAAACCTTGTAGAACTGTGAGATTCTCTCCAAGTCAAACCCAATAATGAAAGACAAGTGTGGTGCCTTCATCCTGTTCTGCCAGCAAATGCCAGTAGCTACAGAGTTAAGAAATAGAGAGCTGCACAGTGCTGTGTTAAATTGTTTAAAATAAAAACATGAGTTAAGGAGCTAGACTGTTTTTGATGTGGTGGTGTGGACTGGGCATAGTGTTCTTCTTAGCAGCAACCTGATACCTATGCTCAGCTTCATGCAAATTCGGAGGAGGGGGAATCGGCAAGATTTCCCATGGCAGGCAAAACTGATTGTGAAGCTGTTAATTTCACCTTCCTCTGAATCACCATTGTGAAGCTTGCTACCTACCAGCTACTGGTTCTTTAAGGTTGAAGAAGAGACTCAAATGGTATGATTCCAGGAGTTTAAGATCTAAGGGGAAATCCCTATTACAAAATCTACCTGTAAAAAGCTTCTGTCAGACTAAATTATTAAAGAGATATTTTGGTGGAGGCGTTCCAACTTTGTGGCATGAGCTCCCTCTTGAACTGAGGGAGGAATTGGATTTGAAAAAATTTAGAAGATGTTAAAAACATGGTTTATGGCCCAGTTTTCTAACCACTTTTTGTAATAGGTGGGTATGAGAATGATGGGTGATGTATGGATCCTGGGGGTTTTTTTATTTTATTTTTTTTAATTGTTTTATTTTAAATTGTATTTTCTTGTTTTGATATGTGATGTATTTTATATTGTGATATGTATTGCCGCTGTACATTGCTTTGGGCAATTTCTTTTAATTAGTGAAATGATTTATAAGTACAATTAAATAAATAAATAAACAAATAATCTGTTCTTGCTATAAAAGGCAAAATGGTGGTGATAAAAAAAAAATGCTACTGAAAAATTCTAATAAAAATGTTTGACAAGAAGAACATTGTAAAAACATAAGAAGTGACATAGTAGGTCAGACCCAGGGTCCATAGTGCCTAGCATCCTGTCTCCAGCAGTGGCAATTCGGATCTCTAGGAAGAACCTGGCAGATCCCAAAGGGTGGAACCATTTCTCATTTCCTTTTTCCAGAGATAAGTGGTGACTTTCCTTAAGTTATTGTTTATGGACTTTTCTTTCAGGAACTTGTCCAAACCCTTTTTAAGCTCAGCACGTCCTCCAGCAACAGTTTAATTGTACACTGAATGAAAAAAATATATTTTCTCCAATTTATCTTAAATCTGTCACCTGCTAATAGGACTAAGGACATTCCATGAAACTGTCTGAAACAGTAAATAACCATTCCCTATTTATCTGTTCTACCTCTGTCTCAGTTATCTCTTCTCCAGCCTTAAGAGCTGTTTAGTCTCTTTTCATCAGGGAACTGTTCCACTTCTTTATCATTTTTGTTGGCCTTCACTGTACCTTTTCTAGTTCTGCTATATCTTTTTGTGATGAGGGGACCAGAACTGCACACAATACTCAAAGTGTGGCCACATCAATCTCCTGTTTGTTTTCCATTCTTTTCCAAATAATTCCTAATCTTCTGTTTGCTTTTATTTGACTGCACAGAGTTGAGGATTTCAGTGTATTGTCCACAATGAGATCAGTTTTGTGTACCTATAGTTAAGATTATTTTTCTTTTTGTGCATCACTTTGCACTTGTCCTCATTAACTTTTATCTGCCATTTAGATGCTCAAGTTCTGCAGTTTCTCCTAGTCTGCTTGTGTTTTAACTACTTTTAATATTTTTGTGTCATCTACAAATGTGATCACTTCTCTTATTGCTCCCTTTCCCTTTAAACAACACCGGACCTAGAACAAGTCTCTGAGTCATTTCACTGTTTACCTCTTTCCATTAGGAAAACTGACCATTTAGTCCTGCTCTTTATTTTATATCTTAGAACCAGATCCACAGTAAGACCTCACCTCCAATTTCATGATTTTTTAGTTTTCTGAAAAGCCTCTCATGAGGGACTATCAAATGCCTTCTCAAAATCCAAATATACACTATATGTCAGTTGGCTCACCTTTGAACACATGCTTATTTACATTGTCAAAGAATTGTAATAAATTAGTAAGGCATGACCCTCCTTTGCTAAATCCATGATGGTTCTTCCCCTTTAAACTATGTTTATCCATATGTTTAGTAATTTTGTTCTTAGCCATAGCATCCATCATTTTACAAGTTGAGTATTCCATAGTAACTTGCGTCATCCCTGGCACCTTTTTTGAAAATCAGTGTTATACTGGCTAACCCTGCTTCCAATCCTCATGTACTGGGGCAGATTGGAATTGTAAGTTACAGATTACTAGTAGCAGGTCTGAAATTTCATATTTTAGTTTGTCAATTTGCTCTATTACCTCTTCAATATTCACATTGATGTGCTTCAGTTCCACCAAATCATCACAGACAAAAAATGATTCTGGTATAAGTATGCCCCCAGAATCCTCCATGTCTGCTTTAGTCTTCTCCTCCCTCAATGCTTGTTTTACCCCCTGGTCATCTAACAGCCCACCTGATTCTCTTACAGGTTTCCTGTTTTTAATATATTTAAAAAATCTTTTGTAATTAGTTTTTTGTCCATATAGCAAGTTTGCCCAATTGTTTTACATCTAACATCAATGCTTATGTACCTTCCTATTTTCCTCGTTAGCTTCTGCTTTCCATTTTATAGAGGATGCATTTTTAGCTTTAATAATCTTTTTTACAGAATCATTTAGCCATTGTGGGAGACATTTGTAGTTTTTTTTACCTTTTATAATTTGTGGAAAACATTTTATCTGGGCTTCCAAGATGATACTATTAAACAATCCCTATGCCTTATGCAGACATTTAACCCTTGTAACTGCTCCTTTTAATTTCTTTCTAACTAGCCTCTTCATTTTTTTCAAAGTCATACATTTTAAAGTCATATGTTTCTGCAGTAGTTGTATTTATTATTTTCTCTCCAGTGATTATGTCAAATTTTGAATACATTATGGTCACTATTTCCAATCGGCTCCACACCATTACCCTTTGCACCAGATCCTATATTTCAGTGGGATTTCCACTACAGTTTACCTTCTTTATTAAAGTTTCTGTTCAGTATGTTGAGGGCTGGAAGGCTCATCTGCATACTGCTCCCAGCA
This sequence comes from Rhinatrema bivittatum, assembly GCF_901001135.1. Classification (NCBI taxonomy): domain Eukaryota; kingdom Metazoa; phylum Chordata; class Amphibia; order Gymnophiona; family Rhinatrematidae; genus Rhinatrema; species Rhinatrema bivittatum. Next base: position 11,011,546 of record NC_042621.1, on the reverse strand, counting down.
TCCCCCGGGAGAGGACTCCAGGGGTCACAGTGAGCGATCCAGGCTTTGAGCTCCACAGCCCCAGCTTCCAGAGATCCTGCATCCTTTGCAGTAGAAGAGGACCGGAAGACTCATCTGCATATTGCTCCCAGCCTCCCCTGGGAGAGGACTTCAGAGGTCACAGCGAGCAATCCAGGCTTCAAACCACAGCCCCAGCTTCCAGAGGCCCCGCACCCTTTGCAGTAGAAGAGGACCGAAAGACACATCTGCATATTGCTCCCAGCATCCCCCGGAGAGGACTCCAGGGGTCACAGTGAGCAATCCAGGCTTCGAGCTCCACAGCCCCAGCTTACAGAAGCCTCGTACCGTTTGCATTAGGACCAGAAGCGCACACCTTTAGGTGCGTGAATCTCAAATCTCTCAATCCTTTGAGCAAAGATTAACTTATTGGTGGTTGAAGAGGATTGGAAAGTATAGCTTTGGAAATTCTTAGGACTTAAAATCGTTTGGAGAGAGGTTTAATAGTGAAATATATTATTTAGAGTTTGTGTATGTCTGAGATATAAGCATAAACAAGGTTTCCAGGTCAATTATATTGATTTATATACGCCACATAAATGATGTTATATATTGAAGTTAAGGTATGTAGGACTACTACCGACTGGATCTGCCTAACAGTCAGACCCAACATAGGAGGAGTCACATTGCTTTATTTAATAATTATTTAGAGTCGGACCGCCGACAAATGACTGCACAAAAGACGCCGTTCTGCTTGCCAGTTTGGGAATAACATTGAGGCTCTACCTTTGAGGATTTAAAAGAATCGACCCCTGAAGCAGGACCTGAATGGTCCGAAACGTGATCACGACGGGACTTCATCTCTATCCCACTTTGAGCTAAGTACTGCAATGATTTGCGCGTGATTTTATTGCTAAACAAAAGCTGATTGTGGCTTTGTTTAAAATTTTCATTTCCTATGGCAATATTTTTTGAAAAAGACTCTAAATAATTATTAAATAAAGCAATGTGACTCCTCCTATGTTGGGTCTGACTGTTAGGCAGATCCAGTCGGTAGTAGTCCTATATACCTTAACTTCAATATATAACATCATTTATGTGGCGTATATAAATCAATATAATTGACCTGGAAACCTTGTTTTTGTTTGTATTGATACTCCCGGTTTCTAGAAAATTGGGCTTGTCTGTTGAGATATAAGCATGCCAGAGGGAGTTAATTCTAGTCTCTGTCTTTCCCTCCCACCTAGCTCAACCCTTGATTTTTAGGCAAGAGACACTTTTTCAGTAAAAATCAATCAGGCTTTTTTATCTAAATCATAATATTGCACCAGTCCTTATTGAAAGTTTAATCATCCTCTTGTAGATCACTAGCAGATCCACCTATAAATTTAAAGTACTCTAATTCCAACTCCCATAGCAACCTAAACTTAACTAGGAATTCAACAAAATTAAGATGAAGGCAGCAGTCCAGCAGCAAGAGGGGTGCTTTCCAGTCTTTTGCATCAAGTGTCATATGTCTTACCCACCAGTGACAGATCGTATGTGCACATCCAGTGCAAAGAAATCCTGGCTGTCAGAGAATGAGTCCAGTTTCTGGAGGCTAAAGAGGCAGACCTGGAGGAGCTGAGGCAGACAGAGAGGTACATTGATGAAACCTTCAGGGACATAGTAGCCAAGTCCCAAATCCAGTCTGGCAGCCCTGGTGCTGCCTTTGATCAGAAAGGTCTCCCGGTTTGAGAGCATCACTCTGCTGTAGCAGCAAGTGATCCTGCAGCAAGAACCTGCTCTCCACTAAGGACAAGTCTCTCGGGGCTACTGTCCAGGAGGAAAGGGTTAGGTCGGCCATCATATTTGGTAATTTAGTTATTAGAAATGTAGATAACTAGGTGATTGGTGGACATGAGGACCGCCTTGTAACTTACTTGCCTGGGGCGAAGTTGGTGGACCTCACGCATCACCTAGATAGGATTGTAGACATTGCTGGGGAGGAGCTGGCTGTCATGGTAGATGTGGGCATCAATGACATAGGAAAATGTGGAAGAGAGGTTCTAGAAACAAAATTTAGGATTTTAGGTAGAAAGCTAGAATCCAGAACCTCCAGGGTAGCATTCTCTGAAATGCTCCCTCTTCCACGTGCAGGTCACCAGAGGCAGGCAGAGCTCCGAAGTCTCAATGCGTGGATGAGAGGGATTCAGTTTTGTAAGGAAATGGACAACCTTTTGGGGAAGGGGGAGACTTTTTTGAAAGGACAGGCTCCACCTTAACCAGAGTGGAACCAGGGTGCTCGCACTAACTTTCAAAAAGGAGATAGAGCAGTTTTTAATCTAGAGCAAGGGGTAAAGCAGACAGATACTCAGCAGTGCATAGTTCGGAGGAATGTATCTTTGAAGGATACTAATGAAACAGGAGAGCATCCCAACAGAGAGGTTCCAATAAAAGCAAAAGTGGTCCATGTGCCTATAAGTAAAGAATCACCTGAGCTAAAAAATTCCAAATTGTCCATATCAACTGAAAAGCAGGTTGTGAATACAAACAAAAAATGCACTTTGAAATGTGTGCATGCCAATGCCAGAAGTCTAAGAAGTAAGATGGGAGAGTTAGAATGTATAGCAGTGAATGATGAGATATACATAATTGGCATCACGGAGACCTGGTGGATGGGGGACAACCAGTGGGACAGTGCTATATCAGGGTACAAATTATATCACAATAATAGGAAGGATCAACTTGATGGTATAGAGTCCTAGAGGGGTCCACACCATTATCCTTTGTCCTGGAGGGTATAGAGTCCAACAGGATAAAGATTCTACAAGAGACTAATTGCTCAGTAGAATCTATATGGGTAGAAATCCCATGTGTGTGTTGAGTAAGAGTATAGTGATAGGAGTATACTACCGTCCACCTGGCCAAAATGAAATGCTAAGAGAGATCAGGGAAGTTAACCAATTGGCAGGGCAGTAATGGAGATTTCAATTACACCAATATTGACAGGGTAAATGTAACATCAGGACATGCTAGAGCAGGGGTGGGCAATTCCAGTCCTCGAGGGCCACAAACCTGTTGAGGTTTTAGGATATCCTAATGAATATGCATGACATAGATTTGCATACAACTGAGGCAGAGTGCATGCAAATCTTTCTCATGCATATTCATTAGGGATATCCTGAAAACCAGACTGGTTTGTGGCCCTCGAGGACCGGAACTGCCCACCCCTGTGCTAGAGGCATAAAATTCTTGGATGGAATAAACGACTGTTGCGCCCGTCAGTCGCAGACGGCTACGACCTTTGGTGCTCACCACTTTTTGCCCTGCAGCTCCAAGTCTAGGGAGGATGGCCGCTTCGGCTTCTACACGCCGCCCTCCATGGCATTCCCGGGACGACACTGGCGCTCCCGGCAGCCATGTTGCTTCTGGGGTGACCTAGGGCACGCACTCGCCTGCCCCCATCTTAACCACATCATGACGGGAACCTCGGGGGCATCCCCACCGCATGACATCACTGCCTAAATGTATATAATCTCCTCAGGCCAGCATACCAACGAGTTAGCGAGGATTCCGGTCCTGCTCAATTCCGCCATACTGGGAGTTCTCTGTTCCTGTGCTTCTGTCTGAGTGATCTAGGTACCCGCTCCTTGGGGACCTTGCCACACTCAGGGCTATCCACTCCTCGGAGAGCCATCTCTACTTGCCCCACTTCTCTAATCCAGTGAGTCTCTTCCTGTTTCCACAGACGACCCTTCAGTGCTCCTGTACCTCGGGTCTCCACTGTGCCTATCACTACAGCTGGCTACTCTGTCCAGAGTGAGTACTGGATCTGCTCTACAGCTTCCTCCTCCTTCTCTGTGTGGATTCTCGGGTTACCCCGCTCTGCGGACCACTACCGGATCCACACTGTCTTGGGCAAACATCTACTACCAGCCTCCGGCCTACCCCGCTCTGCAGACCACTACCGGAGACAGCCTGCACAAATCTCTACGAGAGAAGGTATTCCCCGGGTTACCCCGCGCTACAGACCACTGCCGGGACAACTTACACAAGTTTCATCTAGAGGAAGTATTCCCCGGCTTACTCCACGCTGCGGGCCACTACTGGAGAAACCAGCTTACAAGTCATCTATTCTGGACTGAGTCAATTAACCTGCTCCTCAGGTTATCTTGCTGTATAATAAAACTACTGCATCTGGTGTCCATCACTGCTGAGACCCCGCCTGTCGTGGTGAGTCCCCACAGGGCTCCTCCCTGTGGATGGAGTCAGTTCTTGCCACGGCCCAAGGGCCCACTAACTAGTTCTAAATACACAGAACGTAACAAACTGCTTCATGGAGCAATTGGTTCAGGAACCAACGAGAGAGTGAGCTATTCTAGATTTAATTCTTACTAGAATGCAGGATTTGGTGAGAGAGGTAACAGTGGTGGGGCCACTTCGCAATAGTGATCATAACATGATAATATATGAACTAATGACTGGAAGGGGGACAATATATAAATCTACAGCTCTAGCACTAAATTTTCAAAAGGGAATCTTTGATAAAATGAGGAAAATAGAAAAAACTGAAAGGTGCAGCTGCAAAGGTTAAAAGTGTACAACAGACATAGACATTGTTTAAAAATGCAATCTTAGAAGCACAGTCCACGCATTAAGAAAGGTGGGAGGAGGGCAAAAAAAAATACCAGCATGGTTAAAAGGTGAGGTGAAAGAGGCTATTTTAGCCAAAAAAAATCCTTCAAAAATTGGAAGATGGAACCATCTGAAGAAAATAGGAAAAAGCATAAGCATTGTCAAGTTAAGTGTAAAACATTGATAAGGCAGGCTAAGAGAGAATTTGAAATGAAGTTGGCCATAGAGGCAGAAACTCACAATAAAATTTTTTTTTTAATATATCTGAAGCAAGAAACCTGTGAAGGAGTCGGTTGGAAGATAAGGCCATTGCAGAAAGACTAAATTAATTCTTTGCTTCCGTGTTTACTAATGAGGATGTTGGGGAGATACCGGTTCCAGAGATGGTTTTCAAGGGTGATGAGTCAGATGAACTGAACCAAATCACTGTGAACCTGGAAGATGTAGTAGGCCAGATTGACAAACTAAAGAGTAGCAAATCACCTGGACTGGATTGTATGCACCCCAGGGTTCTGAAGGAACTCAAAAATGAAATTTAAGATCTGTTAGTTAAAATTTGTAACCTATCATTAAAATCATCCATTGTACCTGAAGACTGGAGGGTGGCCAATGAACCCCAATATTTAAAAAGAGTTTCAGGGGTGATCCAGGAAACTATAGACCAGTGAGCCTGACTTCAGCTGGAAAAATAGTGGAAACTATTCTAAAGATCAAAATCACAGAGCTTATAGAAAGACATGGTTTAATGGAACACAGTCAGCAAGGATTTACCCAAGGCAAGTCTTGCTCTCAAATCTGCTTCTTTTTTTGAAGGGGTTAATAAACATGTGGATAAAGGTGAACCGGTAGATGTAGTATATGTGGATTTTCAGAAGGCGTTTGACAAAGTCCCTCATGAGAGGCTTCAAAGAAAACTAAAAAGTGATGGGATAGGAGGCGGTAGCCTTTCATGGATTACAAACTGGTTAAAAGACAGGAAACAGAAAGTAGGATTAAATGGTCAATTTTCTCAGTGGAAAAAAACAGTGGAGTGCCTCAGGGATATGTACTTGCACTGGTGCTTTTCAATATATTTATAAATGATCTGGAAAGGAATACGATGAGTGAGGTAATCAAATTTGCAGATGATACAAAATTATTCAGAGTAGTTAAATCACAAGCGGATTGTGATAAATTGCAGGAGGACCTTGTGAAACTGGAAGATTGGGCATCCAAATGGCAGATGAAATTTAATGTGGACAAGTGCAAGGTGATGCATATAGGGAAAAATAACCCATGCTATAGTTACACGATGTTAGGTTCCATATTAGGAGCTACCACCCAGGAAAAAGATCTAGGCATCATAGTGGATAATACATTGAAATTGTCTGTTCAGTGTGCTGCGGCAGTCAAAAAAGAAAACAGAATGTTAGGAATTATTAGGAAGGGAATGATTAATAAAATGGAAAATGTCATAATGCCTCTGTATCGCTTCATGGTGAGACTGCACCTTGAATACTGTGTACAATTCTGGTCACCGCATCTCAAAAAAGATATAGTTGCGATGGAGAAGGTACAGAGAAGGATGACCAAAATGATAAAGGGGATGGAACAGCTCCCCTATGAGGAAAGGCTAAAGAAGTTAGGGCTGTTCAGCTCGGAGAAGAGACAACTGACGGGGGATATGATAGAGGTCTTTAAGATCATGAGAGGTCTAGAATAGGTAAATGTGGATTGGTTAATTACTCTTTCGGATAATAGAAGGATTAGTGGGCACTCTATGAAGTTAGCCAGTAGCACATTTAAAACTAATTGGAGAAAATTTGTTTTCACTCGGTGCACAATTAAGCTCTGGAATCTATTGCCAGAGGACATGGTTAGTGCAGTTTGGGGCAGATTTTCAAAGGGTTACGCGCATAACCCTGAGAAAGTGCCCCTGTGCACACCGAGCCTGTTTTGCATAGGCTCGGTGCGCGCGTGTGTCCCGGAGCTTTGAAAAAGGGGTGGGAAGGGGGGCGGGGCGCCGGTCCGAGGCCGTGCCAGGGGATCGTGCGCCGGCAGCTGGCGGCGCGCGCAAGTTATGCTTGCCAGAGGCAGGCGTAAAAAGGACAACAAAGGTAGGGGGGGTGAATTTAGGTAGGGCTGGGGGGCAGATTAGATAGTGGAAGGGAGGGGAAGGTGGGGAGAGCGGGAGGGAAAGGGGAAAGCCAACTGGGCTCCCCTAGGGCTCAGCACACGCAAGGTGCACATGTGTGCACCCCTTGCGCACGCCAACCCCAGATTTTATAACATGCGCGCGCAGCTGCGCGCGCATGTTATAAAATCGGGGGTAGATTTGTGCGCACAAATTTACGCCTGCGCGTATGTTATAAAATCTGGCCCTTAGTGTAGCTGGGTTTTAAAAAAGGTTTGGATAAGTTCTTGGAGGAGAAGTCCATTAACTGCTATTAATCAAGAAAACTTAGGGAATAGCCACTGCTATTAACTGCATCAGTAGCATGGGATCTTCATAGTGTTTGGGTGCTTGCCAGGTTCTTATGGCCTGGATTGGCCACTGTTGGAAACAGGATGCTGGGCTTGATGGACCCTTGGTCTGACCCAGTATGGCATTTTCTTATGTTCTTATGAGTCTGGCTGGTTTATCCATTCCTTCTATATGTAAGAATAGATTTCTGAGGATGCCTTTAGTTTTGAAAGAATAGAGATTTTCAACATAAAAACATCAAGTAAGCATCCTTTTTACATGGATCCTGTCGTGGAAATGAACTCCACAGGGAATTATGGAACCATAACTGGGAGAGCCACAGAGGCAATTTTCTCAGTTCTCTGTAATGCTCGACTGTTGTCAAGCAACTGTCCCTTACATAAAAGGGTAGTAGCAGTATTACATTTATATTTCATTCATAGGCATAGTGGTAATTTGATGCCACTGATGGAAGACTCTTCAAGCTTGTAAATCTGCTAGAATGAGCTTTTTCTTTTTCAGGCAAATGAAATGTTGTTTTGCGGGAGAAAGCTCACAGCCCAGGAAGCCTGCAGCAGAGGGCTTGTGTCACAGGTATTTTGGCCAACGACGTTTAGCCAAGAAGTGATGTTACGGGTCAAAGAAATGGCATCGTGCAGTGCAGTGGTAAGAAAATCATTTACTGCTGAAGCAAAGGGCGATATTTACAACTTTTATTAATATGTTTAAGGTGCTCAATAGGTTTATTTGTTTTAATTATTTTATTTTAGTAAGTTTTTTAATTTAACACAAGCATACTTGTAACAGATAAAAGAGGAGAGATGTAATACAATGTAGCCTTAAAGAAACTCTGTAATCACAATGTAATACCCCTTGCACAATCCTCAAGGTAATAAAAGAATAGAGGGGAGACAAAAAAAAAAAAAGGAGCAAATTTACATTGCAGTAAGAAATAATAAGAAAAAAGCTGAGAGGCATAACAACACCATTATTCCAAAACCGAGTCGTCACAGGTAGCTAATTGTTGGCACGAGAATCCGGGAAATACCTCAGTGGAGAAGGTTCAAAATATACACAGTTAGCATTATGAAGTTTCACTAAACATTTACATGGACATCTCAATATAAACTCTGCACCAGAAACCTCTGAACACACAAAGGTCGATTTTAAAAGCCCAACTCGTGCCAAAGCTGGGAGTTACGCGTGTGTCTCGGGACAGCACATGCCACATGGATTTTAAAAAGCACGTGAGTATGCATGTATCTCCTGGTACACGCACAAATCAGAAACTTTAAAAAGGGGCGAGGTTTGGGCAGAGCATGGGTGGGAAATGGGCGCACCGGGGTCCCCTACTGCGTAACTGTATGTTACGTTCTGTGTGTAAACTAGGCAGTGGGCCCTTGGGTCGTGGAAGAGATGACTCCACCCACAGGGAGGAGCCCTGTGAGGACTCACCACAACAAGCAGGATCTCAGCTGTGATAGACAACAGTGGCAATAGCTTTATTATGCAGCAAGAATAACCCGAGGAGCGGGTTAATATATTCAGTCCAAGTATATAGCCTGCAAGCAGGCTTCTTCGGTAGTGGTCCGCAGAGCGTGGTAATCCAGGAGATACTTGCTCTACGTGAGACTTGTGCTGATGGTCTAAGGAAGTGGTCCACAGTGCGGGATAGGCCGGAGACTGAAGCTGGGAGACTTCAATTACCCCAATATAGACTGGGTAAATGTATCATCGGGTCACGCTAGAGAGATAACCTTCCTGGATGGAATAAATGATAGCTTTATGGAGCAATTGGTTCAGGAACCGACGAGAGAGGGAGCAATTTTAGATCTAATTCTCAGTGGAGCACAGGACTTGGTGAGAGAGGTAACGGTGGTGGGGCCGCTTGGCAATAGTGATCATAATATGATCAAATTTGATTTAATGACTGGAAAAGGAACAGTGTGCAAATCCAAGGCTCTCGTGCTAAACTTTCAAAAGGGAAACTTTGATAAAATGAGAAAAATTGTTAGAAAAAAACTGAAAGGAGCAGCTACAAAAGTAAAAAATGTCCAAGAGGCGTGGTCATTGTTAAAAAATACCATTCTAGAAGCACAGTCCAGATGTATTCCACACATTAAGAAAGGTAGAAAGAAGGCAAAACAACTACCAGCATGGTTAAAAGGTGAGGTGAAAGAAACTATTTTAGCCAAAAGATCTTCATTCAAAAATTGGAAGAAGGATCCAACAGAAGAAAATAGGATAAAGCATAAACATTGGCAAGTTAAATGTAAGACATTGATAAGACAGGCTAAGAGAGAATTTGAAAAGAAAATGGCTGTAGAGGCAAAAACTCACAGTAAAAACTTTTTAAAATATATCCGAAGCAGAAAGCCTGTGAGGGAGTCAGTTGGACCGTTAGATGATCGAGGGGTTAAAGGGGCACTTAGAGAAGATAAGGCCATCGCGGAAAGATTAAATGATTTCTTTGCTTCGGTGTTTACTGAAGAGGATGTTGGGGAGGTACCCGTACTGGAGAAGGTTTTCATGGCTAATGATTCAGATGGACTGAATCAAATCACGGTGAACCTAGAAGATGTGGTAGGCCTGACTGACAAACTGAAGAGTAGTAAATCACCTGGACCGGATGGTATACACCCCAGAGTTCTGAAGGAACTAAAAAATGAAATTTCAGACCTATTAGTAAAAATTTGTAACTTATCATTAAAATCATCCATTGTACCTGAAGACTGGAGGATAGCAAATGTAACCCCAATATTTAAAAAGGGCTCCAGGGGTGATCCGGGAAACTACAAACCGGTTAGCCTGACTTCAGTGCCAGGAAAAATAGTGGAAAGTGTTCTAAACATCAAAATCACAGAACATATAGAAAGACATGGTTTAATGGAACAAAGTCAGCATGGCTTTACCCAGGGCAAATCTTGCCTCACAAATCTGCTTCACTTTTTTGAAGGAGTTAATAAGCATGTGGATAAAGGTGAACCGGTAGATATAGTATACTTGGATTTTCAGAAGGCGTTTGACAAAGTTCCTCATGAGAGGCTTCTAGGAAAAGTAAAAAGTCATGGGATAGGTGGCGATGTCCTTTCGTGGATTGCAAACTGGCTAAAAGACAGGAAACAGAGAGTAGGATTAAATGGGCAATTTTCTCAGTGGAAGGGAGTGGACAGTGGAGTGCCTCAGGGATCTGTATTGGGACCCTTACTTTTCAATATATTTATAAATGATCTGGAAAGAAATACGACGAGTGAGATAATCAAATTTGCAGATGACACAAAATTGTTCAGAGTAGTTAAATCACAAGCAGATTGTGATAAATTGCAGGAAGACCTTGTGAGACTGGAAAATTGGGCATCCAAATGGCAGATGAAATTTAATGTGGATAAGTGCAAGGTGATGCATATAGGGAAAAATAACCCATGCTATAATTACACAATGTTGGGTTCCATATTAGGTGCTACAACCCAAGAAAGAGATCTAGGTGTCATAGTGGATAACACATTGAAATCGTCGGTACAGAGTGCTGCGGCCATCAAAAAAGCAAACAGAATGTTGGGAATTATTAGAAAGGGAATGGTGAATAAAACGGAAAATGTCATAATGCCTCTGTATCGCTCCATGGTGAGACCGCACCTTGAATACTGTGTACAATTCTGGTCGCCGCATCTCAAAAAAGATATAATTGCAATGGAGAAGGTACAGAGAAGGGCTACCAAAATGATAAGGGGAATGGAACTACTCCCCTATGAGGAAAGACTAAAGAGGTTAGGACTTTTCAGCTTGGAGAAGAGACGACTGAGGGGGGATATGATAGAGGTGTTTAAAATCATGAGAGGTCTAGAACGGGTAGATGTGAATCGGTTATTTACTCTTTCGGATAGTAGAAAGACTAGGGGGCACTCCATGAAGTTAGCATGGGGCACATTTAAAACTAATCGGAGAAAGTTCTTTTTTACTCAACGCACAATTAAACTCTGGAATTTGTTGCCAGAGGATGTGGTTAGTGCAGTTAGTATAGCTGTGTTTAAAAAAGGATTGGATAAGTTCTTGGAGGAGAAGTCCATTACCTGCTATTAAGTTCACTTAGAGAATAGCCACTGCCATTAGCAATGGTAACATGGAATAGACTTAGTTTTTGGGTGCTTGCCAGGTTCTTGTGGCCTGGATTGGCCACTGTTGGGGACGGGATGCTGGGCTTGATGGACCCTTGGTCTGACCCAGTATGGCATTTTCTTATGTTCTTATGAAGTTGCACAAGATAATACAGATCCGGTAATGGCCCACAGCGTGGGGTAACCTGGGGAGTACCTTCTCTTGATGAAGCTTTGTGCTAGCAATCTCCTGTAGTGGTCCGCAGCACGGGGTAGGCCAGACGCCAGTGGTAATGGTTGCACAAGACTTTATGGATCCGGTAGTGGTCCGCAGAGCGGGGTAACCTGAGAATCCACACGATGAAGGAAGAGTAGGTCCAGTACTCACTCAGAGTCAGAGGAAGCCAGATGTAGAGTAGGCACCAAGGAGACCCGGAACAGGTGCACTGGAGGGTCATCCAAGGAACGGTGATGAAGTTCACTGGAAGGAAGGTGTGAGACAGGTAAAGATGACTCTCCGAGGAGCGGATAGCCCTAGGTGCAACCATGCTCCCGAGGAGCGAGTACTGAGATCACCCAGACAGGAACAGCAAGACGAACAGCAAGACGAAATCCCAGAGGGGAGAGTTCTGAACAAATGGGGCAAGCCCTAAGTTTCCAGATGATTTCCCTCAATATAAAGGCTCCACAATTGTTTCATTGGATATTCTTCATTTTGGTAAATTTGATGAAGCTTTGTGCTAGCGATCTCCAGTAGTGGTCCGCAGCGCGGGGTAGGCTGGATGCCAGTGGTAATGGTTGCCATGGGCAACAGTAATGGTTGCCATGAGCAACAGTATGGATCCGGTAGTGGTCCGCAGAGCGGGGTAACCCGAGAATCCACACGATGAAGGAAGAGTAGGTCCAGTACTCTCTCAGAGTCAGAGGAAGCCAGATGTAGAATAGGCACCGAGGAGACCCGAAACAGTTGCACTTGAGGGTCGTCCTGGGAACGGTGATGAAGCTCACTGGAAGGAAGGTGAGACAAGTAAAGATGGCTCTCTGAGGAGCGAATAGCCCTAGGTGCAACAAGGCCCCCGAGGAGCGGGTACCGAGATCACCCAGACAGGAACAGCAAGATGAAGACCCAGAGTGGCGGAATAAGCAGGACAGGAATCCTTGCTAACTTGTAGCTTGGATGGTCAGCTGAGTTTAAGTATAATAAGCGGATGACGTCATGTGGTGGGACACCCTCGAGGTTCCTGCCATGACACGCACAAGAAGGGAGCAGGCGCGTGCATGAGTGCCCTAGGTTACCCCGGATGCAAGATGGCTGCCGGGAGCGCCCACGCTGTCCCAGGCACGCCATGGAGGTCGTCATGTGGAAGCAGAGGCAGCCATCCTCCCTAGACTCGGTGCTGTAGGAAGAAAAGAGGTAAGCAACAAAGGTCGCAGCCGACTGCGACCGACAGGCGCAACACTTTACTTCTGCTTTGGACAGCATGCAAGTGTTCAAATAAAAAAAAGCTAGGCAAGTCAGGGCGTTTAAGGGTTGAGTTTAAAAGGGCAAAAGGGAGGCTGAATAACAGGGGGAGGGTTAGGGAATCCGATCCGTTAACTGGGCAAACTGGGAGTGAACTGGGAAAGAGGGCTATTGCGTCAGTGTGTGTATCTAATAGAATCCCCCTCTCTTACATGGTAGAACCATCATTTGCGCACATGGATACACCTGCAGCTGGTTTTATTTCATACTTGCATATATGTGTGTATGTTAGAAAATGGCCACATCTGTGCATACATGTGCGCCTGTGTGGCTGTTTGAAAGTTACCGTCATAGAAAGAAAATTTTTTTCCCCGATCTTGGGTAGCCCTGCTAATATCAGGGTATATCCATATTTTCTGTCCATGAAATGGGACTAACCTATTATGAAAGAAAAATCTAAGCACAGAATTTCTGTCATTGACAAAAAAAAAAAAAGTTACCAAAAGTGTTCCTCTTTTTGAAACTGTGAGGATTCTAGAAAATTTGTGAAATTTAAAGTAGGCTCTTAGACCTGATATCCACTGGTTCCTAGATCCCTCGTTGGCAAATAGTAAGCCTTAGAGATAAATGGCATAGCTTCAGATGGGATCTTCAGAACATCCGCCAGGGAAGTAAATTCAACAATAGGAAAGTTAAATACCCTCAAATTTAGAGTTCTAATGAAATTTTCAGTATTCTCCAGTATCTTCATATGTACCATTTCACTCTGGACCAAACCATGTTGAATGTTCCGCATCCTAGATAAACGAGTATCCAGGGTTTCAAATTTGACTCCATGAGAGACAACAAGGTCCTCAGTAGCTTGCACATGACAATTGGTATCCATTGTGACATTTATTAAAGAGGAAACAATTCCAGGGAAACTAGAGCATTCCAAACTTCCTCTAAAGTAGTGACAAGAGGTTTGATTAGAGTCCTTCTTTGAACAGAGCTTACCCTGAGATCATCACCAGATTTACACTCGTCTCTACTGATGTTGCCCACATCCCCTTGAAGCACTGGAGTCGATCCAGAGTTACTGCTCCAGGCAGGAGAGAAGCAATTTCCCCAACAGTGGTATGAGCTTCCGTAGTGACCACATGTCCAAGCACAGCTAAGTCCCGACTGATTCCGGGACTATCCGCCAGCAAGTCTGCTCCTACGGGTGTCAAACAAAAAAGAAAGGACTTAATGATGTCCCCTCAGCCAGCAGTGTTGGCGTTCGCTCACCGTCAGGCACCACAATGGCTCTCACTCCCAGGCAAATCAATGGTGTTGGGGTAAAAACCTCATCCATCCATGGCTAGAAAGGGTCTGCTGAGGGAGATGCTTGTATATTCTCCCTCAGTTTAGTCTTCCATTAGTATGTGACATAATTAATGCAAAAAAGCAGCAAGAAAGGTGGCGAGATTTTGAAGCACATCCTCTCAAACCACAGCTATCTTGGTCTCCCTATGCTCAATAGGTTTCTTACCAGATATTGTTGTTCATCAGTATTTTTGGTGAAGAATTACTGTGTGCTTTCATAGTGACTGGAAGATGCTGCCTTCCAAATCTGAAGTCCTTTTGATTTCCTTTCAGGAAATAAATAAGTGTAGGCAATTTGTTTCTAATATAGATGTCTACATCATGGCTTACACTAATTGGCACCCTGGATGCCAGTCTTGAGTAGAAAGATCTATGATGAACCGGTGTGGAGATGGTTCCTCGGATATGTTGGTGGGGCAGTGTGGGGAGTTAGTGGTGATGGTGTTGCTACTATATGTGCTAAAATAGGGGTAGATTTTAAAAGGTTTCGCGTGCACATGGATGCCCGCAAGTTATAAAATCGGGGGTCGGTGCATGCAAGGGTATGCACAATTGTGCAACTTGTGCATGCCGACGCCCATGGCCTTCCTCCCGTCCCCTCACAGGCCGCTCCGATTTCGGAGCGGACTCGGAGGCAACTTCCCAACCCCCTAACTTAACCTACCTTCCCCTAATCCTCCCGCCCCCTAGCCCTCACCTAGACCCCCCCCGACCTTTGTTTTACCTGTTGCGCCTGCCTCTGGGCAGGCGCAGGTTGCATGCGCCAGCAGCCTGCCAGCACGCGATCCCCCAACACAGCAGCAAATGGCTGCTGTGCCGGGAGCCTCTGACCCCGCCCGTCCCCAGACCTCCTCGCCCCTTTTTCAAAGCCCCGGAACATACACACGTCCCGGGGCTTTACGTGCATCGCCGGGCCTTTCTAAAATAGGCCTGATGCGCGTAACCCCACCTACATGTGTACGCTTTTTAAAATCTACCCCATAGCGTTTAGGATTGAGCAGAAGGCTCCAGTTTTTTCCAGCACCATCTCCTTTAACAAAACACTACACTACTTTTTCACAGATCTGGCTAAGCCATTCAGTAACTAGGTGGATATCTTTCTTACTTGCATGAAGTTACCTTATTCTGCTTAAACCACATCTTGCACACAAACAAAATTAAAGTAGGAAAACTAGAACAGCTCTAAAGAATGCAACATTCTGCATTAAATAGAAACAGTTATTTACTATGTTCAATTTATTACAAAAATAAAGCCATACATAACTGATTAATAAAAAAAAACAGCATCTCAAAAGAAAAATGAGGATTCTGAGCTTGGTTGTCCTTAGTAAACTTGCGGTACCAAAACATATATGTATACACAAAATAACACTACTAGTTAGCCAAGAGGCATTTTGTTATCACCCAGATTTGTGTATAATGAGTATAAAAATTATTTGTTTAGAGGCAACTTCTTCCAACAAAACAAATAGGTCTAGAATGCCTTGGGTGATACTTGGATTTGGCAACATAAGGTCTGAATGTATAAAGCAACCAAGAAAGACAAAGCCAACAGAGAGTGCAGTAATCACAGCGAAACAGCGTAACACATGGCACTATCCCTTCATGATGCAATGTAGTGATTGATGCATTCCAGATGTGGACATCTGTATCCCAATTATAGAAGCTGATGTGAATTCCACATACCTGTTGTCTTTGGTTCACTGTGTCAAACCTTTCACACACAGCCACCAAAAAGGCCCGGGGTGACCAGTTTGTCTGCTAGGCTGATTCTGACCTTTTCTAGCCAATTCAACACTGATCTGTAGTTGCTCTGCCTGTCCTGGGTTGCTCAGAGCAACTTAGTCTGTTTGGCTCGTTCATCACTAGGAATATATTCTGGGTAGGGCATCAAATAAAAAAATTGAAATGTATGTGTGAAAAAGTTGAATTTTCTAAAATGGGACCTAATATTTTGCAATTATATTAGCCCCAGTCATTATTTTATGTATTTATTTAAGTCTTTTATATACCGACCATCGTTGTGAACATCTAATCGGTTTACATTAAAACAGAATGTAGCAACAGGCTTTACAAGAAACAGTGAACTATTAGCTAAATTTATAACAGCAATGTGGAAACAGTTATTACAATTAACGGGGGGCTTAGAGGGCGAAAAGGTAAGGGGGGTGGGTGCTAGGAAGTAATCGAGGAGGAGGATGGGGGGCGCTAGCAAATAATTTACAAAGGAGGAGACGTAGGTACTTTGGGGGGGAGGAGGATATGTACAACGAGGAGACTGGAGTTAGATTGGGGGTTTCAGGAAGTATACAACGAGGCGTAAGAACATTGAAGGTAGAGGGATAAATAGACCCCCTCTTGAAGCATTACCATGCCCATGCTCTTCCCATAGTTAGGTCTCTCAACTTTGATCATTGCCACCTGTATACCTCTACCGGTACTATTCAACCTTACTTACCACTTATTTGCATTTATCGTATCATTTATCCATGTTATTTGACGAATTTTGTCGTGTATTTTTATATATCTTTATATTTAATATCTAATACTTAATGATTTACGTTTTTTGTTCAATAATCTGTTAAACTGTTGATTGTTTAATGTAACGCTACACGTTCTCTGTTCACTACTCTGTCTATTGTTCAATGTAACGCCTCACCGGCGACAGTTGTGTTATATGGAAACCGACTTGATTTGATATGTATATCGAGAATGTCGGTATATAAAAACCCTAAATAAATAAATAAATACACAGAGTAGAGTGGGGTTAGATTGGGCGATTCGGGATATCTACGACGAGGAGATAAGAGCTACATTGGGGGTTACAGGGGAAGTAAAAGTCCAGCACATGATTACAAATACTACAAGCATATCTATATCCATTGATAAATAACCATGCATGACCAACATCTGGTAATACACAATTATATCCCATATATTTTTTGGCAGGATCTTTCATCGGTTGTAGTCACTGTGGACTATTTTCCCCCCTAGGTATTGGAAGAATCTAAATGCCTGGTGCGAAGCTTCCTGAAACATGTGCTTGAAGATGTGAATGAAAAAGAGTGCCAGATGTTAAAACAGCTGTGGAGCTCTTCCAAAGGACTCGATTCATTATTTAGCTACTTGCAAGACAAAATCTATGAAGTCTGAAGTCGTCATTCGTCTAAAGAAGAAAAGAAATTTTTTTTTTGTACAGATTTCAAGTCTCTCGCTTTCTTTGGTAGACCAACAGACTCATGGAGTATGGGAGAAGAGCTGGTGGTGGTGTGTTCGAACACCGCCTCAACTGCAGTTTCCTGACAAGGGTTTTGGAGAAGTCGCCAAGTTGCTTCCGGTTGGTTTACGATTTTCTCTAATAAATTAAAAAAAAAACAAAACGGTTGGGAGTAGGTTTGCTCAGCAGACATGTTCTGCTGGACACCACCTCTTCCATGCGATCGTGATGTGAAACTGTACATTCCACTTGCAGAAAAGCACTTATCTGGTTCCCTGAGGCCAGTTATATCATCTCTACCGGTTGGCCTCTCTGTCCTATAAATCTACGTCAGCCCATTTCAGCGGCCCATGACCTTTTAGTGCTCTGGTGAAAGTAGTAATTTTTGGGGAAAAAAAAAATGTTGGGACTGGCACTTTTGAAATACTTAAAAACATTTTTTAAATATATTATTTCTTTTTTGTGTACCAGGCCATCTAATAATTTATATGTAGAGTTTGTAAGGATTTTTATTTTCTTGGCAAAACTACAAGAAATGGTTTCCTCTTAAAGGAATTTAAATTTATTTATTTGTGTTCAAGCATTTGTTGCTTGCATATATATTATTTTCTTGCTGTATTTCCCGTTAATGGATTTATGATGTATCTGGGCTGACCGGCCCGTGCATTTTATCGGTTACGTTGACCAAAAAAAAACAAAATTAAAATCCCTCAAAGCTGTTGTGGATGCTAAGAGCGAATCAGTTTTACAGGTTCCTGGTGGAATAAAATAGTAGTTTGTGGGCATTAACCAACATCAATGGAATTGAAATGATGAGACTCTGCTTTCTGCTCTTAAAAGAAGGTGGCAGAGGTTTTCTTACAAACTGCTACTGTTGGGTCAGCTCTTTTTCCAACAACTTGGCTTTAATATCTGAATTTCCCGGGGTAAGCTTTCAAAAGCTTAAGCAACAATGTTCAAAAAATGCTCAGTGCCTAAATTAGTCACATTTTCTGTTGAGTTGAGCTATCTAAATTTTCAGTTGAGAAAAATCCCTAAATTTAGGCCTGCAATTCATTTACCTACATTTAGGAAGGAGCCTATCAGGGTCATTCATCAAATCGCCTTCAGGGCCCTAACACCCGTGACAACATGATAACATATGTGTTATTTATCGCAGCGCACGCTGCATATGCAAATTTGCAAAATGTATTCAGGTGGGTGGATTTTGGGAGGAGTAAATGAAAATGAGATGTAACGCTGCGTGGGATAGCACAACGCATGCATTATAAATGCTATCGCAGGCAATAATGCTGGAAACTACACCTTTTTTCCTAGTGTTATGACCTGTGCTAGCTGTGCAATATGCCTGAAAAGGGATTTTTCGCAAATTCCGTTTTGGGGAGGGGAGTGGAGTAGAGAGAGAGAGCCTCTGGGGTGGCACACATATTAGTCATCTCTTTATACCACTATAGGAGGGTCATCTAGTAACTCGAGGTGGTGGTGGTCTAGGTTTTTGGGGCCAGTTTTACATGCACAGGCAGACGTACAAACAGCAGTGTACACATCAGTGAAGATTTGATGTGATTTGGAATGAGGAAAGATACACAAAAATGAGATTTCTACAATGGACTCTCGCCCTAGCTTGATGCACTCTCTACCTGGGACTATTATGAGAGCCTTATAAAGAATCTCTCTCTGCCCAAAACAAAGTTGCAGTAACTCTAAAATTTACCTAACCACACCCCTTTTTTTTTTATCATGGGTGAAATTCATGCAAAATTTATAGCATTTTCATAAATCTAGGGGGTATGTTAGGTGCCTAGTGCTAAAAATCAGGGCTAGGTCCCTAATGATTTTCTTCCACCCCTGTAGTTGCCTACTTTTTGAGCTCCTAAATTTCGGTGCCTAGCAAAATCAGTGGCCTACATTTTAGATGCTCAAGCCCTAGTCAGTTTATAAAGGGACCCATTTAGGCTTCTAGCTTCCAAAAGCACCTAAACCCTTTCGAAACTGACCCCTCTCTGTGTGTAAAATGAAGAAGCTAAGAGGTCTATTTTCAGCCTCTGACTAACTCTAGGACTGTTCTTTAACTGTCCTAAAGGTTTCCAGCTATATTAGCCACATAACGGTGAAAATCAGTGTTTGTCCGGCTAACGCCACCCCCGGCTATCTCAGGGGGACCCCTCTCCACAGCAGGATGTTCAGATCCTGCTGTCTCTCTGGTTAAGTCTGGACAAACGCTGCTGAATATCGGCCTCTGCATGTGTGGGGTGGCTGAATGCACTTAGTGAATTTTCAGTTGCCTGAAACCTGCATTTGCTAAGCTTATAACCCACAAATTGGACTGCATAAAAAGCAGTCTAGGGCAAGGGCGTTCCAGGGCGAAGTTACCAGCGTGTAAGTTGTATCATCGTTTTGAAGCAGTTAAAGACATGGGCGCCCATTCCAGCCACCCAGCAGTTCGCTGTTCAAACCCAAATTCATCCGGGTACCTTTGAGTTCAGCAAATTGGATTGTTTTGTGGGCTTAGAAGTTCTTAACATTTGCAGGTCACAGGGCTGCTGAAAATCAGCCAATATTGTGTGTGGGTAGCATGCATGTGGTAATGCAGATGTTAACATCCATAGAGAGATGATCTAAAAAAAATCCAGAAAATGCCCTTTAATTGCAAGCATCAGTCTTACTTAATCCCTTCCATGTCTGCTAATTACCACTTTGGGGTGACGGCTAAGATTTCCTAATTGTCCTGGACCTGGAAAGAAAGCCTTATGTCGTGTAAGATCCCGTGGATACCCTGAACCGTCAGTTGAAACTGGAGTGCTGGCATCACTTACTGTACGCTATGGTGGGGAGGAGGCGGCCATTTTGAATTGCTCTCATGGTTTCCCTTTGACAATGATCAACCGCAAAAGGACTCCCAGTAAAAACGCCCGTGCACTTTTGCCACCTGCTACTCGTGGAGGTGGTAGCCGAGCTGGGGCAGGGGGGACAGGAGGCAAAACTCATATGCAGGTGGGCTGCTTTCCCTCCCCACCCACCCTCGAGCTAAAGCTGACCCCAGGAATACCTGTTCTGAGTACGCTGCATGTGCTTTTGGCTGGGCAGAGGGCAGCAGCTTTCAGATAGATCAATTTTACCTGGCCAAATAGCTTTGAAAACCGCCCTCACACCTTCCTATTATCTCCTGTTGGAAACAAGCACCTTAACTGCAATGAGAAATGTTGGACTTTAAGCACTCGCGGTGCTGTCGATGGCCCTCCGTAAACAGGGAATGTTAAACCCATGCTAGGAGCAGAGAATCAGATCATGAGAAAAATTTGCTTCGGGATGGCTGTAAGAAGTACCGCCCTCAGATTTGAAATCCATCCCCTTCCAGTCTTCACGCCGTTGCTTCCTGATGGGGTGCATTGGGCATTTCTGATCTTGGAAAAGCCGCGATGAGCGCGACTGGATCCCGGGAGGGGGGGGGGGGGTGGCACTTGGTTGCACCGCATTGAGAAGTGAGCGAGGCGAAGCAGCACTAAGATGGGGGCCAGCAGCTGCTCTCATCGGAACCCCGACTTCACCGTGAACAAATGTTATGCAGTTTCCTTTTCTTCACACTGCAATTTGTCTTTCCTTTGTCTTTCTCAGGAATTCTTTACTGGGGTGGCAGCGCGACGCATTCCAAAAGTCTGTCTCTGGGTTCACGGACGCTTATCATAGCTTTTAAAAGCAATAGGGGAGGTGTTTATTTATTTGTATTTCTCAAGGCCTAATACACAGCCGTGGTAGATTATTCAGTAGATATAGTAAGTATTACTTACCACAGCAGAGTACATATCCTGCTGGTCATGGGTTTCTGCTGTGGGAATATAAAAACGACATGAAAAGCTCGGGGGTTCCCCAGTTTCCCGTTGACTGGCGCATGCTAAGTAATCTCTTTACAAATTAGGGGAGATGTGATAACCCACAAGGCCCGGGTCAGCGATGTGTGAACAGAATACTTGAATGTAATTGTAGCAAAAAAAAAAAAATCTTTTCCCACGGTGCAGATTTTGTACTTATTTCCCCCCAGTTGAGATTCCTGGGACAGTTCTGTTGACAAAAAATGGTGCAATGTTTGTAACAAACCCTGCAGTACACCCCCCCCCCCCCCCACACAAAATTGGGATTTAAATCCTGCTTGTAACCACTCGGCACAACTCAAAAAACTTGTTCTTAGGAACACAACAGGTTTTGTTTTGCTTATCGATACATCTGCTCAAATTGTATCAGGGTGGCTGCATGGGTCTGAGAGAACCTGCAAGTCTTTTTTAAAAATTAAAAAAAAAAATCTGAGTTTTCCAGTAAAAAAACAAACCCACATTCACAAGTACTGTATTTTCATCTCCATTTACAGATCAGATGCACTTTCATACAGCTTTTTATTTCAGAGGGGTTTTTGTAAAACAAGACATTGAATGCTTTCTTGGTTTAGTATTGAAGACCCAGAGTTGATTCACCCCTTGTGTTCCTGAGTCCCGTGGTATTGGGACTGACAGCTGTACCGTAGATGTTTGTCTGGGTACCTTAACTAATATCCACAGTGTTTGAAATGCGTTGCTGAGTATGTTGTTTTATTCTATGTAAAAAAAAAAAAAAATTGCTTTGTGAACTCTATGGCTCTGCAGGGGTATTTTTTGCATTTGTACATATGTAAGCAATTATTTTGTGCGGTCCTGCATGGAGATGATATTTTTTTGCCACAGGTCGTGCCACTTGGTCTACCACGTCAGTACGTTTCTTTTAAATGAGTATGCTTAGAGCATTTCGTACAGTATATATTTTCGGGATATAAACTTTTATATTTCTGGGGTAGCTTGGGCAATATGCATTTTTTTGGGCAATACACCCACCCCCCCACCCAAACACACATTAGTAGTTCTTTTCTTCTGGAAGAGACCGATTTTGTGCCAGGGATTTTCACTTAGCGCCTACAGCTCCTTGTCATGGAAGATGTGCACCTTTAGTAAATAGACCCCCTTAGTTTATAAATGCATTGTTTATATTTGTCAATAAGCCTTACCATTAGCATTGCCCCACCTCCAAAAACTCTGCTCTTAGGGCAAGGCCTTGCAATTCTGCTGGGTGGGGGAAGGAAGCTGGCATGGGTTGTTTCTCTTAAAAGTAGGCAAGAACACCAAGAATGAGAAAGCCGAGCCAAAATGCAGGTGATATCTTACCGCAGAAATTCACAGACTTGTGTGTCTGGACCCAATAGGGGGGGGGGGGGGACC
This sequence comes from Rhinatrema bivittatum, assembly GCF_901001135.1. Taxonomy (NCBI): domain Eukaryota; kingdom Metazoa; phylum Chordata; class Amphibia; order Gymnophiona; family Rhinatrematidae; genus Rhinatrema; species Rhinatrema bivittatum. Next base: position 10,989,129 of record NC_042621.1, on the reverse strand, counting down.
CAGAAAGCTTTCAGGAGGGTCGCATGATGAGACCCCAATCCTGCAGAAGACGCGAGCGTGAAAAGCAGCACCGGGAGGGACCCAAGTGTAGAAAGGTTCTTCAACATCCAAGATCACATTCCAGCATCAAGGCGCGTAGGGGGCAGTTCGTCAAAACGGCCCACCCAAGTGCGAAGTCCACAGATGCCTTGCACCTGCAGACTCTATACAGATTTTCAAAGGGAGGGCCGTGGACTTTGCATCTGCTGGGTGCCTGAACTGAATTTTGCTGGGAAATAAGATGCATGCATTTTCTTTTATTTTTAACTCCTTTATTTTCATTTTCAATGACACTTGAACAGAACATAGAGTCCCATCAACTAAATCCTTGTATACCCTTGCCATTCCCCCGACCCCACCCTAGTTCAGATGATAATAATGATAATAGCATTTTATTTTTTTAATGCAATGCACATGCGCCATTTTCCTAATCCGACCCAGAACATAGCCCCGGGGACGGCTCCCCTTAGTTCGGCCGAAAGGACCTACGTTGTGGAGCCCCACGCCAGATTAAGGGTGATAAGTTTGAGAACTCCCATTCGTGGGTATAATATCATTATTATTATTATATTATTTTATCTGATTGACTGCGGTGTTAATCCCGGTAAATATCTTTCAAAAATTGCCTCATATTAAATTTGGATTTCGACATTAATTTATTTTTTTTTTTTTTAGGTAGGTCCCTGTTACTGTTAAAGCTAATGTATGGGGTCTTAAATGGAAAAGTGTGGCAGCCACTGTCGTGTGGAATAGGAAACGTACTGCTGTTCTGAAAGAGCAAAAAGGTTTACATGAAACCATGTGCAGACAATCCCAATCACTACCACAATTTAAGAATTTTTTTTTCTCACTTTGGCCACGCTACCCGTGGCCTGTTTAATTCCACTGTATGTTTAAAAGCCATGTGGCATCTCATTAACATTACTTTTAAATAACACCCTGAAAGTCATTCTGGCCCTCAGCTGAATAGTGGGACAGGATTGCTGCACTGAGCGAGGCAGTGGAGGGAAAGAAGACGGACATGCCTTCCATAGAGTCGTAATAGTCCGAGGAAGTATAATTTACGTGGACTGCAAATTAGCCTGGCAGGTACGGTGATGGAGATCAGATGGTTCTTCCCTGATATCGACAACGCTTCATAATCATTTGGTTCTAAGCAAGAAGATTTATTTAGGCCTCATTCAAACCTAAATAGTCCAAAGCTTGAGGACCCAGATAGGGCTGGACTAGCACACTCGGACTCCTTTTGCCTGCTGTTCGAGGGTAGCTGTGAGCAGGGTGGAGGAATCTCTTCTCGACATTTTTGACTGAGTTGGGGAATGTGTACACACTGGGCAGGAAGGACTTTTAACGCCCTGCTACCCCCTTTGAAGATACGAGCAAGTAACCACTGCTAAAGCAGGATTACACTTACAGAAATGAAAAAGAAATAAGGTACTTGGTTTGATAAATAGTGAACCTAAATCTGCTTTGACCCAGCTTCTGCTTTATAGTAGAAATCAGTATATATTTACATTAACTTTCAGCCCTAAACTATTATAGGCTGTGACAGCAACTTCCTATGTGTCTACTGGTAAGGCTTATTAGCAGCTCCTAGAGCGAAATCTAAGTACCAAAAATGAAAAGGATCAGTCTACAAATGTTTATTTAACCAGAAGAATTTGCACAAAAAAATGTAACAAAGAACTTGACAATTTGGGCCCTTTCAGGCTATTTTTTGTGTTTGTGTGCCACGGAACAGACTAATACAATTTCTAATGTTTGTATTAAGCAATTAATTTAATATTAGAAGGGCATGGCATCCCTTAATCATCATGTCGTAAATATTTTCCGATATTGGTGCAGTACTGAAGGACTTGTAGCTTCTGATATATCAAACTGACTGTCTCAAACAAATTGTACATGATTTATTTGTCAATGGTCCTGTAAACTAGTGTATGGACATATTTTTGGGTGCCTTAGAAGTTGTATTTTTTATGTGTGTTAATATGCAGTATTTATACATTGTGAGAAGCCGTTTGAATAAAAACATGTAGAAAACCAAAACCCTCCTTTCAGTTTGGCTAGTCGCAGTCTTAAGACCGAAATGTTTCACCATCTTTCTTTCTGGAAAATGACAGGAAATAAAAGCAAACAAAACCTTTTTTTTTTTTTTTTTTTAATTTAAAAGTGAATTTTAAAAGTCTGGCATGTGCCAAAATCAGGAGATGTGCGCACAAGTCTGGTTTGCATGCACTCACCGAATTTTAAAAGCCACCCACATGCACATCTCACTTGATTTCAAAAAGGTGTGTGATCTGGGTGGGGTGTGGATGTTTCAGGGCAATGCCAAGAGATGTAAGCATAAATACTTTTGTGCCCTGGTGCACACCCAGGTTCACTGCTACATACATTTACTTCTACTATTCAGGAGATAGGTGTAAGTTGTAAAAAAAAAAAAAAAAAAGAGAGAGAGAGAAAACATTTTGAAGGGGTTTAAAGGGTCTGGATTAACTGGGGGAATTGCAGACTATCAAACCAGGGGGTTTGGATGACCTAGCTCTTAACTGGGTGAACTGGTGGACAAACTGGTGAAACTGGCAATGGCGTGGATGCATGCCCAATATAAAATACCATGATTTATGCAGTAGAATCAGGATTTGCGTGCTCACTTAGGGGTAAATTTTAAAAGCCCTGCACGCCTATAGCCCCGGGACGCGTGTAAGTCCCGGGGCTTTGCTTGGGGGGGGGGCGTGTTGATGGTGCGGCATTCAGGGGCATTCCGGGGGCAGGGACATGGGCGGGGCTGTGGGCATGGTGCCGGCCCGGGGGCGTGGCCGAGGCCTCCGAAATAGCCCCCGGGCTGGGGAATGGTGTGCCGGCAGCCAGCTGGTGTGCGCAAGTTACACCTGCCTCGGGCAGGCGTAACTTTTTCGACAAAGGTGGGGGGAGGGGGATTTGGTTAGGGTTGGGGGGTGGGTTAGATAGGGGAAGCCGGGGAGGGCTGGAAAAAAAATTTCCCTTTAAGGCCGTTCTGATTTCGGAGCGGCCTTGAAGGGAACGGGGAAAGCCATCGGGGCTACCCTCGGGCTCGGCGCGGGCAAGGGGGTGCACATGCGTGCACCCCCTTGCCCGCGCCGACCCCAGATTTTATAACATGCGCGCGGCAGCGCACGCATTTTATAAAATCGGGCGTAGATTTGTTCACGCCGGGTTGCCCGAACAAATCTACGCCCGCGCATATGTTGTAAGATCTGCCCCTTAAAATGTAGATGCACATATGTGTGTGCTCAGGCTATTTTATAACATGCGCACTTATGTGTGCACACGTTATAAAATCAACGCATCCCTCAGCGCGCACTAATGCAGCGGTGCCAATGCGCACCTGCCCGCCGCTTTGAAAATTACTATCCTGGTAACTTAAGTCCTTTAAAACTCACACTTCCTGCTTGGTGAAACAAGGGATTCCTTTTCTTGTGATATATTGAGCAGCTTATTCAAGTTTCAAGCTGCCTCGGTAAATTTCATTAAAGCCTATAGCGTCTTGCATAATGTCTGCATTTATTCAGGTTTCTTGCAGACTTCCAGATTGTAGAATACTTTTCATCATGAGCCATTTAAATTTTGAACGCTCTTGGAAATGGCACCTTTCAGCCTGTCGTGCTAAGATGATTCCCAGTTTGTGAAGGGGAAAAAAAAATTGCAAAAGCATTCACCTGTTGTGTACAAATCGAGGATTTCACCAGGAAGCGTTTTGAAAAGCTTACATAAAAGAGATCTGTTAGTACCTCAGAAAAAGAACATAAGACACATCAAGCTGGGTCAGTTGGGAGTATGCAGCTGATTGCAATAGTAAAGTCCGTCTGTATTGCTCCCTCCCAGAAGTAAGAGAAGGCAATCCCCATTTCTGTGTGGCTAATAATTAACGGACCTGTCCTCCAGAAATTTGTCCAAAATGTTTTTAAATCCAGCCATACCACTAACCTTGTCCACATCCTCTGGCAAAACAATTCCACTGAAATTTGACTGAAAAAAATATTTTCTTAAATTTGTTTTGAATCTGCTACCAGTTAGTTTCATGGCGTCTCTCCTAATTCCAATATTACTTGATAGAGTAGTCTTTCCCTATTAATTTGACCCATGCCACACATAATTTCATATACTCTATCTTATCCAATTAGTCGTCTCTTCTTCAAGCTGAAGAGCCCTAACATACTAGTTAAGTCTTTCTTCATGGGGCAGCCATCTCATACCCTTTATTATTTTTGTTGCCCTTCCCTATGCTCTTTCTGGTGCTGTCTTCTTTCAGCTGGAGTGTCCAGAACACAGTACAATGGATTTATACCACCGCACACTGAGCCGTGGATTCCAGTGTAATGCCCACAGTGACCCCCAAGGTCCTCCTCCTGACTCCTGATGTGAGACCCAGCAGGATATACGTTGCTTAGGATTATTTTTCTCTGGTTACACATATCCATGTTTCATTTACTCCACCTTGTAGAAGCCCGGGTCCCCAGCCTCACATTTCAGCTATTCCTAACAGTCTGCTTCTGCTTTACCTGCTTTGAAATAATTTTGTATCTTCTGCAAATTTTATCACCCAAGAAGCTCCCAAAGCTGTAGAGGAAGTGAGGCATGGCGTGAAATTTGAGGAAATAGTGTGCAGACAAGCTGGAAGGCTTTTGTAATGTTGATATTTCCCATAACATTCAATATTTGCAGGATGGAATATCTTTTGTTTGCTTTGTTTTGGGTCAACATAAGAAATTATCCACAGTCAATGTGGAGCTCCTGCTTCCCCACCACTGAAAACAGAAAATTGAGAACCTTAAACTTCACCCAATACCCCAAATCAGTCGATGAGAGCGCGAACAGTTCTAGATAACAACTAAAAAGAAATCTGTGGATTTATGCCAATTCTTCTATGCAATGCTTGCACCAGAGGGAAGGCAGCGGAGAAGGAGATAAGATGGCCGACAGGCCTGTATCGGAGCAGCGAGAAGTAACATGCGGCAAGCAAACCAGAGACTCAACTTCAGGCGTATACGAGTCAGTATCCATTATTAAATGGTTCGAAGAATTGAACACAAACATTGGTGGCATTAAAACAAAGCTCTTCCAAATGGTTGCAGAATTTGATGGGATATTGATGAGATCGGTCACCAAGTGAATGAGCTGGAGAACCAGCTTGAAGAGCAAGTAATATCCAATGATAAATTAACGAAAACATTTATGGCTTTTGAATCCTCCCAGACAACTATTCAAGATAAAATAGAGGACTTAGAGAATAGATCCAGAATAGATCCAGATCCCGGAGCAAGAAGGATATTGCAATGCTAAAATAGTTGTGCAGCAAATTATCAAGCTCCTGCTGCTTAAATCCACTGAAGAAGGCAACATTGAAGAAATACAGATAGAAAGAGCCTGAAGCGCAGCAATTTACCCAGGGATATAATTGCCTGTTTACGGAGCTACCAAATGAAAGAAGAAATATTTCAAGCGGCTAAGAAGGAAAATAAGATACAATGGCAAGGCAATAAAGTTGCAGTGTTTGCTGACTTGTCCCCACTAACATTGCAGAAAAGAAAAAATCTATACACCATCTCAGACGTTTTGAGGCGAGAAAATATAAAATACAAGTGGCTTTTCCCATTTGAGCTAGCCTTCACAATTAGCGGGGTCACATCGAGGGTAAAGACCCATGCTGAAGCAGTGCAGATTCTCAAATCAGTCAGGATTATAGCGCCATCGCCTTCTGACCCTCAAACTATGACACAAGACCAACTTAAAGAGACTCCAAGATGGCAGAGGGCAACAATGGCAGAAGAAGACTCAGAAGAAATTCAGGCAGCTCCATGTCTTCAAAGTTATCTGAAACCTGAAAAAAAGATTATTTTTCTGGCCAAAATCTGCAGAGAATACGTGAGTATTCGGGTTTGCGACAACGCATCATTATAATTGAACTGATGAAAATCTGGATAAGTCCTAAAAGATTTGGTTCCTATGCTAAGCAAAAGTGATCTTTAATCGAATATTGCTTACAAGCGAGGATCAGGCCAATCAAGATAAGGTTGACACTATACAAATATAGCATATTATTAGATGATTGTTGATAAGTTCTTCTAAAGGTTTTTATTGGGGTTTATATATATGCAGTGGGATAATGCAGGTGGCGTCGTTTCTACCACTTGAGCTGGCTGGGATACAGCTGGATATGATTGTCGGGGACAGGATTGGGGGGTAAGAGGGCTAAGTGGGAATATTTGATCATTCGTATTGTAAGTTCTCATGATTTGCAGTTTATGTGTTGGGGGTAAGAGGAGTGCTCACCAAGGATGGTACTATGCGATTTATGGGTAATGGAGGGCAGCTATGGGTGCGCTTCAGTGTCTCCTCTGCGTCTAGGAAGGCAATCGAACTTTTGATACCATACATGACTACTCTTAGACTAGGCACTATTAACGCCAAAGGCTGAATTCCCCATTCAAGAGGAGTATGCTTTTTAAAGAAGCAGGACATCTTAAAGCAGATATTCTCTTTGTACAAGAGACACACCTAAGGAAGAGGGATGGGGGCCTATTGCGCAGCCACCGCCATTACCCAAAGGTCTACTTGGATTTCAGCAAAGCTTTTGATACGGTCCTGCACAGAAGACTGGTGAATAAAATGAGAAGCTTAGGAGTGAGTGCCGAGGTGGTGGGCTGGATTGCAAACTGGTTGACAGACAGAAGACAATGTGTGATGATAAATGGAACTCTCTCTGAAGAGAGAGCGGTTTTAAGCGGTGTACCGCAAGGATCGGTGTTGGGACCGGTCCTGTTCAATATCTTTGTGAGCGACATTGCAGATGGGATAGAAGGTAAGATTTGACTTTTTGCGGACGACACTAAGATCTGCAACAGAGTGGAAACGCGGGAAGGAGTGGAGAGAATGAGATGGGATTTAAGGAAGCTGGAAGAGTGGTCGAAGATATGGCAGCTGAGATTCAATGCCAAGAAGTGCAGAGTCATGCATATGGGGAGTGGAAATCCAAATGAACTGTATTCGATGGGGGGGGGGGGGGGGGGGGGGAGGCTGATATGCATGGAGCAGGAGAGAGACCTTGGGGTGATAGTGTCTAATGATCTGAAGTCGGCGAAACAATGTGACAAGGTGATAGCTAAAGCCAGAAGAATGCTGGGCTGCATAGAGAGAGGAATATCGAGTAAGAAAAGGGAAGTAATTATCTCCTTGTACAGGTCCTTGGTGAGGCCTCACCTGGAGTATTGTGCTCAGTTCTGGAAACCGTATCTCCAAAGAGACAGAGACAAGATGGAGGCGGTCCAGAGAAGGGCGACCAGAAAGGTGGATGGTCTTCATCGAATTATTTATTTATTTATTTATTTAACAGCTTTTAATATACCGGTGTTCGTGTGGCACATCACGCCGGTTTACAATAAAACTTGAGAAAGGAGGAAAATTACAAAAAACAGGGAGCGGGTGAGGGGGCGGGAGTGGGGGGGATAGAAAGAGGAGGAAGGGATAGCAGCTGAGAAAGTAGAGGAGAGTAACCATAATTGTGGAGGTGGTATTTACAGGGGGAGATATTTACAGCAGGAGGACTGCAGAGGTGTGATAATTTAGAGAAGGTTATACATTATAACTTATTTACAGCAGAGTGTAAGATACAATTAACTTATGGCAAGCTATTCAGGTAGCATGCTAGAGAGAGATCCATAGGAGCATATGAGGAATCTCTCCTCATAAGTCGAATGACTTATGAGGAGAGATTGAAGAATCTAAATATGCACACCCTGGAGGAAAGGAGGAGCAGAGGTGATATGATACTTTCAGATACTTCAAAGGTTTTAATGATCCAAAGACAACCTTTTCCGTCGGAAAAAAATCAGCAGAACCAGGGGTCACGAGTTGAAGCTCCAGGGAGGAAGACTCAGAACCAATGTCAGGAAATATTTCTTCACGGAGAGGGTAGTGGATGCCTGGAATGCCCTTCCGGAGGAAGTGGTGAAGACCAGAACTGTGAAGGACTTCAAAGGGGCGTGAGATAAACACTGTGGATCCATAAAGTCTAGAGGACGTGAATGAAGAGTGGGTGGCTCGCAGGAATGACGGCTACTGCCTAGAGATAATACCCTTATTCAATAAACATACACACGGTTAATGCGACTCCAACATTGCTCTAAGCTTCAACGGCAAGAGGAAATGTGGAAAAAAGGATTTCCATTCACAAAAAAGTGGGGAGTAGCTTGCTTGTTACGGCGGTTACTACCCCAAACCAAATAAGCCTGATACTTCACTTTCAACAGCATAGCTCTCTGCTTCAATGGCAGGGGAGAAAGCCTGATACTTCACTTTCAACAGCATAGCTCTCTGCTTCAACGGCAGGGGAGAAAGTCTGATACTTCACTTTCAATGCATATCCAACATAACTCTCTGCTTCAACGGCAGGGGGAATGAAGAAAAGTGGATCTATATACAGACAACAACCAACAAGGACTGAATTACATAGTCTGGGTAAGCAAACAAGCATGGGTATAGCTTGTTTATTGTGGCAGTTACTACCCCTAATTAATTAAGCTAGATATTTCACTTAGATGCAGTTCCAACACTGCTCTCTACATTAATGGTGGGGGTAGAAGGGAAATAGAACCAAAAGGTTACTAAGAGCCAAGAGTAACAGATAAGTATGAGAGGAAAAAAAAAAGTGCGAAGCTTGCTGGGCAGACTGGATGGGCCATTTGGTCTTCTTCTGCCGTCATTTCTATGTTTCATTTCTATGTTTCTATGTCTATTTAGCATCTACTATCACTAATAAATATGGAGGGATAGGAATTATGGTTTCCAGTAAGGTATGTGCAAATTTCCATATTTTAAAACAGGATGAGGGAGGATGATATTTAATCTTGCAAATGCATACACCCCAGGGAAAATACATTTTGGTGAATGTTTATGGCCCTAATGTGGACCACACGGTATTTTATCAGGGCCTTCGGCTCAGTTAGAGAAACCATAAATGGGGATTATCTCATTGTGGGCGGGGAGTCCCAAGGATCTCAGCTACATCTATAGGAATTACTTCATGGTCAGATCATGCATCTATAACCTGTGATATTAAATTACCACAAGTTGACACAGGGAAGCGTTATTGGCGCTGTAATGATTTTTTATTACAAGATAAGGCATTCCACCAACAGATACAGCAAGTAATTATGGAATACGTGCAGATGAACGATAATGGTGAAGTCTCTGTGGTGTCACTTTGGAAGGACCATTTGATAGCACGAGCCTCCTACAAGAAAAGAATTAAAGGTCAGCAAAGATGCAAACTTGAAACACAAATAAGCATTCTAGAACATAAACATAAAACATTCAAGAACTTAATTGATCTACAAAAATTATATGCAGCGCACCTGGAACTGCAGAACTTAAATCTATCTGAAATTTCGTACCATTTAGACCTGGTTAAACAACGTCATTTCGAGGGTGGGAACAAAGCAAGGAAGTTATTAGCACAGTCTATCAAAAAACAAAGGGTCTCTGCTCAAATTCTCAAGCTTAAGGATAAAAAAGGAGACTATATATATATATATAAAACCACTCAAATTTGAGAGAGATTTGTACAATTTTACACTGAATTATATCAGACAGACACATCAATCTCACTGACAGAGGTGGACAGTTACTTATATACCTTGAGCCTACCCTGCCCAGACAAGAGACAGAGGGAATTTTTGAACAAGGAAATTATGATTTCAGAAGTGTCACAAGCTACTAAGGAGCTGAAAATGGGCAAAGACCCTGGCCTCGATGGCTTTACGGGCAAATTCTATAAATCATTTATAGATCAGGTGGCTCCTTTGCTGGCTAATGCTTTCAATTCTCTGTTGGAGGGATCCTCTTTAGCCCCACATACAAACATCTCAGGCATTACTGTCCTTCCCAAACCGGGAAAAGGTACCACTATGTGTGGATGGTATCGGCCCAACTCCCTTCTCAATATAGACCTAAAATTATTAGCAAAGATCCTGGCTAACCACTTGGGGACGCTAATGTCCAATCCCGTTCACACGGACCAGTCAGGTTCTACACCTGGTCGTATGGCAGTGGATAATGTATGGAGGGTCCTCATTTTAATCTGGTTTGCCCAGACAAATAAAATACCATCTACTTTGATGTCAGTCAATGCTGAAAAAGCATTCGACCGAGTACATTGGGCTTTTTTATTTTGGGTGCTGGAGAAATACCTGCTGGAAACCAATTTTATTAGATGGATTCGACAACTTTACACCACATCAGAAGTGTCCATTAAAGTCAATAGAGGCTACTCACGTACTTTCACAGTAGGGAAAGGAACGAGGCAGGATTAAGGGGCAACCAGGCTATCAAGGGAATAGGAGTAGGTGGTACTCCCTACAAAATACCTATGTTCGCTGATGATATACTATTTACTATAAGCGACCCTTTGCATTCTCTTCCCTTACTAATATCGGAACTAAATCCCTATGGCAAAGTCTCTGGCTTCAAAATCAGCATTGAAAAATCATAAATATTACTGATTTGGTTGTCGGATCCATGCCAAAAGGAGTTATAGGCCCAATTTTCTTTCAAACGGGCTCGCAATGCCATACGATATCTAGGAGTAAATCTGAATGGCCCAAGGGATAGATTTATTTTCTCTAAATTTTAAACCTCTAGCAAATAAGCTATTCCTGGACTTAGATGTATGGAACAACTTTAACTTGTCCTGGATGGGCAGGATAGCAACTATAAAAATGGATATTTTAGCCAGATTATTGTATCTCTTTCAGACCCTGCCTGAATTACATGAGGCATTTTTTGAAACTGGTCCAGAAACGAATTTTTTATTTCATATGGAGACGAAGGCCCCCATGGATTTCTCAGAGGGTTCTCTATCAGCCAAAAACAGGGAGGACTGGAAGTCCCAGACATCAAAAAATATTACCTAGCGGCCCAACTAAAAGCTATAATAGACTGGCATTCAACAGAGCACGTGAATCAATGGGTAAATATAGAGCAGGCATTGGCAAATAATGTACCCCTGGCAGGTCAGGTCTAGCTATCTCAAAATAATAGAGTTAGACTAAATGTCTCACCATACACCACACATACTATTAGAGTCTGGGATAGATGGAAAGGGGTACTCATAGGCAAACAGACCTTGTAAGTGGGTATGCCAATATGTAAAAATAAGGATTTCATGCAAGGGCTTACCCCAGGGAGTTTCCACCATTGGCATAAATTGGGAATAAGAGTCTTAGGCCAATTATGGGAGCAGAGCCAAATGGTGAGCTTTGGTAAGCTTCAAGAAAGATGTATCTTACCAAAAGATGATATCTATGCATACCTACAGCTAACCCATTATATGACTTCCCCTCATATTGTCACAACTCCCAACTAGAAAAATCATTGTTTGAAGGCTTATGTTTTTCAACTCATAAGCATCAAAAACTGATATCTAAATTATATCTTTATCTGTTGGGAGATCTGAGAGAAACCCCTATGCATATCTGGGGTTTGGAATTTGATTTGGGGGAAGAATTAGAGGAAGAGGAATGGGATTTGTGTTATATTTTTATCAAACGAGCTCCATATCAGCAGCACTTATGGAAAATAGCTACATTTTATTATACCACTGATATTTTACACCTTCTTGGCTACATATGATATATCCTATTATTCCTAATCAATGTTGGAGAAAGTGTGGGTATGAGGGTACACTACTTCATATATGGTGGACGTGTCCTGCTGATTCTAACCTTTGGGATTCCGTTTTTCAGGTAATATCAGAAATAGTGGGCTGCCAGGTTGCCAAAGATCTAAAATGTTGTTTGACATTCCCCGTCCAGGATCTCAATAAATATCAGCAGACATTAAGCTACAGAGATAATCATTGCAACTCGTATGGTGATCGCTACTGCCTGGAAACAGGAACTATGCCCAGGAACCGCAGAGTTTATACGGAAACTGGCTACCATCCACTATTTGGGCAAATTGACAGCAATTCTGCAAGATACCTTAGACAGGCTTGCTAAAATATAGCAGCCATATGAATGTTGGATGGCGAAGAAACAAGAAACCTGTGAGGGAGTCGGACCATTAGATGACCGAGGGAGCTCTTAAGGAACATAAAGCCATTGCAGAAAGATTAAATGAATTCTTTGCTTCCATGTTTACTAATGAGGATGTTGGGGAGATACCAGTTCCGGAGATGGGTTTCAAGGGTGATGAGTCAAACAAACTGAACCAAATCACTGTGAACCTGGAAGATGTAGTAGGCCAGATTGACAAACTAAAGAGTAGCAAATCACCTGGACCGGATGGTATGCATCCTAGGGTACTGAAGGAACTAAAAAATGAAATTTCAGATCTATTAGTTAAAATTTGTAACCTATCATTAAAATTATCCACTGGACCTGAAGACTGGAGAGTGGCCAATGTAACCCCATATTTAAAAAGGACTCCAGGGGCGATCTGGGTAGCTATAGACCAGTGAGCCTGACTTTAGTGCTGGGAAAAATAGTGGAAACTATTCTCAAGATCAAAATCATAGAGCACATACAAAGACATGGTTTAATGGAACACAGTCAACATGGATTTACCCAAGGGAAGTCTTGCCTAACAAATCTGCTTCATTTTTTTGAAGGGGTTAATAAACATGTGGATAAAGGTGAACCAGTAGATGTAGTATATTTGGATTTTCAGAAGGCATTTGACAAAGTCCCTCATGAGAGGCTTCTAAGAAAACTAAAAAGTCATGGGATAGGAGGCGATGTCCTTTTCTGGATTACAAACTGGTTAAAAGACAGAAAACAGAGAGTAGGATTAAATGGTCAATTTTCTCAGTGGAAAAGGATAAACAGTGGAGTGCCTCAGGGATCTGTACTTGGACCAGTGCTTTTTGATATACATAAATGATCTGGAAAGGAATACGATGAGTGAGGTTATCAAATTTGCAGATGATACAAAATTATTCAGAGAAATTAAATCACAAGCGGATTGTGATACATTACAGGAGGACCTTGCAAGACTTGAAGATTGGGCATCCAAATGGCAGATGAAATTTAATGTGGACAAGTGCAAGGTGTTGCATATAAGGAAAAATAACCCTTACTGTAGTTACACGATGTTAGGTTCCATATTAGGAGCTACCACCCAGGAAAAAGATCTAGGCATCATCGTAGATAATACTTTAAAATCGTCAGCTCAGTGTGCTGCAGCAGTCAAAAAGGCAAAAAGTATGCTAGGAATTATTAGGAAGGGAATGGTTAATAAAACGAAAAATGTCATAATGCCTCTGTATCGCACCATGGTGAGACCACACCGTGAATACTGTGTACAATTCTGGTCGCCGCATCTCAAAAAAGATATAGTTGTGATGGAGAAGGTACAGAGAAGGGCTACCAAAATGATATAGGGGATGGAACAGCTCCCCTTTAAGGAAAGGCTGAAGAGGTTAGGGCTGTTCAGCTTGGAGAAGAGATGGCTGAGAGGGGATATGATAGAGGTGTTTAAGATCATGAGAGGTCTTGAACGAGTAGATGTGAATCGGTTATTTACACTTTCAGATAATAGAAGGAATAGTGGGCATTCCATGAAGTTAGCATATGGCACATTTAAGACTAATCAGAGAAAATTCTTTTTCACTCAACGCACAATTAAGCTCTGGAATTTGTTGCCAGAGGATGTGGTAAGTGCAGTTAGTGTAGCTGAGTTCAAAAAAGGTTTGGATAAGATCTTGGAGGAGAAGTCCATTAACTGCTATTAATCAAGTTTACTTAAGGAATAGCTACTGCTATTAATTGCATCAGTAGCATGGGATCTTCTTGGTGTTTGGGTAATTGCCAGATTCTTGTGGGCTGGTTTTGGCCTCTGTTGGAAACAGGATGCTGGGCTGACCCAGCAAGGCAATTTCTTATGTTCTTAAAACCAAATGACTCCACCGGCCAGAGTTAAGTACAAGATCTAATATTGGAAGTTGGTGGTTATTTGCAATGATCAAAGGCTGTTGGATGATCAAAGGGGGGGAGGGAGGTTAGGGAGGGGAAAACTTGTAGGGTTATTATATTATCTAGCTTATGCTGCAAAACCATTTATTACATGAGTTTGTACATGTTTGTGATGTTGGTATAGACTTCAATAAAATTTAAATAAAAAAAAAAAACAAGGGACAGGCATTTGGTTTTGAAACCTCACATCTGTCATCATCTTCAGATAATCTCCTTTTAGATCAACAGAAGAATTATTGTGCCTGCAAATGATCCATTTTGCTCTGGGACTAATATGTCTACTAGGTCCCTTCTGGGTCCCTACTGGTATGCCTGTCCCTGCTAGAGTGTGATAAGTGATGAGTGACAGATGAAAATTTAAAAAAAAGTTTAATAAAGTCTGAACACATGGTGCTCAATTTAAATTCCAAGACAATTGCATTAAAGTAATTCATTTCTGTTACATCATTAGTCATTTTGCAATTTAATGTGGTGCACATAATTGATTTTCTTAAAGTAATGTTTTTAAATTACAGTTTAGGGAAGACATGCAGTTCTGAGTAAAAGTTCTCATTTAATCTGCAAAAAAAATGTCCTTCCCTTTGTCATCCTATTTTTCAATATTTTGTTTACTGTACTTTGCCTACCTAGAGAAGGTGCAAACGAGAAATATGCAATCTTTTTAATGAGCAAACTGCATACTGACTTCATATTCTTTGTTTTAATTTTTTGCTATGCATCTTGTCATCTGTCTGTCCATGCATAAATAATCTACTTAAAATATTTCTTTTTACCATGAGGAAGATAACTTTTTACCCAGGGCAGGGAGGATAACTTTCAAACAACTGCGTGCAGCAGCATATGCAAGTGTATGTGGCCATATTTATATTTACTATAGTATTTTATAACACGCGTGTATGATATATGCACAAAGTTTATAAAATACATATGCAGACTTACATGTGAATGAAAGCATGTAATGCATTGAACACACATACTTTACCCACCTATTTTAAAAATATACGTGCGTACATTTTACGCACGAAATTAAAGTAAACCGTATAATTAGGGGTATTTTATAACATGCCCAATCCTTCTGCAACTCATGGAGACCCTCCTGCTTCTTCATCTTGAATTCCCCTCAGTTCACCCAGACCTCCCACCTCGTCAGTACTGCACACTACATGCATTTATTATCATCCACGATAGATAATTAGGTGTAAAATTAAGCGAGTAAGTTGAGAGATGCGTGCACATAAGTGCCTTTTAAAGTAGCTACTTGCGTACATAAGTGTTGGCGCCACCTAGGAATGCCCTTAGACCACCTCTTTTTCACATGCGTATTTTGGACTCTTGTAAAATACGGAATACATGTGTAATGCCCCCCCCCCCCCCCTTGACCACTTACCTCGTAGGGCGTTCCTGGGTCCTGGACCAACCTGGCGGGAACCCCCCCTTAGGGCAGACTCCGTTGGTCCACACGTTCTTGGCGCCTGGTGCCTCCACCTGGGGAAGAAGATGATAGTGGGTAGGATTTCCCTCCCTTTGCCCCAGGAAAACAAATAGGACTGTGAACAAGGCTGGCAGAATATACAAATATATGCAGGTTTATTAGACTATATAAGTATATACATTTCTACATGACTATGTAAATCTCTAATAGGATGTCAAGCAGCACACATCTATTTGTGGTTAATAGTCTCAGGCCACACAACTATATACATTTCCACAAGGTAGCAAGAACATTTAATATTTGGCAATTTGGGGTTGTTGGCCCCCACAGTATACCACCATATAGAATAGAAGGGACCTCTTGAGTTCCTGCTCAATCAAGTATTTTTTATTATTATCCTCCCCCTTTTTTTTCCCAAGTCACATCCATGTTGAAAGATGCAACTGGACTGGTGGGCAGTGTGGGCCTGGGGGGTCCATTGTATGTAAACCTCTGCCATCTCCTCGGTGCTGCATCCGCTCCAATGAAAGATCCAAGCCAATCCTAGGGTCCACACCCTCCTGGGGGACCCAACCCTGCCTGCTGGAATGCTGCTGGGGTCCATGCTCTCCTGGGGGACCACTTGATCTACCACTGGGATCCACACCCTCCTGGTGGACCACTTGACCTATCACTGGGGTTCCTTAGCTCAAGGGGGACCCAGAGTCACCTCCCGATCTGCCGCTTGGACCACTTCCTCTGCCGCCGGGTTCCATACCCTCCTGGGGGACCACTCAATCTACCACTGGGATCCACACCCTCCTGGAGGACTGCTCTACCAGCCACTGGGGACCCTTTGCTCAAGGGGGACCCATAGTCACTTCTTGATCTGCTGCTTGGACCCCTTCCTCTTGGGGGATTGCTCAATCTGCTGCTGGGGTCCACACCCTCCTTCCCCCAGATCTGCTGCTGTCCTTTGGTTCCTCTCCCTTGGTAGGAGGGCTCTACCTGGCTTGGGTTTACAGCTCTACTAGGCACATGGCTTGTTTAGTATTCAGTGATTCAGGTCCTCTGCAGTCTCAGCTTTCAGTGATTTTAGTTCTGTTAAGCTCATGGCCAGTCATTCGCTATTACGCAGCCTGGATGGGTCACCTTCTGTTAGCCAAAAGGCCAAGACCCAGGCAGGACCATGGACAGAGAATGTATGCACATTTTTCCATCCTGCCTGGCCTTTTTTCTGTTGTCTAAGAACTGGGTACCCAAGGGTCTGACTCCCCTTATTAGTCAGGGTGAGAATCTGTTTGCTTCCTAGGACTGATTTTTCTCATAAATCCCTCTCTCATTCAGAATTTTCCAATGTAAGACTTTTCCTTCATAGTTCTGTTGATTTAAAGTGATATTTCACTGCCAGTTACCAACAGTAGTCCAGAGGGCTGTGACATGCAAATCCCCTACCTGAGACTCTGACTCATCTATTCAATAGGCATTTAAGCACCTTCACAGTAAGGGGTCTGGCAACCTTTTCAATCTCATTCTGGGTTTCCTGGTCTGGTGGCTCATGTTACATAGCTGCATTTTCCTCTTTTTTTTCCTGCTGCAATTCACTTAAATGGTAGCATGCTCTTTAACCTCCATCTCCCTTGGTGTTGCGCCCGTCAGCCGCAGACAGCTGTGCCCTCTATTGCTTACATTTTCTACCTGACTCAGTTCATTTTGGAAAGATGGCTGCCTCCACTTCTCCTCACCGAACCCTCTGGCATCCTTGGCCCGGCATGGGCAATTGCATTCAACATCTTTCTCCAGGAGTCACCTAGGTCACACCCCGTCCTTTATGTGTATCATGACGGGAACCTCGGGGGCATCCCCACCGCATGAAGTCACTAGCTCTGGTATTTAATCTCCGCTCATGATTCCTTTTACGAGTTAGCAAGGAATCCTCCATGCTGATCTCTCCATGTTACTAGACACTCCCACTCTGTGTATGCTCGCTCCAGGACGACTTAGGTACCCGCTCCACAGGGGCCTTGCCTCGCTCCTCCTTACCCTCCAGGGTTACCTCCTACCAACTAGGACGCCTAAGGTACCCGCTCCCCGGGGGCCTTGCCATGCTCCTACCTTCCCTTCGGGGTTGCCTACCCATTACCAGGATGCCTACGGTACCCACTCCTCTGGGGGTCTTGTTTGTCCGGGACCTCCACTCCTCGGAGGTTCCCTTCCTCTTCAACTACCAGCTTCAGAGTGAGTACTGCCGCTCCAGTTCTGTCTTTGCATTGTCTCATTTCTCTCTCCATAGATTCTCGACCTACCTCGCACCGCAGACCACTACTGATCTATTGGCTTCTCCATCTAAGCTTGGATTCTCAGCCTACCCCGCTTCGCAGACCACTACCGGACCCATCTCCCTCTTGAGACCTGGTGAGACTGTGGAACTGCTTTTTCCACCCTGCAACCTACAGACGGAACATTGCCATCTGGTTCCTCATCTTCTGGCTGCAATCATCACCCGTTACTCGGGTCACCATCTACGTTGCAGTACAATACAGCTAATTCTCTGTGTCCATCTCTGTCTTGAGCTAGCCTATTGCTACAAGTCCCCATAGCACCCCGCCCTGTGGGAGGTGCCATCTCTTACAGCGACCAAGGGCCCACGCTTTAATGTCCGAAATACAACACTTGGAAGGGGGGTTTCACATGAGTAGAGGCTGCTTACACCTGGATATGCTAATTTTTTTACACATGGAACATTTTGGAAATTCAACTTTAAAAATCAAACCTATGAGGTAGATTTTTTTTTCCTCATCTATTTATTGGGTTTTCAAAAAATTACAGCGAATTACAGACACAATAATGTTTTCCATAAGTAACAAACCATATAGAAATAAGTGAACATTATGCATAAAACCACTCCATAAACCCTTTCCTTATCCCATCCCTACCCCTACCGTCCCCCCAAACCATCCCAATTAGATGAAAGGAGTTTAAAAGAGTAAAGAGTGAGGCAGACAAGGGCTAAAAACATGAGTAGAATCAGGATTAGTCCCACTGCCTTTTCATAACAAAAAGAAAAGAGGAACGAGAAACTAAGTGACTGTCCAGATGAAAGTCGCCAAGAGGCTATGGTATCCTTTATCACTTGGGGAAACTTGTCGATAAAAGGATACCATGTTTTGGTTAAAGCCTCCTCACGTTTAGATGGTGGGAAGGATTTGGCTGAGACTTATGTAAGGAAAAACCCCTCCCCAGCCTTTCCTCTGATACCCCCAGCCCTGAGCTCTCATACCATAGATTTCTTTTTCTTCGTGCCATGCCATTGTTGACCCAGGCCCATGCCACCATTTTGTATGGAAGAAACTAACAATGGTGCTAGCTTTGGTCTGCTGGTGCCATTCCTAAGCATACCTCCGGCAGGTATGCTGTCTAGCTGACAATTAACATAGACATCAGAATGGGGCAGGGGGGTCTACAGGGGCCATGGCCCCACCAAACAAATTTCAGTCGGCAGGCATTGGTGGCAGGCAATGGCTCAAGCTACCCTCCACCCGTAAACCCCTCATTCACCGGCTCCTCTCATCTGAAAATGGGAGAAGGACTGCCACCTTGGAGCTCCTCTAACATGTCCTCTCTCTCTTCCCTCCTCCCATGCCGGCAGGGGCCTGAATAACACGCTTTAAACCACAGGGTCCACGGCACAATGCTTGGGCCCTGCCCCCGGCAAAGGAGGAGGGAGGGTGCGCTGTTTTGAAACCCTGGATATATTTGGTAATACCACCACGGAAAGATTCACTGATAAGAGGCACTCTCCCTTGCTGCCTTTCAGATTAGAGGGCTGCTGCATATGGCAGGTGTTTGGTTTCTTCAGCAAATGCGCCACAGGGATACAGGTGTTCCTGTAAGGCCTGCACAGTTCCCAGTAGCAATGGTTGCACATCCATTTCTGCAGCTTTCCAGTGCTGCCTCTCTCAAGTGGGGCTTTAATAAGATCTCGCTAGTACAGAGCTTTCCAAACTTTTCATGTTGGTGACACACTTTTTAGACAAACATAATTTCACGACACAGTAATTCAGTCTACTAGCAAACCAGAGGTTAAAGATTAAACGAACGAAACGTATTTTGACAATTTATGTTTCCTTAAATACATAGATAAATAAAATGTTTCACGACACAACCTATCTCATGAAAACCTTTCATTTATATTAAAAATATATAATATTCCAAGATTAATGGTATTGTTATAATTTGAGTAACAATAATAAAACAAATTGTCTGTCCCCCCCACTCTCCCCCCCCCCCAAGCACATCTGTCCCCCACACACTCATCTCTCTCCCCGCAGCACGTCTGGCCCCCACACACTAATATCTCCCCCCCCCCCCCAGCACGTCTGTCCCCCACACACTCATCTCTCTCCCCCGCAGCACATGTCTGGCCCACACACACTCATATCTCCCCCCCCCCCCAGCACATGTCCGGCCCCCACATACTAATATCTCCCCCAACACATATCTGGCCCCCACACACTAATATCTCCCCCTCCCCCAACACATGTCTGGCCCCCACACACTAATATCTCTCCCTCCCCCAGCACATGTCTGGCCCCCACACTCATGTACCTCTTCTTTTTGATTGTTGCCAGTTAAGTGCTTCACTCCCCTCAGCGTTCAAGCCTGCCGTCGTGCATAACACCTTCCATGATCACCAGACACCGTTGCTTGCACTCAGTTCTCCTCGTGGTCAGGCCTCATCGGCAGCAGCAGCCAATGACGGGGACAGCTGGGCTCAAGTCCCACCCACCAAGCCCAAAAAAACGCGATTGACAGCAAAAATTGCCCAATAATAAGCAACCCATGAACTGAGAAAGAAAAAAGTGAATCGCTAGGAAAAAAAAAGCCCAAACTCACCTCGGAGTTGACCTGGCTTGCGCGACACACCTGCACACTGCAGGCAGCACACTAACGTGTCGCCACACACAGTCTGGAAAGCTGTACATTTAAGCTGAAGTCTTTCCTCCTCTTACTGTCAAGTTACAAGTGTAAAGAACGTCCAATCCCATACCAAGGTTCTTCTGTCCAGTAAAATAAATACATGCTCATATTGTAACATAAAGAAAATGGCTTTTTCAGTGCTAAATAAATATCAACAGTGTCGCGGTTCTGGCCGCGAGCACCGCGGCCAGGCCCTTACCTCCGGGCTCCCAGACCTGCTCCCGCTTCCAGAGGCCTGGTTTGCGGCCTGGTTGGTGGCGTCCCCGCTGGGGCTGCGCCGCTGCGAGCCCTCCCGTGGATGCCCGGCTCCTAGGCGCACGCACGCGCCACTTGGGCGCTTTTCTAGGCCGTTTCCCGCCAGTGGTGACTCCGCCCAACTCCTGACGTCAGACGCCGCGGCCTTGATAAGCCGGCCGCGGGCATCCAGTCTTTGCCTTGCAACGGGTTAGCCTCCCGGTTTCCTGTTGCGCTATGCTCCGGAGTGACTCGCTTTGCTTCGTCGCTCCGTTCCTGCTACAGTACCTGCTTGGTTCCTGCCTGCCTGCTACAGTACCTGCTTGGTTCCAGTACCCGAATCCTGCTACAGTACCTGCTTGGTTCCTGCTTGCCTGCTACAGTACCTGCCTGGTTCCTGCCTGCCTGCCTGCTACAGTACCTGCTTGGTTCCAGTACCCGAATCCTGCTACAGTACCTGCTTGGTTCCTGCCTGCCTGCTACAGTACCTGCTTGGTTCCAGTACCCGAATCCTGCTACAGTACCTGCTTGGTTCCAGTACCCGAATCCTGCTACAGTACCTGCCTGGTTCCTGCCTGCCTGCTACAGTACCTGCTTGGTTCCAGTACCCGAATCCTGCTACAGTTCCTGCCTGGTTCCTGCTTGCCTGCTACAGTACCTGCTTGGTTCCTGCCTGCCTGCTACAGTACCTGCCTGGTTCCTGCCTGCCTGCTACAGTACCTGCTTGGTTCCAGTACCCGAATCCTGCTACAGTTCCTGCCTGGTTCCTGCTTGCCTGCTACAGTACCTGTTTGGTTCCTGCTTGCTTGCTACAGTACCTGCCTGGTTCCTGCTTGCTTGCTACAGTACCTGCCTGGTTCCTGCCTGCCTGCTACAGTACCTGCTTGGTTCCAGTACCCGAATCCTGCTACAGTTCCTGCCTGGTTCCTGCCTGCCTGCTACAGTACCTGCTTGGTTCCTGCCTGCCTGCTACAGTACCTGCTTGGTTCCTGCCTGCCTGCTACAGTACCTGCTTGGTTCCAGTACCCGAATCCTGCTACAGTACCTGCTTGGTTCCTGCTTGCTTGCTACAGTACCTGCCTGGTTCCTGCCTGCCTGCTACAGTACCTGCTTGGTTCCAGTA
Source organism: Rhinatrema bivittatum (assembly GCF_901001135.1). NCBI lineage: Eukaryota > Metazoa > Chordata > Amphibia > Gymnophiona > Rhinatrematidae > Rhinatrema > Rhinatrema bivittatum. Next base: position 10,967,336 of record NC_042621.1, on the reverse strand, counting down.
CCCGAATCCTGCTACAGTTCCTGCCTGGTTCCTGCTTGCCTGCTACAGTACCTGCCTGGTTCCTGCCTGCCTGCTACAGTACCTGCTTGGTTCCAGTACCCGAATCCCACTACAGTTCCTGCCTGGTTCCAGTACCCAAATCCTGCTACAGTTCTTGCCTGGTTCCAGTACCTGAATCTTGCTACAGTTCCTGCCTGGTTCCAGAACCCGAGCCCATTTACAGTATTGCTACTGTCCTAATCTGGTTCCAGTTACCTGTCCTGATCTACAACCTGCCTAAGTCCCAGCAGCCGGGCCTCTACGGGCTCCTCCCGGGGGGGGGCTTCGGCTTCCAAGGGTGAAGCCACCTAAGTCCCAGCGGTTGGGCTCCTACGGGCTCCTCCTGGGGGAGTACCAGCTTCCAGGGTGAAGAGCATCTACGTCCCGCCTGAACATCTGCCTCCCTGCCTGCTATTCATTAGAGACATTGACCACCTTTCCCAGTCTCCAGCAGGTCGGCCCAAGGGTCCACTAAACAGACTCCCATAACAGATTGCAAGGCCATGGACTTGGCGGATGCGCTTGTTCCCTTGGACCTGCCAGGGTTGGCCCAGCAGCTGCAGTATCAACAACAGTACCTTGAGGTCCTTACCGGTTCGGTAGGGGAGTTGACGGCCCGGTTGGAAGCCAGAGCCTCGTCTGCCCCAGAACCAGCACTCGAGGACCAAGACTCGTCAGTGACCCAACTGCCCGCACCCTCTCATTACGCTGGGGATTTAAAGACCTGCCGTGGCTTTTTGAACCAATGTTTTATACGGTTCTCCCTGTTGCCCCGGCAGTTTCCCTTGGATGCGGTGAAAGTGGCATATATCCTGTCCCTGCTTGATGGGAAAGCCTTAATCTGGGCTTCTCCCCTCTGGGAAAACAATGATTCTTCGCTAACGGACTTACAACTGTTCATCACGAACTTTCGCCAGGCCTTTGATGAGCCCGCCCAAGTAGCCACTGCTACGTCTGATCTGCTGCAACTTCGTCAGAGGGCTCGCTCCTTGGCACATTATGCAATGGAGTTTCGGACTTTAGCCCAAGAAGTAGGTGGCAAGATGGTAGTCTTAAGGCCATCTTCCTGGAAGGCCTCTCCGGACGCATAAAGGATGAAATTGCTGCTCGAGATCTGCCGGAGGACCTCAACGCCTTGATTGAGATGGCTGCCCGCATTGACCGCCACCTACAACAACAGGCCAAGGAGCAACGCTCCTCTCGCCATAGTCCGGCTCGTGGGCCGAGACCTGTGCCCTCGTCCAAGATTTCTTGTCCAGACGCTCCCACCTGCGAACATATGCAGCTGGGACGGGCCCCGCTTTCTGCTGAAGAAAGGCAATGTCACCGTTCGTTGAAGTTGTGGTTGTATTGTGGCCAGAAGGGCCACTTCTTGGCACGCTGCCAGGAGCGTGCGGAAAACGCCAAAGCCTAGGAGGTCGGGAGGAGCTCCTCCTAGGCTGTGCTACAGCTCCTCAATGTACTGTTCCTGTTACCTTGGAATATCCCGGAGGCTCCTTTGAGACGATGGCGTTCCTGGATTCCGGAGCCGGCGGTAATTTCATCCTGCAGGACTTAGTCTCCCAGTTGCGTATCCCTACGCATAGATGGGAGGTCCCGTTACGAATTACCTCTATCCAGAGGACGTTTCTTCCAGGACCTGTCCAGATGTCCACAGCACCCATTACGGTCCGTACCGGGGCGATCCATTTGGAGGAGATAGCCTTCCTAGTGTTGGAGAAGGCTGTCTACCCTGTGGTGCTAGGGTTGCCATGGTTACAGAAACACTCACCCACAATTCAGTGGGATACACTACAGATTGTCAAATGGAGTCCTTTTTGCCTAGCTAATTGTATGAAAGTGCCTAAGACTCCCGCACTTCCCTTGATGCACTCTACCGTGGGTCCTCCTGCATCTTATGAGGACTTTATGGATGTATTCTCCAAGACCAAGGCGGAGATCCTTCCGCAGCATCTTCCGTATGACTGTGCTATAGACTTGCTACCTGGTACTATGCCCCCTCGAGGAAGGGTTTATCCCTTATCCATACCTGAGACTCGGGCCATGTCCGAGTACTTTGCGGAGAATCTGGCCAAGGGCTTTATCCGCCCGTCCAAGTCGCCTACAGGGGCAGGTTTCTTTTTTGTCAGCAAGAAAGACGGCTCACTGAGGCCGTACATAGACTATCGAGGCCTAAATTCTATTACCAAGCGAGACCGCTACCGTTCCCGTTTATGCCGGAGCTCCTTGATTGGCTTCAAGGAGCGAAGATTTTCACAAAGTTGGACTTGCGAGGAGCATACAATTTAGTCAGAATCTGTCCCGGAGATAAGTGGAAAACCTCGTTTAATACCCGAGACGGGCATTACGAGTACCTCGTGATGCCTTTCGGCTAATGTAATGACCCGGCGGTGTTCCAGCACCTGATGAATGAGGTGTTGCGGGACCTTCTGAACACCTGCGTAATTGTTTACCTCGACGATGTGTTAATCTACTCCCAGGATCTGTCATTACACCATCAGCATGTCCGTCAAGTGCTCCATATACTTAGGGAGCATGGAAAAATGTAGCTTCGAGAAGACGTCCCTGCCGTTCCTAGGCTACATAGTCTCTGCAGCTGGCTTTCGAATGGATCCTGAGAAAGTGGCGGCTATTAAGAATTGGCCCCGGCCAAGGGGTCTTAAAGCGTTGAAAAGCTTCCTCGGCTTTTCCAATTTCTACCATCACTTTATTCCCATTTACTCTCGTATTGTGGCCCCGTTAACTGCCCTCACCCAAAAGGGGGCTAACGCGATGGATTGGCCTTCTTCCGCCTGTCAAGCCTTTGAGGCCCTTAAAGAAGCCTTCTTGTTAGACACCTGCCTTCGTCATCCGGATCCCAGCCGGCCCTTCGTGGTGGAAGTTGATGCCTCCAATGTGGCCCTGGGGGCTGTACTGAGTCAGTACTCTGATTCTGGACAGCTGTTGCCCTGTTCATATTTCTCAAGGAAATTCTCCCCGGCAGAGAGCAACTACTGTGTTGGTGACAAAGAGTTGCTAGCCGTGAAACTTGCCCTGGAGGAATGGAGACAGTGGTTGGAAAGAGCCAACCATCCGGTTACGATTTACACCGATCACAAAAACCTAGCATTTTTGAAGCAAGCCCAAAGCTTGAATCCAAGACAAGCCCAGTGGTCGCTGTTTTTTGACCGGTTTGACTTTACGTTACACTACCGACCCGGCTTGAAGAACGTTCGAGCTGATGCGCTCTCGCGCTCCTCTGAGGTCGAAGAGACTCCTGATACACCCCAATATATCTTGGACCCTGAAAAAGTAAGTCTTGCTGCAACCTCAGTGTCCTCCCAAGGGAAGACTGTCATTCCACGTCGCTCCCGGAGAGCAGTTCTCGCTTGGGCCCATGACTCCCTCACTGGGGGCCATGCTGGTTGGAAAGGGACTTTAGACTAACCGGTTCTACTGGTGGCCAACGGTGAGATAAGACGTTCAAGCTTTTGTGGTCTCATGCCCTACCTGTGCTGTTCAAAAGCCGCTCATCGGGAAGCCCAGGGGCCTGTTGCAACCACTGCCCATCTTGGTGGAGCCTTGGACACACATCTCCACCGATTTTGTCGTGGACCTTCCTGCCTCAGGAGGTAATTCGGTCATTTGGGTAACCGTGGACCAATTTTCCAAGATGGCGCACTTTCTCCCTTTGCCTAAGCTACCTTCTGCACCTGACCTGGCCGGCCTGTTCGCCCGGCCTGTTCGCCCGGCATATCTTTAGACTTCACGGTCTCCCGCAGGATATAGTCTCCGATTGAGGACCACAGTTTACAGCTCGTTATTGGAAAGCCCTATGCAAACGCTTCAATGTGCAACTTAGTCTTTCGTCAGCGTTCCATCCTCAAAGTAATGGGCAAACGGAACGAACCAATCGAACCTTGAAGACTTTTCTTCATGCCTTCGTGAACGAACGACAAGATAATTGAGCTAAGTTACTCCTGTGGGTGGAGTTCTCGTATAATAATCACACGCATGCTGCTACTGGAAGTTCGCCATTCCTTGTTGTTTATGGGAAGCAACTTCGTCTGCCCCTACCTTCGCCTGAACCTAGTGCACTCCCGGCAGTGCAACTCTCAGCTCGCCAGCTTCGTTCCTTGTGGATCTCTACCCAGGAAAAGATCCATAAAGCCTCCCTGTCCACCAAGAAGTGGGCAGATAAGCATCGTCAGCCAGCACCCATCTTCCTCCCAGGAGACCGTGTCTGGCTTAGCACCAGAAATCTACAGCTACGTATTCCGTCTAGAAGACTAGCTCCGAAATTCTGTGGGCCTTTTCGAATTGCCGAACGAGTGGGAGCAGTCTCCTACCGTCTGCGCTTACCCTCCTCCATGCGCATACATGACGTGTTCCATGTGTCATTGCTGAAGCCTCTTGCTACTGTCCTAATCTGGTTCCAGTTACCTGTCCTGATCCACAACCTGCCTAAGTCCCAGCAGCCGGGCCCCCCCGGGCTCCTCCCAGGGGGGCTTCGGCTTTCAAGGGTGAAGCCACCTAAGTCCCAGCGGTTGGGCTCCTATGGGCTCCTCCCGGGGGAGTACCAGCTTCCAGGGTGAAGAGCATCTACGTCCTGCCTGAACATTTGCCTCCCGGCCTGCTATTCATTAGAGACATTGACCACCTTTCCCAGTCTCCAGCAGGTCGGCCCAAGGGTCCACTAAATAGAGACTCCCTTAACAAGCAGTCTAATGATAGCATCAAACCTCATCTGAATGTAACCCAATAATGTTAGAATTTGTAGGGGAGCACAAATATATTCATTTAAGCTCTGGCGTTCCTAGATTGCTGGCCTCTGGTATTCTGTTTAGTTAAGAAAAGCATCCTTGTCTGCAAAATTTTTTTTAGAACAGATCGATTATATCGCTTGGTTCTGGGCTGCTCGTATGAGTCATCAGTCCTTGAAGGTTTATTTTACTCTTCTGTTTAGCTCGGTTGCTAAAGAATCACTACAGACTTTTTATTCCAAAGAATGGGAAGCTGACATTTGATATGAAATTAGGTTTCCAAGAGGAAAAAAGGAAAATCCACAAAAGAAAGCAACCCATGCTTGACAGTTTGTTAACCGGTTTTGTGTTACACTTCCATTATGAAGACTTAAATTAAGGCTTAAGCCTCCAGTGAGGACATTTTGCTGAAGAATAGTATAAAGCATTCCTTATTGGAAGGTACGCAAGCTAAAACAGATTATTTTAAAACACCTTTGAGTACTGTAGATAACAGGTCTAAACTACTCTATAAACTCACCTTCCACATTTCTGGAAGCAATGTGAATGTGTCCATACATTTAGTAAAATTAGATCCTGAGGGTTTTGCCTTGAGCTTTGAATCCAACATAAAAAACCATCCAGGCAGAATTCATCACAGACCCTCCTCCTGACACCACCATTCCTCTTTCATTACGCTCTTTCCCAGAGTTATTCAATATAACCACCAGTAAATTTTCAGCATTTAATAATATCACCCCCTGTGTTGCGCGTCCGGGCCTACTCACCCTTGCAGCACTGCTCCCGGACCCGGACCATCTTCGCTCGTGGCTGTGGGCAGCTGCCTACGCCCCCAAGCGCCTGCTGCCTCCTCGGCTGTTCCTGACTCCTCTGCGGACCTCCTCAGCTCCCGGCGAGTCTTCCCGCGTGGCCTGTGGGGAGATGCCGTTGACCGGCCTTTTGCGGACCTTGGCTTAGGCGCGCACGCGCTTCCCATACATTTCAAGGGACCGCGGCGGAAAACTAGCCCACGGACCCGGATGATGACATCATCAGGCCCTGGTATATAAGGCAGGACCTGCCACTAGTTACTAGCCTTGGCAACAGGTCTCCACTTTTGATCGTGTGCTTTGTTGCCCATCGTTCCTGGTTCCTTATCCTGACTTCGTTCCTGGTTCCTGATCCTGACTCCGTTCCTGGTTCCTGCTCCTGACCCGTACCTTGGTTCCTTCCTTGTCTTGCTGGACTTACTCTTTGGCTTTGACCTTTGCTACGTTGGACTACGCTCTGGACTGACTCTATGGCTTTGACCTTTGCTACGCTGGACTACGCTCTGGACTGACTCTCTGGTTTTGACCCTTGCTACGTTGGACTATGCTCTGGACTGACTCTCTGGCTTTGACCCTTGCTACGTTGGACTTTGTATCTTGCCTTGCTCAGCTGCCTGCCCTGACTCCAGCCTGTCTTCGACCACTCCTTCAGTATCTCCCTGGACTTGGCCTCTTAGGCTTTGGCCTTCTTCTACCTGGGCACCCCCTGTCCTTGCCCTGTTCCTGTTGGTGCCCGGGTCTCCAGATCCTTGCCTTGTACAGACCTACACCGGTCCCTTGATACCTCTGCTGGTCCTCGGCAATCCTTGTGTCTCATCTACCAGGAGTCGTCACATGGAGGACCGCCTAAGGCCAGCCGGCCCTGGCACCCAAGGGCTCAACCTGCGGGGAACGAGGGCTGGTATTGGTGAAGCTCCAGTTGGTCTCCGTCTCCTAGTCAGCTCCGCATCCCGACAGTGGGGACCCATAGAGCTTGCCCTACGGGTTGTGTCAACCCCACCTCGGGCCAAGGATTCACCACCAGCGCAACAGGTTGCCAAGGCCATGAACTTGGCAGAGCCTTCCGCCCTCCAGGCCATTCCGGGCCTGGCTCTGTAGATCCAGCAGCGGTTTCTAGAGGCACTGGCCTCCTCCGTTGAGCGTCTCCATGCTCGACTGGCTACCCATGCTTTGACTACTGCACCGAATCCTGCACCAGCCCGCTCACCATCCGCACCCTCGCCCTCTAGGGCTCTGTTGGCCCTACCTGCTCCAACTCACTTCAACGGGGACTCTCGACTCTGCAGAGGGTTTATTAATCAGTGCTATATGCAATTTGCTCTACAGCCTTCCATCTTTCATAATGAACTCACAAAGGTTACCTTCATTCTCTCTCATTTGGAAGGCAAGGTGCAGGCATGGGCTTCTCCCTTGTGGGAACATTCGGACTCACTTCTTCAAGAGCTATTGCATTTCGTGACTGTCTTCCGTCAGACATTCAAAGACCCAGGGAGGCAAGCTGTAGCTAGTACCAGTCTTCTACATCTGAGGCAGAGTCAGTGGACTCTTAATGACTACACTATTGAATTTCGGACCCTTGCCACAGAATTGGCTTGGCAAGAAGATTGCCTTCGAGCCATTTACTTGGATGGTCTCTCATCTCAATTAAAGGATGAACTCGCAGCCTGCGAGTTACCCTCCTCTTTAAAGGATCTTAATACTCTGGCAGTCTGCATTGACCAGCACAACAGGAGCGTCACCATGAAGTTCGGACACCCTGACGTCTTGCTGCGGAGCGTTCCCGTTCTCCACCTGCAGCAGGGCCCGCAACCAGCGGAGTCCTGCCATCAACCAAGATGGAAGAACCCATGCAGCTGGGTCGAGGATGCCTTACTCCAGAGGAGCGCCTTAGACTGAGGCATTCGGGTCTATGCCTGTATTGTGGGGCTTCTGGCTACTGCCTCCTGTCTTGTCCTGTCCGTCTGGGAAAATCCCGGGCCTAAGTTCAGTGGGAGTCCTGAACTTGGGCGCTACTGCTCCGGCCCCTCAATTGTCTCTGCCAGTAACCTTGTCTTGGGGCTTTTGCTCTTTCCCATCAAGAGCAGGTGGGGGCGTCCAGGTAAAGATAGGCCGAAGCCTGAGAAGCCAGGTCTGTAGGAGACAAGGGGAGTGCAAGGCAAGTTGGAGTCAGGGCAGGTGGCAGGAAGGCACAGTACCAGGAGCAAAGAAGAGGTCAGAGCCAGGAGATGGATCAGACGTAGTCCAGACGAAGCGGAGTCAATACCAGAGAATCAGTCCAAGTGTAGTCCAAGGTGAAAAAGGGGTCAATACCAGAGAATCAGTCCAAGCGTAGTCCAGGTGATATAGGGATCAATACCAGAGAATCAGTTTGAGCGTAGTCCAGGCGATGCAGGGGTCAATACCAGAGAATCAGTCCGAGCATAGTCCAAGGTGAAGCAGGGGTCAATACCAGAGAATCAGTCCGAAGAGACGAGGAGCAGACAAGGGAACACACAGGAACAGGAACCAGGAACAATGACAGGAACAGGAGACAGGAACAGGAACCAGGAATGAGCAATGAGTACACGAGCAATCGTGGAGACCTGTTGCCAAGGCAGGGAACAAGTGGCTGGCCCCTGCCTTTTATACAGAGGCCCAGCTTCCTGGCCGTAGAAGGACGGCGTTCTGAAAGAACTAAAAAATGAAATTTCAGACATATTTCAATTAATTTGTAACCTATCATTAAAATCATCCAATGTACCTGAAGATTGGAAGATGGCCAATGTAACCCCGATATTTGAAAAAGGGATCCAGGGGTGATCCTTACTTCGGTGCCAGAAAAAATCATGGAAACTCCTCAGGGAGCTGTACTTGGACAGGTGCTTTTTAATATATTTATAAATGATCTGGAAAGGGGTATGACGAGTGATGTGTTCAAATTTGCAGATGACACAAAATTATGCAGAGTACTTAAATCTCAAGCAGATTGTGATGAATTTTAGGAGGACCTTGCGAGACTGGAAGATTGGGCTTCCAAATGGCAGATGAAATTTAACTTGCACAAGTGCAAAGTGATGCACATAGGGAAAAATAACGCATGCTGTAGTTACACAATGTTAGCTTCTATCTTAGGAGTTACCACCCAGGAAAGAGATCTAGGCATCATAGTGGATAATACATAGAAATCATCGGCTCAGTGTGCTGTGGTGATCAAAAAAAGCCAACAGAATGTTAGTAATTAAGAACATGCCATACTGGGTCAGACCAAAGCCCAGCATCCTGTTTCCAACAGTGGCCAGCAGAAATTACAAGGCCCCACTGGGAGTTGAACTCATGACCTCTGGCTTACAAGGCCAGTAATCTAACCCTTGAGCTATGGAGCCCTATTAAAAGTAATGGCAAATAAAATAGAGGATGTCATAATGCCTCTGTATCACTCCATGGTACGACTACACTTTGAATACTGCGTGTAGTTCTAGTCACCACATCTCAAAAAGGATATAGCTGCACTAGAGGAAGTGCAGAGAAGGGCAACTAAAATGATAAGGGGCATGGAACAGCTGCCCTATGAGGAAAGTCTAAAGAAGTTAGGGCTCATCAGTTTGGAGAAAAGACAACTGAGGGGGGATATGATAGAAGTCCACAAAATCATGAAAGGACTTGAACAAGTTAATGTAAATCGGTTATTTACTCTCTCAGATAATAGAAGGGCTGGAGGCACTCCAAGAAGTTAGCAAGTAGGCTCATTTAAAACAAATTGAAGAAAATTATTTTTCACTCAGCACATAGTTAATCTCCGGAATGCACTGCCAGAGGATGTGGTTACGGCAGTTAGTGTAACTGGGTTTAAAAAAGGTTCCTAGAGGAAAATTCCATAAATTGCTATTGCGGTAATTAATAAGCAATAGCAGCTTGTGATTTATCTAATGTTTGGATACTTGCCAGGTACTTGTGACTTGGATTGGCCTCTGTTGGAAACAGGATACTGGGCTTGATGGACTCTTGGTCTGACCCAGTATGGCATTTCTTATGTTCTATTGTCATTTTTTGCCATCACTATTATGTTACTCAAGCTGTGGACCAGCCACCTGCTCTCTAGTCCTTTTTACTCCACTGTGGCAGGATCTGGCTCTTGGCTTCCCTGGATGTCTTGGCCACACCGTTTGGTTCCCAAACCACATGCCGTCGTTTTCGAGGAGCCCAGTGATGATCATGTCTTTGTCCTCAACGCTGAACTTTAAAGCACGAAGACAGGTCCACCCTGCTGCCCGGCTGCCAGATGAACGGGGGTGCCACTTCCACTTCCGGACACATGTTTCTTTTCTCCTCTCATTCCCACCTCTGCTCCCATCCCTTCCTCCTCCTCCCCCCCCCCCCCCCCCCTCTGTCTATCCCTATCCTGCTGTCTCATCTCACCACACTCGCCTACCTATCCCCTTCCCCCCGCCTCCTTCTATCCCTTCCCTCCTCCCTATCTCTACTCCTGTCTCTGTCCTTACTCCTACTCCTCCTCCTACCACTCCTGCCCTGCTCCTCCCTCCTCCGCTTCTCCCTCCTCCCTCTCCTCTCACCTCTTCTCTCTCCCCATGCCTCTCATGCTTCGTCTTCTCCAGATCTTCACTCCACACCACCACCACTCCTCTTCACCACCACCACTCCTCATCAACAGACAAACTGGACAAACTTACAAAACCTTCCACACACACAGATAAAGACAAGAGACAAAGGGAAAGATAAACAGATGATAAGAAACAACAGGCCAGCAGACCTCAGAAATTGCTATGAACCTCCTCTAAACTCCTGCCACTGCTGCTGCTGCTCAGGTCTCCTCCATTTGCCCCAGACCCTCCTCTCCTCTCTCTCCCACGTCCGACACACCCTCAGAGAGGCAGCTGCAGGAAACCGGTATGTACAAACAAAGAAAATGACGCGCCATGCGTAAAATGATGCACACCGGGATAAATTATCGCTAGTAGCGCAAATTAGCCACGCGATCTGATTTATCAGAAATTTGCCTAACCACGCCCTTTTTTTTTAATCGCAAACACTAACGTGCCGTATTTCCGCTTTATTTTTAGCAATTTGATGAATCTAGGCCTAAGATTGTTACCCAATGTGGCTGGAAATGTCACCACTGCTGCCTTGTCCTCCTGCGCTTCTGGGATCCTTGTTGCAGCCTCTACAAGGCACTTCCACCCAGGTTCCGGTCTCAGTTTCCTGGGACTGTAGCACATATGTTCCAGTCAATGAATGCCAGTCTATGGACAATACCCAATGTGAGAGATGCCAGCTGGTGAAATCCCTCAGGTAAGGGAGCTGAGGGAGGAGGTGGCCAAGCTCACAGGGAAAGAACATTTGGAGTTAAACCCAAAACAAAAACAATTTATATTTTCCAGATAAGGGATTTCCAGTTAGTCATGGGTCAGCCAACAAACAGGAACAAACCTTAAGAGGCCTTGGAAGCCGCATTTCATGAGACTGATTTTACTTTTTCATGTTGGGTTTTTTTTTTGTTTTTTTTTTTTACACAAGGATTCGGAGAAAGAGCCTAGGACCGTACATTTTCTGATTTCTCTCCTTCTCCCTCTGCCCCTGCAAATCAATCAGGTGCCAAGAAGAACCCAGGGACTGGGAGAAGAGGGTGGGGCGCTGCAGCTCCCGTCCTCGTCTTCCAGCTGATGACGTATGGTTGCTTAGGATGGGTCCACTTCACAAAAAAAGCCCTCTCGGTGGCAAATCTGGATTTTGCCCTGGTCACCAGCACTGCTGCCTCGAGCAGCCATTCAGTGGAGTCAGGCGGCCATCACTCATGCCCAGGAAACGGCAGGAGAGGATGGGAGAGGCCAGAAGAGCCTCTCATTTAAGGACAGGAAGGCTGGAGATTGAAGGGTATTTTCTGAAACAGCAGGCAAAGGGGGGGGGGGGGGGCAGGCAAGGTCACCCCGCAAATGGCAACTCTAGCCAAGGCTTCGCAAGTCCATTCTATTTGTGGCAAAGACATAGGGGGAAATTGTCCCAAAGCTTGAAGGAGTGGCAGCTTATTAAACTCTGAGAATGTCACAACATGATGGACGAGGAAGCGCGTCTTGACAACACTGAGGTCTTTGTGGCTCTGACTGTCTGCGTCTGGTCCGGCAAGCAGCAGGATTCTCGCTGCCCAGGCCAGTTCCTGCATGAAGGTACAGTACAACTTTGCTGGCAGGTAAAATCTAATGATTAGATATCCTTTAGCTATCTGATGGCAGCCGAGGAAGGCTGCACGTCCGTTGGGGTTTTTTTTTTTTCTTCTCTGCCAATTAACTTTCTCGTACAATGCGGGCTGATCCCCTAAGGCAGACTCTGCTTTGGCTGGAATGTATTCCCACCGGAGTCTCAGCATCCCAGTTTTATCGTGGCAAGGCACAGATGGAAAGGGACAACATAAGCATGATATAATTCAGAGAGAGGAAAAGTAATAATAATAACAACAATCAAAGCTTTTCAAGGCTTGCCCCCCCCCCCCCCCCCCTTGAGGAAAAAAGAGCTGGAGAAACCTCAGCCAGCAAGCTCCAGAAGGCTACCCTTTTCTGGGCTGCCTGACAACCTCTTTTTCGATCAGCTTTGGAGGACTGCTTCCCCATCATGGGGGTGGTATATTTGCTGCACTGCAACCACAGATAAGAAATTCTCTGACACATGGGTGTGAGCGCCATCCACCTTGATGGAAGGAGGAATGTATGTTCAAGGCAGAAGGAATTCTAGGCAGCAGCTGCTGCCCCCTTTAAAAGACAGTGGGCCGCATTTTCCAGGTTTATAAGCATGAAGAAAAATACTTTTAAAAAAATGTCATGCTCAAGACTGGGATAGTTTTACCATTTAGGGGGAGATGTACATTCAGGAAACAGCCAAACTGAGCAAGGAAACTAGCCAATAGTTATTTTCTGGTGTCTATATCTCTCACCCAGGAAAATGATTGGTGTTTCTAGATTTCAGGGTATAGCTTGCACCCCCAGTGCTTTTGATCCAATAAGTGACAGCTACATTTAGCAACTCAAATGTGCATTTTGCAAGTGAAAGCAGGGCTAAAGTTTCCTTCATGTCATTCATAATGAGGGATAATATTATGGGGTGAATGTAAAAAGCGCGGTGAGGGGAGGCAATGGTTTGACAGGTTGTGCAGAAAGGTAAATATTACATATGTAACACACAGGAACTAGGCTTGATGACTTTCAAACTTGGGCCAGTTCAGCCGGGGACACCTCAGTGGAGAGCGGGCTGGATTTATTCTGGGTGGAACTTCTTGTTAGGAGACTGGAGACCTCTCTTGAGCACATCACTATTGCAGCCGTGAGAATTATCTTGTAAAGTGCTGTGGACACTGAGGGGAGCAATAGTAATCAGCTAGGGGTGCCCCAGTGGCAGTAACATCGCTTGCGCAGAGTGGATGGAAGGCTGCATGTTGATAAACAGATTATGGAGCGGTGGACGGATGATAAGTAGGTGGAGAGGGTGCAGACTTTCTTGCTGAGCTAAACTCTTGGGTTTTTTGGAGACCATCAACCAACTTTCTATTAGCCTGGTGATTACATTATCTGCTGATATAATCAGGGCAAGCGTTTCATTAAGACTTACTGAATCGTCTCCCACCTATGAAAAAAGACATTTTAGAAAGTCCCTCTTTTAAACGAATCAACATCATAATTTTCACTGGAGCTGTGAGAACAAAGCAGATCGGGGGACTGCTGGAGTCTAGGGGTTAGTGCCACAACAATAATATTCTCTCTTCGGGAGGTAAGTGCCAATTTTCTGTATCCTGCGAGAATTCGAGTTAAGCTTACAATTTCTGTGAGCAATTATCTAAATAAGAAATGCACTAATTGCAGTCAGATAGTGTGTTCTCCCCAGTGTCATTACGTCCCCCATCCTGCTGTTTATTTGGCTAAAGAAAAGGGAAATCCACTTCTTTGTTACCTGTACTGGGGACTTCCAGAGGTCAAATGTACAGTACCACAATGACTTTCATGTATGGGTTTTGACTCCTCTTTGAGGTACTTATGTGTATAATATACAGCACAGCCCCCCAGTTTTCTGCAGCAGCTCAGGAGGAGATTCTGCAGGAAAAGTCAGAAATTTCTGCAGCACATTGACATTATTTAAGAAGGAAATTGATGCTAATCTATTTTACTCTATAAAAATAACGTTGCTTATGTGTTTGAGTAATTTATTTTGTTCTTTTTTTAGTTTTTTTTTGGGGGGGGGGAGGGCAGCAGGGGAAAATGGGTCTTACTGATTGATGCAGGGAAGGGGGATCGGCGTGAGAATGGGATCAGAGAGAGAGCAAAGAAAAGGGGATTTTGAGGATGGGAGAGTAGAAGGGGGAAGGCGGGATGATGGGGACAGGGGGAAGGAGGATTTCCTTTTCTCACTCCTGTTCCCCCATCTGCTGCTGATGCTGGCCATAATCACTCACTCTCTCTCTCTCTCTTTCACACACTCACCACCTCCCCACTCCTCCCTCCCGCTTGTCACTCCCCTCTCACCCTTCTCTTTCCTCCCTCCCTCCTGCAGTCCTGGGCCCCTGGCAGGGTTTGAACCGCGCAGCGATCAGAGGCGGGAGCGGTTCAAGCCAGGAGTCCAATCGCGGGCAGCAGAGGAGGGGGATCGGCGTGCGGAGGTGGGGGGGGGTGTGAGGAGTGCAGGCCCGCACGTGCCCCCCGATATCCCACGGGGAGCGACCTCATTCTGGATATACGGCGGCTCTGGTGGAGCGGCAGTAACCCCTTTATTCCGCAAGAAGGCAGCGCGCAATAGTGCGTCGGACACTCGGGGCCAAAAAAAAAAAAAAAAAAAAAAGGGCTGGGAAACTTGGGTCTGATCCGCAAATGCAAGCACTTTCAGGCAAAAGTCCTGCGTTTATGCAGTCGTTTTTGCTTGCTTGTAGGGCATTTCCACCTCTACTTTCTTAATGTTGCAAGAAATGAAATCTTTGCTTAAAAAAGTATTGGTTCGAAACTGCAAGCCGACTACATTTTAGGAGGTGGGCTCTCAGTTATCGGAATTTTGCTTAAAACCTCACTTTTGCCTAAGCTGAGTTCTGTCCTTTTTCTAACCTCCGCCAGCCACTCCCTTCCACTTCTTTCCTCTACCATTCCCCTAGCCTCCCCCACTCCCTCCCACTTTCCTCTACCCTTCCCCTAGCCTCCCCCACTCCCTCCCCCTTTCCTCTACCCTTCCCTAGCCTCCTCCACTCCCTCCCACTTTCCCCTAGCCTCCCCCACTCCCTCCCCCTTTCCTCTACCCTTGCCCTAGCCTCCTCCACTCCATTCTTTCCTCTACCCTTCCCCTAGCCTCCTCCACTCCTCCCACTTCTTTACCCTTCCCCTACCCTCCTCCACTCCCTCCCACTTCTTTCCTCTACCCCTTCCCCTAGCCTCCTCCACCTTCTTTACCCTTCCCATACCCTCCCACACTCCCACCCACTTCTTTCCTCTACCCTTCCCCTAGCCTACACCACTCCCTCCCAGTTTCTCTACCCTTCCCCTACTCTCCTCCACTCCACTCCCACGTTTTTCCTCTACCCTTCCCCTAGCCTCCTCCACCCCCTCCCACTCCTTTACTCTACCCTACCCCTAGCCTCCACCACTCCACTCTCACTTTTTCCTCTACCCTACTCTCCTCCACTCCCTCCCATTTCTTTCCTCTACCCTTCCTCTAGCCTCCACCACTCACTTCCACTTCTTTCCTCTACCCTTCCCCTACTCTCCTCCACTCCCTTCCACTTTCCTACCCTTCCCCTACACTCCTCCACTCCCTTCCACTTTCCTCTACCCTTCCCCTACCCTCCTCCCTTCCACTTCTTTCCTCTACCCTTCCCCTAGCCTCCACCACTCCCCTTCCACTTCTTTCCTCTACCCTTCACCTAGCCTTCTCCACTCCCTCCCACTTTTTCCTCTACCCTTCCCCTAGCCTTGCTACTCCCTTTCTATCCTCTACCCTTCCCCTAGCCTCCTCCACTCCCCTCACTTTCCTCTACCCTTCCCCTAGCCTTGCCACTCCCCCTTTCTATCCTCTACCCTTCCCCTAGCCTCCTCCACTCCCTCCATTTTTCCTCTTCCCTTCCCCTAGCCTCTCCACTCCTCCCTTCTTTCTTCTACCCTTCCCCTAGCCTCCTCCACTCCCCTCCCCTCACTACCCTTCCCCTAGCCTCTACCCTCCCACTTCTTTCCTTTACCCTTCCCCTAGCCTCCAGCCACTCCCTCCCACTTCTTTCCTCTACCCTTTCCCTAGCCTCCGCCACTCACTCCTTCTTCTTTCCTCTACCCTTCCCCTGATCCTCCGCCACTCCCTCCCTCTTCTTTCCTCTACCCTTCCTCTGGCCTCCACCACTCCCTCCCTCTTCTTTCCTCTACCCTTCCCCTAGCCTCCACCCTCTCGCTTCTTTCCTCTACCCTTTGCTTAGCCTCCAGCCACTCTCCTTTTTTTTAAATTTTATTTTTTAAATTTTCAACAATATATAAGCAAGAACACTTCCAGAAAAATGTTGAAAGTGTACATACAATTCCTGTCATATAACATATAATCATTGTAATCTCATTAACTTATAATGTACCTTTTCACCAATTTAGGTATTCTTATGTTTGTTTGTTTGTTTATTTATTTATTTATTTGAAATCTTTTCTATAGTGTCGATAAGTAAATACCATCGAAATGGTTTACATGTTGGCACATAAATTAAGGTGATTGAGTGCTTACTATAGTACATTCTAACAGGTGCCGCAAAAGGTTCGGTTACAATATATCAAAAGAACTAGCAATCAATTGAAAAGTGAAGCAGGTCATGCCCAGGTGTGCTTTTACGGTACTAATCACTGGTCAAATTCTTATGTTGGGGGAAAAGAACATAGGGAGATTATAATATAATCATTCTAAGAAACAGGCTTAATGTGAGTTCTGCTTCACTCTTAATCTTTAGGGATCTACGACCTAGATGTTAAGTGGAGATAGGGTAGCTATATTCCTTGCATTAATGAATGATTTTAATTGTTCAGGAAAAAAGAAAATAAACGACTCATTTTGTGAACAAATCAGTCATTTGCACAGATACCTTATTCAAAAGGAAAATCCTAAAGATATTATCTGAGGTTTCAATATAAGAAACTCACGCTTTCTCTCCTGCGTTACTCATGTAAAAAGCAGGACACACCAGAATTTCTTGTGCACAGAAGCTAGCTGAGATATTTTTGAAGTATCTCCGCATAACTTCACTGAGATCTCTTTCCATTGAAAAAGTGACTAGGAGAGTTGCACGATCATAAACTTCTAAAGAAGAATTCTCCAAAAATTGAGTCAAATTTTCAATCCCCTCAGGTTGGTTTTGGAGCTTTCTCATTTTTGTGGAAACAGGCAGAAACAATTTACTCACAGGTGGAAGCTTGTCTTCGTCAGTCTTTAAAATTTCCTTGAAATATTTTCTTAAGGTAATATATAATTCCTCTCCCATAACTTTCGGGAAATTTAAGGAGCGAAGATTAAGATGCCTATTGTAATTCTCCAAGTATTCTACTCTTCTTAACATGTAATTAGACTCCTTTATTAACTTTACATTACATTCTTGTATTTTTTGAGAAGAGAGTTCACCTTTCTCCAAACGTGAGTAAATCTGTACAAGCTGACCATCAAATTTTCCTTCCATATTCAGTCTTTTGTCAAGGTATCCCATTTTTATCCCTTGTTCTCTCATAATGGAGCCAGCTACCAGATCCCATAGCGCGTCCAGCATGACCACCACCGGCTTAGGTGGAATAAAAAATTACTCACCTCCACTCTTCAGGAGGGATCCTCTACCTCCGTTGCTGGCCTCATAGAAATTGACTCCAGTTCTCGGCGCACATCCAAGTTGTCGCTCGGGTTGAAGCAATAGGAAAAATCTCCTCTCTGAAGTCGGCAGCATCCATCGTCTGCAGGGGAGAGTTGGGCTGTACAAGTGACTCTCCTCTCTGGCCCCCACCTTCCTGATGACTCTCGGCGACGTCATCACCCTGCGTCCTCGGAAAGAGAGGAGCTCCAGCTGATCTCAGGGCCGACAGTGGATGTAGATCCGGGGGACTAAGTGTGACCTCCCCAGGTAGCTCCACTGCTCCCTCAGCGGAGCCAACAGCAGGGCGTTGTCTCGGTGGGGTAAGAGTAAACCTTCTCCTTTCTTTTAGCCAGCATTTCTTCAAAAAGGAAACTTCAAACGGAGACAGCGTTTACAGGTCCTGGCTCATGCCGCCATCTTGTTCCCCCTCACCACTCCCTCCTTCTTTCCTCTAACCTTCCCTTAGCGTCCGCCACTCCCTCCCACTTCTTTCCTCTATCCTTCCTCTAGCCTCCGCCACTCCCTCCCTCTTCTTTCCTCTATCCTCCCTCTAGCCTCCGCCATTCCCTCCCTCTTCTTGTTGTGATTCTGCCCGCAGCTGGAGCTAGGGGCACTCTCTCACCTTTATTTTTTCTCCTTCTTCAGCAGTCCGGAGGCTGCCGACGTCCCTGCTGTGCAACTGGAGCTGCCTTGGTGCAGCCGTTGCGGCCCGGAGGTCACAGACATTCCTGCTGCCATGCCTTACGTGGTCAAGAGCCCGCTGACAGCGTTCTCATGCGGCGCCGAGGCCGCCTTCGTTTCTTCAAGTGGCTGGGAGGCTGCCAACGTTACCGCCGCCGTCTGCGGCGGGAGGCCAATGCTACTTAGGTCTCCATACGTCCAGGAGGCTGCCGACTGCTTTCTCTAAGTGGCTGGGAGGCCACTGACCTCACCGCCGCAGTCTGCGGTGGGAAGCCACTGCTACCCAGGTCTTCACACGGTCCGGAGTCCGCTGGACTTACCTTGTTCCCTCCGTGGGGAGGGGCCTTCATCCTGGGCCATTCCTGCAGCAGGAAGCTGCATTCAGTCCTCCTTCATGCGGCAGGGAAGCCGCCTCCCACGTCAGGAGGACGTGGGAGGCGGCTTCAAGGCCTGGTTCTGCTCCTGCTTCGTCTTCAGTGGCAGGGACACTGCTCTCCAAGGTCCTGCCCCTTCTTCCTTAGGCATGGGGCTGCGCCTCCTCTTCTTATTTAAAGGGCCAGCATGGCAGACGTCTTCCTGTGATGTCATTATGGGAGTCTCCTCTTTAGCCCTATAAAGAGGGCCTGTCTTCATTGCTTTGTTGCCTTCGCAAGGAGCCAGTCCTCCTTAGGACTTCTCTTCCATCTTGCTTCTCGTTGGCACTCTGTTCCATGTTGGAATTCCATGTCTTCGTCTTCATCGTGGTCTCTTGTCTGACCCTGCGTCTTCGTCTCATCAGTTCCAGTCGGATCCTGTGTCTTCTTCATCCAGATCCTGATGTTCCTCTCGTCAGTTCCAGTGTCCTGATGTTCCTTCGTCCTTCTCCTCAGATCTGCTGAAGTTCCGTTCTTCAGATCTTCTGGACTTCCGATGTCTTCTCATCCTGATCTTCAAGTATACGGATGTCCTTCGCTATGGCAGCGTAACCTCCAAGGATCCCGGCCTTTAATCCATCGTGCTTCAGGTTCCACACTTCGAGTTCGCTCGAGCCCCTTGCCAAGCCTTTTACTCTGAGTCCCTGGGATCCTGAGCTCTTTCTCCTTTCCTGAATCCTGTCCGGGTCTTCAGAGTCCCTTGCATTTGCCTCAGCCTATACGAATGAACTCTACCTAACACCTGTTCCTTTGGGGTGATCTGTCCCTTGCCTTGACTGGCTGTGGAAGGTGTGCCTCGGTGCGGGCCTCGCCTGAGTCTTCGTTTGATTCTTCAATCAACCTGTGCAGAGAACCACTAGTATGGTCCGCGACCAGCCCTGACTGGTTGTGTAGGGCATGCCCATGGCATGGGCCGCGACCAGCCTTGATTGGCTGTGTAGGGCGCGTGACATGGCAGTATCTACTCAGTATTCTTCAAGCAACTTGTGACACTTTTGGAGTCCGTCTCTTCATGTATCCTGATTCTTCATGTGAAGCCCTCACGTATTCAGAGTCTTCGTGTCAATTCTTTAAGTATCCTGAGTTTTGTCTCAATCTTCAAGTCTTTGTCTCAGCCTTCAAGTATTTGAATCTTTGTGTGAAGCCCTCACGTATCCTGAGTCTTTGTCTTCGTCTGATGTCTTCGCTCTTCAGCCTCTGTCCGTCCTGTTGCATTTGCTGTTCCGTATGGCAGGTCCAAAAGAGATATCGAGTGGTCGGAGGGCTACCCCAGAGACCAATATTGCATTGCTGGGTCTCTTTGATGCGATCAGGTTTGGCAGAGGCCAGGGTCCTGCATCTTCAGCCTGTACTTGGACACTCCTTGCCTGCCTTGGTGCTTCCCGGAGCTCCTCTGCGGTTGCGTCATGGCCAAGGGTACACAAAATCTCCAGAGATGGGACTGCCTCAAGCATTCCCACAACACTTATTTCCTCTACTCTTCCCCTAGCCTCCGCCACTCCCTTCCACTTTTTTCATCTAGCCTTCCATTGGCCTCCTCCACTCCCTCCCACTTCTTTCCTCTACACTTCCCCTGGCTTCCACTACTCCCTCCTACTTCTTTCCTCTACCCTTCCCCTAGCCTTTGCCACGCCCTCTCAATTCTTTCCTCTTCCCTTCCCCTAGCCTCCACCACTCCCTACCTTTTTTCCTCTACCCTTCCCCTAGCCTCAGCCACTCCCTTCCTCTTCTTTCCTCTACCCTTCTGTTGCATTCGTGCCTATTCTCGCCCTCGCTCCACCCTCTCTACCTTTGTGGTGACTCCCTTCGGCTCAGACGGACAGATGCAGCCCCGGCTTCTCCCATTTTCTTGGTCCCGGAATCCCCGGGATGGCTTGACGCTATGGATCCACCATGTTCCTGATGACGTAAGGGCGCGCGCTCCAGACTTTGTACCAGCAAGGGCACGAACCTCGGGGGCGTCCCCCCATAGTGACGTCATCCGTTTTCAATTTAAATGGTCTTTGTTTGCTAACTACAAACGAGTTAGCAAGGAACTCCAACAGGACTTGCTTCGGCAGTCCACGCTACTTGCAACTACGTTCCGAGTTAGCTAGGGGAAATTTTTCTCCACTGCTCGGCCTTTTCAAACTTACCAGGAGTACCTGCTCCTCGGGGGCTCCGTTCTCTCTTCTTGATTTCAGATTGTTGGACGGGATCCGGTACTCGCTCCTCGAGGGCCTACATTCCCGAAGACTCAGAAGACTACTATTGCCTGGAGGCGATCGCAGACGTGAACACAGTGAGTCCTATTACAGACAGGAACCGGTGGTAGTCGCTCCACGAGGGCCTATGTTCCTAATACCTTTCTCAGACTCTCTTCTTCCTCAGAAGATATCACATACCTATATCTTATGGATTACTATTACATATTAACAGATAGGAACCGATACTCGCTCCACGAGGGCCTATATGCCTAAATCTCTTCTAGCCTCTCTTCTATTCCATAAGCCATCCCATACACAGTTATTGTGAGTTCTATTTCAGACTGCCTATAGGATCCAGTATTTATTTATTTATTTATTGTTTTTGTTATACCGAGTTTCATGATAGGCATCACATCAACCCGGTTTACAAATAACAAGGAGTGTAAAGCATAACGTAACGTAAAAAACAATATTTTCAATAAGAGCCTTGAACTTTAAATACAGTGAATCAGAAAAAGGGAGAGGGAAAGTTACAAAAAACAAGGAAAATAAACTTGGGATGGAAGGGGAGAAATTGAACAGCACAATATTTACATTTCAGCCTATTGATACATTAGAATAGCAAGTGAAAAAATAAGACTATGAAACGGTACATAGGTAATCAAATGAATAAATATGACAGTTGTGAATGGTAATAGTATGATAAATATTCAGCAGGAATTAGTGAGAGAGGGTTTGAGGTTGGTTGATTCGTGTTTACATTCCATTATTGCATACGAGTTAGTGCTAGTGAGAGGAGGTTTAGTGCTAGTGAGAGGAGTACTCACCTGCGGCTCCTGTTCCTGAATACTGAAGACTCTCTGTTGCATAAGAAGACATTACAGATATCTACAATTGTGAGTGTATCATCTACCACTAGTTATGCCCAGCATACCCTGTCTACTCACTACCTATAGTCTCTCCTTACAGCTCAGCAACTCAGAGATCATAGTTCCAGTATCAGAGGGACTTCAGCCCTGCCGGGCAAATCAACTCACTACTGCCACCTCTGGTGGTTCTACTTCCAGTCTAATAAAGAACTATGTGTCTTTGTCTCAATACTCCAGTCTAGCCGGTGATCCCTCTCAGGATCTCCACTTGAGGGCGCTGTCATCTGCCATCAGCCCAGGGATTCCTCTGGGGAAGCAAAGCACTAACAGATTGCTACTCCTTAGCAAGATCCATAACAGATTGCTAAACTCCTCCTCCTACAGGAGCCAAGCCTATCAGACTGCTATCTCCTCCCCTTGGGAGGAGCTGATCGATACCAGATCGCTCATTCCGCCCTCCTGGCGGGGTAAGCGCTAGCAGATTGCTAACTCCGCAGCCTAATTCATAACAGATTGCTAATTCCGCCCCCCTGGCGGGGTGATCGCTAACTCCATGAATCCGGCTATATACCAGTAGTATTGAGAAGATTTGGAGAATTCAACTTCTTTGAATTCGGCCTTCAAGAAAAGAAATTGGACAAGCCTAAAATTCAGTGACTTCAGCGTCCAAGAGAAGCATTAGAAAAGCAGTACTCCTTGGGATTCAGCTAAAGGTATTTGAAGTTGTGGCCCATGGACCCGGCTCATCTTTCTGCCTTGCAGGCTATTCCAGGCTTAGCTCAATGCCTTTCAGAACAGCAAGAAACCCTGGAGAAACTTACTGCAGTTTTTCACCAGCTTCATACGCAGAAGACTCAAAGCACAGCTTCTATACAAGAAGTCCAGTTACCAGAGATAACTTTAAAGTCAGCTGGCCTCCTCCACTCCCTCCCACTTCTTTCCTCTACACTTCTCCTGGCTTCCACTACTCCCTCCTACTTCTTTCCTCTACCCTTCCCCTAGCCTCCGCCACTCCCTCCCTATACCCTCCCCCTAGCCTCCACCACTCCCTCCCTATACCCTTCCCCTAGCCTCCGCCACTCCCTCCCACTGGCCTCCTCCACTCCCTCCCACTTCTTTCCTCTTCCCTTCCCCTAGCCGGAGAACTCCAGAAGACTCGAGGCTTTTTGAATCAGTGTAGCTTACAATTCGCCATCAAATTTAAAACTCTAGCAGCAGAGCTTCGCTGGGACCCTAGATGTCTGAGGACACTTTTTTGCAGAGGCCTGTACACCCGTATAAAGGACGAGCTGGCTGCTCGTCAGACACCTGTCTCGCTGGAAGAATTAATATCCTTAGCCACTCGGATTAACTGGCGGCTCCGAGACAAGGTAAAGGAACCCCGGCCTAAGGTGTTACCTGGATTGAAACAAACCAGTGCTCCTGCACTTCGAGGGGGTAAAGCACCTCCTGCTGTGGAGAAGAAGGAACCGAAGGAACCTGGTCACGGACACTTGACTTCTAAAGAGAGAAGATATAAGAGGAAGAGCGGCCTCTCCATGTACTGCGGTCAGCCAGGTCATGATGTTTTTGCTTGCCCTATTCGTCCGGGAAACGGACAAGCCTGAGTCCCACGGGAGGACTGTTCTTGGGCTATACAGCAATATCTCCTCCACACTCTCGTCCAGCCTTAGTCAACCCTGAACCAGTGACGGTTCGAATCTCTGCCCTGAAGGACTCAGGGGCAGGAGACAACTCTAATTTCAGATGTTTTGTGGAATACCTGAGGAGTCCATGTGGTAAATTTGAAGATCCACTATTATATCACAATTTGAAGTGGGCCTTGGATGATTCTTTTTACCACCACTTCTTTTGAGGATCTTATCAACATTACCAGCAGTTTTCTTATTACCTGCTGTTTTACATAGCGGTCGCTATGTGCTCCATAGCTAGGTGGCGCTCTACATCCTTAATGTTTTCCTGGACTACAAAATTGAGATATTCACCACGTTCTATCCACTCGGAAGTCATGCTGAAGAACTTCAGCACTGTTGATTCCAAAGAGGAAGAGGATATCTCTCATTACCAGCCTGACTTTCTGCTTCTGCTGGTGCCATCATCAGTTCTAAAGAAGAAGACATCTCTAGCTACCAGCGTTCGCATTTGGTTTATTCGGAAGTCGTGCCCGCAAGCCTATGGTACTGTAGATTCCGAAGAAGAAGATTTCTTTCATTATCAACTTTACGTTTTGTTCATTCGGAAGTCGTGCCTGCAAGTCTATGGCACTGTTGATTCTGAAGAAGAAGATATCTCACTATCAACTTACGTTGGCTCACTTGGAAGTCGTGCCATAAAGCCTATGGCACTGTTTGATTCCGAAGAAGAAGATATCTCTATCGACTTAACGTTTGGTTGCTCGGAGGTCGTGCTAGAGGTTTACAGCACTGCTGATTCCGAAGATGAAGATATCCCCAACCATCAGCCTAATTGCCTTGCTGGTATTGCCATCATCTCTCTTCCAGCATCCTGCGGAAGAGCGACTTAGAAGTGGATTATGGACCAGTATCTACATCACCACTTCCTCTGAAACCTCAGTGATGTCCACGGCAGCCCATCTCATTGCTGCTGACTTCATTATTCATTCTGCAAGATTCTTCAGATTTCATCATCTACCTGACATCTGTGTTATACGAACTTGAATTCTAGAATTTGAGACCTTGGATGTTTGAACAGAGATGGAACTTTGTTTGCCTGAAAAGGCTACAGCCCCAAAATAATCGTTGGGAGCCTCAGACCTATTGGATAAGAGATGCTCATCAGTTCCTCCTGGCGCATCTCTAGTACTTAACCTGGTACCCAAAGAGGAGACCGCCCTTTGAAGGGGGGTATTGTTGCGTTTGTGCCTATTCTCACCCTCGCTCCACCCTCTCTACCTTTGTGGCGACTTCCTTTGGCTCAGAAGGACAGATGCAGCCGCGGCTTCTCCCCGCCTCTTGGTCCTGGAATCCCCGGGCTGGCTTGACGCTACGGATCCGCCATGTTCCTGATGATATAAGGGGGCGCGCGCTCCTCCAGGTCTCCGCTCTCTCTCTTCTTGATTTCAGATTGTTGGACGGGATCCGGTACTCGCTCCTCAAGGGCCTACGTTCCCAAAGACTCAGAAGACTCCTATTGCCTGGAGACGATCGCAGGCATGAACACAGTGAGTCCTATTACAGACAGGAACTGGTACTCGCTTCACGAGGGCCCTTGTTCCTAATCTCTAAGGCTCCCTTCAGTCTAAGACGTTATCGCAAGTACAGAGATCGTGAGTTACTATTGCAGATTGCAGATAGGAACCGGTACTCGCTCCACGAGGGCCTATGTTCCTAATACCTTTCTCAGACTCTCTTCTTCCTCAGAAGATATCACATACCTATCTCTTATGGATTACTATTACAGATTAACAGATAGGAACCGGTACTCACTCCACAAGGGCCTATGTTCCTAAATCTCTTCTAGCCTCTCTTCTATTCCAGAAGCCATCCCAATCACAGTTATGGTGATTTCTATTTCAGTCTGCCTATAGGAACCAGTACTCGCCTGCGGCTCCTGTTCCTGAATACTGAAGACTCTCTATTGCATAAGAAGACATTACAAATATCTACAATTGTGAGTATATCATCTACCACTGGTTTTGCCCAGCATACCCTGTCTACTCACTACCTATAGTCTCTCCTTACAGCTGAGCAACTCAGAGATCGTAATTCCAGTATCAGAGGGACTTCAGCCCTGCCGGGCACATCAACTCACTACTGCTACCTCTGGTGGTTCTACTTCCAGTCTAATAAAGAACAATCTGTGTTTGTCTCAATACTCCAGCCTAGCCGGTGGTCCCTCTCAGGATCTCCCCTTGAGGGCGCTGTCATCTGCCATCGGCCCAGGGATTCACTATTTCTACTAAGTGTTACTCCTTACACTAATAGAGCAGTATTATCATCTGCCACTCTATGGGAGCCAACCCACATCAGACCATTACTCCTCTTTCTGCGGAAGCTGATCCATATCAGATAGCTATCTCCCCCCATGGGGATCATACAGGTTGCTGGCTCATCTTTCTACAGGAACAAACCATAACAGTTGCTACTCCTTTCCTCTGGGGGAGCAGAGCACTAACAGATTGCTACTCCTTAGCAAGATCCGTAACAGATTGCTAAACTCCTCCTCCTACAGGAGCCAAGCCTATCAGACTGCTATCTCCTCCCCTTGGGAAGAGCTGATCGTTACCAGATCTCTCACTCTGCCCTGCTGGCGGGGTAAGAGCTAGCAGATTGCTAACTCCGCAGCCTAATTAATAACAGATTGCTAACTTCACCCCCCTGGCAGGGTGATCGCTGACAGATTGCTAACTCTGCCCCCATGGCGGGGTGATCGCTAACACCTTCCCTTAGCATCCACCACTCCCTCCCACTTCTTTCCTCTAGCCTTCTCCTACCCTCCGGCATTCCCTCCCTCTTCTTTCCTCCACTCTTCCCCTAGCCTCCTCCACTCCCTCCCACTTCTTTCCTCTACCCTTCCCCTAGCCTCCACCACTCCCTCCCTCTTTTTTCCTCTACCCTTCCCCTAGCCTCCACCACTCCCTCTTCTTTCCTCTACCCCTCCCCTAGCCTCCACCACTCCCTCCCCTCTTCTTTCCTCTACCCATCCCCTAGCCTCCTCCTCTCCCACTTTTTTCCTTTACCCTTCCATTAGCCTCTGCCACTCCCTTCCACCTCTTTCCTCTATCCTTTCCCTAGCCTCTGCCACTCCCTTCCACCTCTTTCCTCTATCCTTTCCCTAGCCTCCTCCACTCCCTTCCACCTCTTTCCTCTATCCTTTCCCTAGCCTCCTCCACTCCCTTCCACTTCTTTCCTCTACCCTTCCCCTAGCCTCCTCCACTCCCTTCCACTTCTTTCCTCTACCCTTCCCCTAGCCTCCGCCACGCCCTCGCACTTCTTTCCTCTACCCTTCCCCTAGCCTCCGCCACTCCCTCGCACTTTTCCTCTACCCTTCCCCTAGCCTCCGCCATTCCTGTTGTGTCCGTTGGTCTCAGACTGCTTCGACCTTCGTGCTTCACCTTTCTCTCTGCTCTCCCCGCTAGCCTTGGGAAGATGGCTACCGCCGTGTCTGCATGTCACTCTCTCCAGCATCCCAGGAACGGCTATGGCAAAGCCTCATGCCATGTTTCTCCTAAAGGCCTCCTAGGGTGCGTGCACACCACCCATGTCTTTATCCACGTCATGGCGGGAACCTTGGGGGCGTCTCCCTCGAGTGACGTCATGCCATCCGGGTATTTAGCCTGCTCTTGTTTGCTAGCTCATCGAGTTAGCAAGGATTGGACTTGTCCGGTCTAAGCTACTCTGCCGCTGGAAGCTTTCTCTGCCCTTCGGGGTAATTCTCTAACCTGGGTACCCGCTCCTCGGGGGCCCTTTGCTTTCTTTCAGGTGCCTATCTGGGATCAGGTACTCGCTCCTCAAGGGACTGCTCTCCCTGGTTCGGTGCCTGTATTCAATAACTTCTGCCTGCTGGGATCTTCACCTATACAGCTACCAACTTACAGGCCGATTCAGTAAAGTCCGCTGGAGAGCAGGCGAATGCCCGCTCTCCCGGCGCGCGTACTGGCCACTTGCCGGTGCGTACGATTCAGTATTTAAATTAGGCCCGGCGATAAAACGGGTAAAAGGAGGCACTAGGGACACTAGTGCGTCCCTAGCGCCTCCTTTTTGACAGGAGCGGTGGCTGTCAGCGGGTTTGACAGCTGACGCTCAATTCTGCCAGCATTGGTTCTTGAGCCCTCTGACATCCACGGGCTCGGAAACCGGATGCCAGCAAAATTGAGAGGTCCAATAAAACAAATCGGAAGGCGGTCCCACGTAGCCAAGGCAAAAACAAAAATGAGACAACCTTATACCGTGGAAAGATTTTTTATTGTTTCACAAAGCCCGACTCCGGCCGAGTTTCGCCAATTTAGGCTGCATCAGGGGCTAAAATTTAAAAAACATTTAAGACTTTAAACAACATCATATCTATATAAATCTCTTAAAAAATTATTAAATTATTATTTATATAAATCTCTTAAAAAATTATTATATAAAACACTCACATAATTGCTAATATCAAATAGAACTATAAAAGTAGATCCAAAAACAAGTAATAAAAATTATAATAAAAATCTTACATATTTGTATCGAGACTCAATTATGCCAATTATCTAATAATCATCAGTTGAAATTATAATCACAGAATCATTATAAATTTGAACCAAATGCTATAGCTTCAAAAATTAGGACTTAATCTAAAATTACAATTATATATCAATATATTTTTGTCAGAAGACACTTAATTTAAAGGCAACATTGTAACTAACAAAGGGACACTTCAAAAAAAAATTTTTTAAAAACAAAGGGACACTTCAAAAAATTTTTTTACCTTCGTCGTGCATATAATTATCTCTGCTTCTCAGTCTATCAACATGTCACTCTCAAAATCGTACTGAACAAATCAGACGGTATATTGATGTATCCAGATCTAAAATTATATCAAAATTATCTATTTATTATAAGATTACTCTGACACCGCGGTGCCACATACCCGATGTCTACACCAGAATCAGCTGATTAAAACGCTAAAAACTTTTTCAACAGCTACCGAATAACTCAGTCAATTACAATACTAAACAATCTATTCTCCTTTACCATCTTACAAAGACACATTATATTCTTAGTTAATAACATATAAAAACTTCATACTTACATTTTGTATCAAAGAACATCGGGACAAGTCCTTATTTCGCTAAAAAAATCCGTCTCTGTTCTTAACTCTGTTTAAATACGTTCCTTTTCAAAAAACCGCGGGAAAACGAGTCTGACGTCAGACCTTCGTCAATTCTATACAACTTTATTGTCAATGAATCAGTTCAGACTAAACATAGGATCTTGAATAATTAGAAGACTTCAATTGATAGAAGCCAAAATATATCCCTCTATTATTCTTAAGGTTCAATGAAACAATATATAAAAATATATAACCAATTAATATATTCACTGTTTCTTCTGAATACTACTTTATACCATTGTCTTACTAAAATAGATCATAAATATTATAAATTATTTCTGCCATGAAGCTATCTGATAATTATTGTTTTTCCACTTACATATAATCATATGTCACATAGAATTATTAAAACTATAAAAAAACATTGGTACATTTTACAAAATTTAGAATGTTTTAGCAATAGTAAATTAATTATTGCTAACAAGCGTGAACAGAACTTAAAAGATCTTTTGGTTCCTTCTGCATTGCCTCAGAAACAATTTAGAGATCAGAGACCACTGGGTCATTACCCATGCGGATCTTGTTCCGTATGTTTGGTTAATCGCAAGACTAAACAAATTCTATTCAATAATCAATCAAAACCTTTTCAATTGATGCAATTCACTAATTGCAAAAGCGAAGGTGTGGTATATGTAGCTTACTGTTCTTGTAAAAAGCATTACATTGGTAAAACGATACGCCCACTGAATAAACGGCTAATTGAACATAGAAGCTCAATAAACAGAAGAATTGAGGGTAAACCGATGGTTGAACATTCTATCATAGCTAATCATAAATTTGAGGACTACACCTTTTGCGTAATATGTAAACCAAAATTAAATTGGAGAGGAGGCGATTTGGATAGAGTACTGTTACGTATAGAACAAAAATTTATATTTAAATTCAATACTATGGAACCCTTTGGTCTTAATCAAGAAATAGATTATTCAGTATTTTTATAAGTGTTTTCTTTGTTTAAGATGTGATTTATTAATATTGTTGGAGAGATGCATCTGTATGTATTACCCCCGCAAAATTGTTCTCCTATGTGTGTTATATTTTAATATATTTTTTGTCAGATGCCCCTTATGGCAATATTAATTAATTTTAATTATCAGATAGCTTCATGGCAGAAATAATTTATAATATTTATGATCTATTTTAGTAAGACAATGGTATAAAGTAGTATTCAGAAGAAACAGTGAATATATTAATTGGTTATATATTTTTATATATTGTTTCATTGAACCTTAAGAATAATAGAGGGATATATTTTGGCTTCTATCAATTGAAGTCTTCTAATTATTCAAGATCCTATGTTTAGTCTGAACTGATTCATTGACAATAAAGTTGTATAGAATTGACGAAGGTCTGACGTCAGACTCGTTTTCCCGCGGTTTTTTGAAAAGGAACGTATTTAAACAGAGTTAAGAACAGAGACGGATTTTTTTAGCGAAATAAGGACTTGTCCCGATGTTCTTTGATACAAAATGTAAGTATGAAGTTTTTATATGTTATTAACTAAGAATATAATGTGTCTTTGTAAGATGGTAAAGGAGAATAGATTGTTTAGTATTGTAATTGACTGAGTTATTCGGTAGCTGTTGAAAAAGTTTTTAGCGTTTTAATCAGCTGATTCTGGTGTAGACATCGGGTATGTGGCACCGCGGTGTCAGAGTAATCTTATAATAAATAGATAATTTTGATATAATTTTAGATCTGGATACATCAATATACCGTCTGATTTGTTCAGTACGATTTTGAGAGTGACACGTTGATAGACTGAGAAGCAGAGATAATTATATGCACGACGAAGGTAAAAAAATTTTTTGAAGTGTCCCTTTGTTTTTAAAAAAAATTTTTTTGAAGTGTCCCTTTGTTAGTTACAATGTTGCCTTTAAATTAAGTGTCTTCTAAAAAAATTTTTTGAAGTGTCCCTTTGTTTTTAAAAAAAATTTTTTTGAAGTGTCCCTTTGTTAGTTACAATGTTGCCTTTAAATTAAGTGTCTTCTGACAAAAATATATTGATATATAATTGTAATTTTAGATTAAGTCCTAATTTTTGAAGCTATAGCATTTGGTTCAAATTTATAATGATTCTGTGATTATAATTTCAACTGATGATTATTAGATAATTGGCATAATTGAGTCTCGATAAAAATATGTAAGATTTTTATTATAATTTTTATTACTTGTTTTTGGATCTACTTTTATAGTTCTATTTGATATTAGCAATTATGTGAGTGTTTTATATAATAATTTTTTAAGAGATTTATATAAATAATAATTTAATAATTTTTTAAGAGATTTATATAGATATGATGTTGTTTAAAGTCTTAAATGTTTTTTAAATTTTAGCCCCTGATGCAGCCTAAATTGGCGAAACTCGGCCGGAGTCGGGCTTTGTGAAACAATAAAAAATCTTTCCACGGTATAAGGTTGTCTCATTTTTGTTTTTGCCTTAGCAAAATTGAGAGTCCAGTTTTCGACCCGACAGCCACCGGCCGACTTCCAATTTTTTTTTTTTTTATTTTTTTTTAACTTGTTTTACTCTTCGGGACCTCCGACTTAATATCGCCATGATATTAAGTCGGAGGTTGCACAGAAAAGCAGTTTTTACTGCTTTTATTGCATTTTCCCGGTGCCGAAAGAAATTAGCGCCTACCTTTGGGCAGGCGCTAATTTCTGATAGTAAAATGTGTGGCTTGGCCGCACATTTTACTTTCTGAATCGCGCGCGAATACCTAATAGGGCCCTCAACAAATACATGTTATCATTCCGACAATCTTAATGAATCATTCACTATCAGAAGGAATTATACCATATGGATTAAAATAAGCGGTGATAAAGCCGATCCTAAAAAATAAGACTGGTAGTTGGATATTAGGACAAGTATCGTCCAATATCCAACTTGCCTTTTCTAGCAAAAGTTCTTGAGAAAGCAGTGTTATCCCAACTTGTAAATCACCTGGAAGATCAAAATATTCTCTACCCAAATCAATTTGGATTTAGGAAACATCACTCAACTGAGACATTACTCTTCTCATTAACGGATTTGGTTTTACAAGAGCTTGGTGCAGATAAATATTATTGCCTTATGCTAATTGACTTAACAGCTGCCTTTGACATTGTGGACCATAACCTGATATGGCATCAGATGAGAAACAAAGGGATCAGCAGCATGGTTCTCAGATGGTTCATCTCATTTCTATAAGAACATGCCATACCTTGTCAGATCAAGGGTCCATCAAGCCCAGCATCTTGCCTCCACAGTGGCCAATCCAGGCCATAAGAACCTGGCAAGTTCCCAAAAACTAAGTCTATTCCATGTTACTGTTGCTAGTAATAGCAGTGGCTATTTTCTAAGTCAATTTAATTAATAGCAGGTAATGGACTTCTCCTCCAAAAACTTATCCAATCCTTTTTTTTAAACACTATTTAAAAGAACATTCCGGGGAGGCAAACCAAGATGGCGGCATAGTGGGTCAGACGAACGCCAGCTACCTCTATTCTTCTAAAAAAGATTACTTTTAAACTGAAATGTCGAAGAGGAAGGGAAAAGTAAGGGTTTTCCCTCTAGAGCCCTTACCTAGCCCAAATCAGCTGGATATTGTTCGTTTTTTATCCCAGGCAGTGAATAATGAGGGAGCCGAGGAAACCACTGTGAACGCGGCTGCAGGAGAGCAGCGAATTTCGCCAGCAGAGACGTCCCTCAGCCCGGACCTGCGAGCACCGCTGGCGCAACGCGACCACACCAGGGAACCTGCTTCGTCACAGACGGATGACGTCTTACCGCCGGAGCTGGAGGGAGAAGCCCCTGAGGGAGCGGAAGGCAAGGAACTGAGCCAAATGTGAACTGGCCCAGAACCAGATGGAGAGACGACGGAGACATCGAGGGAGGCTCAGTTGCAGGAGGTGGGAGCTCCCGCGGCCGGAGAGAACACTCAACAGCCAGAAGCTCCTGGTGAGTCGATGTTGGGACCAGCGAGGCCAGGGGAGTGACCCTCGAAGCGATTTGGGATTTAGTAGCAGGCCAGGGGCAATCTTTAAAACTGCTTGAAAAAAAAACTGGACTCCCTAAACTATAACCTGCAAGAAAAGATATTAGGAATTCAAGAGCAGGAAACTGTCTTGATGAATAAAATGTCTGAGATGCAGAAAAAAGTACAAACAAATGCCGCAGTAAACTCAGCAATAATAAAAGAACAACTTTTATCTTCAAGGCGTTTGGAAATACTGGAAAATGGACTGAGACAATTGAACATAAGGATCCTAAATTTCCCCCAAATATTGGGAGAATTACCATATACAACTTTAAAAAGATTTTTGACTAGCTCCCTAGGTTTTTCTGAAATAATACTCCTTCGATAAATTCGTGCAGATTTCTTATTAATAGGGTAGTAGCCAGAAATGAAAATGAAAATCCTTTGTCTAATCTGACGGGTTTTCTCGAATCCTCATTAGATATAATTGATAGGAAAGTTCTTATAGTTTCATTTATCTCAACCCAAGATGTAACAAATGTAATGAGAAATTATTTTTAAAAATTTCCTGTGAGTTTCTGTGATCAAGAGGTTAGGTTGTATCCTGATATGTCTCCAATCACTCAGTATCGCAGAAAAGAATTTCTATCTTTTCGACAAAAGGCCATCTCATTGGGGTTTACATTTACATTACGATACCCTTGTAAATGTATTTTAAAGAAAGGGGAAGAAACGTTTGTGTTCTTTCAAACTGACCAATTGCGACAGTTTATTGAAGCCTGACGGCCTTTAACATCATCTCCCAATACCTAAGAGGTTATAGTAATGTCACTGTGGTACTGTGCAAAGCCCTTTTCTTTGTTTTTTTGATTTCTAGATACTCCTGCTAAATATATCCGTTTGCCTTCACCCTTAGATATTTCTTGAATTAATATACCTTGAATATCCTTCAATATAAATGTATGGGGTAATGGATAAATACAAATTTTGTGTTATAT
Source organism: Rhinatrema bivittatum (assembly GCF_901001135.1). Classification (NCBI taxonomy): domain Eukaryota; kingdom Metazoa; phylum Chordata; class Amphibia; order Gymnophiona; family Rhinatrematidae; genus Rhinatrema; species Rhinatrema bivittatum. The sequence continues at coordinate 10,933,991 of NC_042621.1, read as the reverse complement.
ATTTGTAATGTTGAAAATTATGAAGTATAATGTTATTATTTTGGAAGGATTACCAAGTGTAAAATTAAAAAATGATTAAAAAAAAAATAAAAGAACATTCCAAATCAGACTGGGCACCATATATCTGACACTTTCCAATGTGATACAGGGATCCCTCAAGGCTCAGCCCTCAGCAGCACTAGTCAATATTTACATGCTCCTACCGTGTAAATTACTGACAAATCTAGGCATAACTTTCTTCTTGTATGCTGACGATTTACAGTTTTACATCCCACTTTCCAGATCATTTGAAAACACAGCTTCAATCAAATCATGAAGAATACATCAAACAAGAGAATGCAAGATTCTCAAAACAACTCACCGACTATGACATGAAAACTATCATTTCATTTTAATTATCCATACTTTTTGCCTTATGAACTTGATCAGTTTTAATATGTACCAGAAATGTTTCTTGATAGCTATCTAATCCTGACTATGAATACCTCCCCTAACCAATCTTTGTGGGTTTGTTTGTTGAGTTATAATTATGAATGTCATTCTGTAAACAGTTATGATCTACACATGGAACAGTATATAAAATGTCTAAATAAATAAAATAAAGTTATTACTCTCCAATTTAAGTGGTATGTACGCAACCTAGTTATAATAGACCACAATGCCTTGATGTTTATTTTATTAAAATCCTGGAAACAATGATATCCAATACTCTCCCTCCCCCCAAAAAACAAAATGAACCAAAAGCATTATATGTTGGTATTATATATTGTTTATTGCAAGCATCAGCAGTTGTGAAGTTTGTATTGTCAAAATGTTCGGAAGGTAAAAGATTTGCCAGTCCCTTCGTCTGTCCATAGGACACACTGATCACCCTGTTACAAGTCTCGTTACTTCTCTGTCAGTTTTGATGCATCCAGGATCCTCTTTCTCATCTCTTCAGCATGCGCTCGGCTTTTCGCACGGTTTTCCTGGTACTAGAAAGCAAGCAAGGGAGAAAGAGTCACAAGTAAATGGTTTAACTGCTGGAGTCCATTGCACAGAAGGAAGAGCACAGCTCCATCCTGGCAGATATTAATCCGTGCACCACCAGACAACACTTATTTCTGCATCTGTCAGGATTTCATGTTTATTACACTGATATGATTCATTTGCGCACACACAAACGCAACTGTAAAGACAGCCTTATTTACTTATGAATAATGACTATTCACAATATTTTTGGGTGAGAGAAACCACAGCGACTGAACAATCAAAGAAGATAGCTTCTACAGCCAAATCCCAAAGCAAAAAACATCAAGCAGCATGAAGGTTCCCCACCCAGTAAAACTGTTGCAAGCAGTAATTTAAGGGTTTGACAGTTGCTTGGTTTTGATTGACTGTAAATATTACTACCCTTATTGTAAAGCTTGGGGGTAACCACATGGAGTGGCAGTTACTACCATAAAATACAATATAATACAGTTCTTTTCAATATAACAGAACTCATTTGAACTTTAATGACTCACTTAGAGGAAAAGTGTAGCAAAGTGTGCAAGTGTACAACACCACAGGGCGAACACAACACTCCGGGTACACTCAGCAGATTGGGGCTGCCTTCCAAGTATCCAGTTGGGTCCCCACCAGCATTTGCTCAATCCTCCTGCCCCCACCTCCCACACACATTCAGGAAGTCAATGCAGGGGCATGTGGCAACCTGGCAGGGTTGGCGGATGATCCAAGCACTGCTGGAGTGGGAACAGAAGCTCAATTGCCATGTGCCAAGTTATGGAGAAAACTCTTTCTCAGCCCTCACCTGACACTTCAAAGTCTTTTACGCATATGCACCGACAGTCAACCTTACCCTCCTTTAAAAGGCTAAACAGATGCGTGGCATACCTCAACAGGCGTTCCCAATGGAGGCGATTCAGGGGCATGTTTTGGCTTGGATCAGAACACAATGCACGCAGATTGTATTTTCCCAAAGAAAATCTACCCACACAGAATGAAGTGCAAAAGGCTGCGAGGACAAAGTTTCAAAGTGAAAGTCCTTGTGAACTTCATATTTGAAGCTTGCCATGGGCGTAGGTAAAAAGCCCCTGTGGATTGTATCCCAAAGGGGAGAAAAAGTGGGCCCATAATAAAAACGGCCTTACCTCCCTCTTCAAGCACTGACGCATCTGCCGGTCCATCTCGTTGCATTGGCCAAAATATTTCATGAAACGGTTCTGGTGCAAGAAAGAGCAGAGTGCATAACCATGACGCACCATTCGCCTTTTCCACCCCCCTCAACGCTTCATTTCCTAGGACGAGTCTTCTGCCTCAAGCCATGCTGCGTGTTCTGCTTACGATAACATTTTATTTATTCTAGATTCTGCTCGCACCTTTTCATTCATAGCTCAAGACAAGCCATGTTCAGCTACTGTAGGTATTTCCCCATCCCCAGTCTTTTTCGACAGAGGGTGAGGCGAAAAGGAGTGTCAGCGAGATCTGAACCCTGGCTTCCCCACTTCCCAGCCTGCTTCTCTAAGCACTAGGTTAACTCCTATTCAGAAAGATGGCTTCTAAAGGACTACATTTTCTTTACCAAATTGCCTTTGACAGGGAATCTATAGAACAGTTTAACAAAATGAGTTAGCATAAATGTGATATTTATCTATTCTTATCATTTAGCCTAGTGCTGGTGATTTATTGCATCAGTTAAAGTGTTTTCTGTTATTTTATTTCAGCGTTTTACTAACTGTATTGATATATTTTTAATGTTGTACACTGCTTTGGTCGAATTGGACTATTCAGAAAGGCTGTTTATAAATGATTCAATTAAAATTATATTGTTTCCTGCAGGGAAACTGGTATTATAAGATGTCTACATCCCCCACCTCCAATAACTTGAACTGTTCATCCAGTTTCTGACAGAGATAGTACAGCGCCCTATGACTCCCGGTTAACACTCTGACTCTGCCCCTCTCCCCTCCCAAAATACTTACTAAACCTCCTATGTATTCTTTATAGGGAAACAGGTTAGGTAAGTTGAAATTTGAAGTAGATCAGAGTATGTTATGATGTCATTTTTTGAAGCTTCCCTGTCACTGGTTAACAGAGAATTCTGAAAGGTGCCCTGCCATTGGTTAGTAGTCATAACCATGTGCAAATGTTTGAAACAAAGAAGGAAACCAAGCATCATTAAACAGTCACATAATTAGAAATTACTACTTACCTGATAATTTCCTTTTCTCTAGTGAAGACAGGTTAATCCACGATAAGTGGGTTATGCACCTCCACCAGCAGATGGAGACGGAGTAAAGCTGACTTCACGGTATATATACCCCTGCAGTGACATCAGCCCGCCAGTATTCTCTACAAGAGCCAACCGAGGACAAACTAACACTTGATTATAATTCTTAATAGACAACACTCAAGTACTCAATCAACAGGAAACACTAACCTCAGACAAAGAGGGAAACCACTAATCTAGGAACTAAAACTGACACCAGTTCTCCCCAAACACACAGAGGACCACAGAACCACAAACCGGCAGCCAAAGGTGGGAAGGTGGATTAACCTGTCTTCACTAGAGAAAAGGAATTTATCAGGTAAATTGTAACTTCTCATTTCCCAGCATTCAGACAGGTTAGTCCACAACCAGTGGGATGTACCAAAGCTACTCCCGAACAAGGTGGGAGCCTGCCCGCGGTCCAACCAACACCGCACGCACAGAGGCTGCGTCCTCCCAGGCCTGAACATCCAGGCGGTAATACCTGGAAAAAGTGTGCAAGGAGGAACACATTGCAGCTCAGCAAATCTCGATGGGAGACAACAATCGAAGCTCCGCCCATGACATTGCATGAGTTCTAGTGGAATGAGCCCTAACCTGACTAGGCAATGGCTACTCAGCATCCACACACGTGGCTGTGATAACCTCCTTAACCCAACAGGCTAACGTAGCCCACGACGCAGACTCATTCTGTTTACTTCCACCGTGGAGAACAAAGAGTCTTCCTGAGATTTTAATAACCTACAATACTGCATCAGACGCCTCTTGACCTCCAAGGTCCACAACAGACATTCATCCACATCTCTCTCCCTGTCCAGCATTGGTCGGGAAATCGATTGGTTCAAATGAAAATCCGAGGCCACTTTTGAACGATTCCTGGCAAGAAAGAGTCCGCAGCTCAGAGCCAATGTGCAGAACAATTTCTCACAAGCAACACCATGTTCAAGAATTTAACTTCAAGGAGAGGCTACGCGGTGGCTGAAAGTTGGAAACTTGAAAAATTCTAGAACCAGATTAAGGCTCCTGAGGGCACCGGAAACCACAAGGGAAGATTTATTTATTTATTTATTACTTTTATATACAGACATTCCTGTATAAAATACAAATCACACCGGTTTACAATAAAACATAACTTCGCCTGTGAGCGTTACATAGAACAATCAACAAAGATTGAAGAAGCCTACCCCCCTATAAAACCAGGCCACATCTGGATAGGTCAACAACGGTCCAGATGTGGCCCAGTTTTGTAGTGGGTTAGGCTTCCTCTTGAAAACAGGCAAGAGCTGCCACCTGCACCTTCAAGAATTTAAGGCCATTAAAGTGACCCATCCTGTAAGAATTCCAAAATGAGCAGGATCTTAACCGAACAAGGAAGCACACCTTGTTCCTCACTTCAAGCCTCTCCAAACCCAAACATAATCTAAAGAGGGAGAGAACTTTTGTGCTCGAAGCAAGATGGAAATCACAATTGTGTAAAATCCACGCTTCAGCAACTGAGCCCTTTCAAGGGCCATACAGAGAAAGACAAAATTGAGATGGACCTACACAAAGAATAGGTCCCTATCATAGCAGGTCCCTGTGGACTGGTAACGAGAGTCCACCAGGAGCCTCCGCAAATCTGCACACCACTGTCTCCTGGGCCAATCTGGAACCACCAGAGGCACTAGTCCCGGGTGTCCTTCGATCTTCCCAATCACTCTGCCCAACAGACTGGGGGAAAAACATACCGAAGCTTGTCTTCCAGCCACTTCTTCTTGAGAGCGTCAATACCCAAGGACTTCAGATATCCCCTGCGACTGAAAAAGGGGAGGAACCTTTGCACTGAATGATGTAGCCAGCAAGTCTATAAATGGTAGGCCCCAGCGACTCACTATGAGCTGAAACGCTTCGTCTGACAAATCCCATTCTTCTAGATCCAGACTGTCTGCTGAAAAAATTAGCTCTTACATTGTCTTATCCCGTAATCTGGAAGGTAGAGATTTCCTGAAGATGTACTTCCGCCCATTCCAGGAGCTAGACTATTTTCTGTGATACTTGCTGGCACTTGGTGCCTTCTTGACCATCTATGTAAGCCACTGTCATCACCGTGTCTGATATTACTCTGAGTGCTTGACCCTGTCAGCAGTCAACGAACAGCAAGCGTGCCAACTGAACGGCATATGCTTCCAGAAGACTGATGCTCCAGAGAGACTCCTCCGCAGTCTAGCGCCCCTGCACCATCAACTCCTGACAGTGAGCCTCTCAACCATAGAGGCTTGAATCTGTCATGAGTACCAGTCAGTCCAGTGTTCAAAAGGAAATGTCCTTCCTTAGATGATCCGCTTTCAACTACCACTGCATTTGAATGCTAATCTTTACTAGTAACTAAAGCTGTATTGAGAAGTCCTGAGATTGTGGACTCCATTGTGCAAGCAGTGTGAACTGAAAAGATCGCATATAACACCTGCAGGTAAGACCATACCACCGGGTGAATTGCTTCTGTCAATAGGTGCACCTGCGCTATCCATTTCTGAATGCGGGCCTCCAGCAGGAACACCGTCTCGAAATGAACACCAAGACAGTTCAGCATCTGAGACAGTTGTATCTTGCTGTTGGCCAAGACCACCACCCAATCTAGAAATTGCAGCAAGGAAACCACCTTGTGCAAGGCCTGAAGACTCTCTTCATGCCTTTGGCCTAAATTATCCAAATGTCTAGGTACAGGTGGACCAGAATACCATCCTGTCTCGACACTGTCGCTACCACCACCAGAACCTTGGAAAAAGTCCTAGGCGCAGTGGCCAAACCGAAAGGTTGCACTCGAAAACTAATAAACCTCACACAACACCATGAATTCTACATTTCCCCCTATTTTTATTCTTTTAATTTTCTTTTAATAGTATTTGTTTCTCTATTTTTATGATCTTGTATTTACTTTTCTAACTCTTCCTCTTCTACTATTACTCCTTTATGAATCTTGTTCATTGATATTGTAAATTGCTTAGATCTCACAAAAGTGTGTAGGTGATAAATAAACGATTTTAAATAAATAAAATATCACTCCAAAACATCGAACCACAGAAACCAATGATGCTCCAGCTGAATGGGAATATGTAGATACACCTCTGACAAATCCAGAGACATAAGAAACTCCCCCAACTGTACTGCCATAATCACCTAATATAAGTTTCCTTGCGTAAATGAGCCACTCGCAATGACTATCGACTTCCTTTAGGGACCAGGATGGGGAGAAAGGAAACCTTCTTGGATACAATGGAAATAAATGGAATAACGACCCATACTTTCTTGTGACTTGAGCACTGGAAACACAGCCCACCAGCTCAGGGGTCTCGACAATGTAATCTCTACTGCCTGTCTCATGGAGATGCCATGAAGTTGTCTCAAGGAATGCAGAACCAGAGCATGGCTGTCCCTTATCACCCACTGGTCTGACGTGATCTTAACCTACCTCTAAATAAGAGGAGACAAGCGAAACCCTATCTCCAATTCTAGGTGATGGGTCAGCACACCTTCATTGAGGGGGGTCAGGATGCTTCGCCACCCAAGCCTACGCCCCATCTGGAATACCTGGACCAAAAAGACTGTGCCCTACTCAGAGTTTGAGGCCTTTGAGAAGTCACTGCTCTGTAGGGTCAAAAACATCTGAAACCCCTAGCATGGCCCCTCATGCTGAAAGAGTGTGGTGCCTGCTCTTAATCCTCTGGTAAATGAGGAACTTGGGATTCACCCTGCCTATTGGTCATTTACTCCAACTCACTCCCAAAACAAGAGTGATCCTTTAAGGGCAATTTCATATTAGACTTTGAAACTTTAACAGCTGACCAAATCTCTGCCACAGCTGACACTTGGCCGCTAACACTGAAGCCACCCCTCCGGCAGAGGGACGGACCAAGGCTTCAGCCCACACCCCCCAAAAGGCGGCAGCCAGTTCCATCACTGCTCTGGAATTCTAACAAATCTCATCAACTTCTTGAGACAGAAGATAACAAGCACGAGCCACCAGGGAGCAACTAAAGGGTAAAGAAAATTTGTTCTTACCTGCTAATTTTTGTTCCTGTAGTACCACAGATCAGTCCAGACTCCTGGGTTTTGCCTCCCTGCCAGCAGATGGAGACAGAGAAAGTTTTTCTGACACTGCTGCTTAACCACGTGTGCCACCTGCAGTTCCTTAATATTATGTAGCAACTTCGTCTCTGCTCTCCATATATCCTGCGGAGAATCTAGCCGAGTCTCCACCAATGAGGCCGCCTGAGAACACAATAGAATGAGCACACAAACCCTCAGGAACCAGATGACCCTTAGTAATGTAAGTGGATCGAATAGTCTCCTTAAGCCATCGTGTAATAGTAGCTTAGATGCCTGCAAACCTCTTTTCGGACTGCTCCACAGAACAAAGAGATGATCCGACTTTCCGAAATCATTAGTTATGTTGAGATATCTCAACAACGTTCTCCACACTTCCAACAACTTAAGCTCCCTTGCGTGCGGAGCGGAAGCATCCATCTCAGGAAAAGCTGGAAGCTCCATTGTCTAATTCACTTGAAACACAGACACCACCTTAGGTAAAAAGGAAGGTACTGTTGGCAACGACACCCCCGAGTCCGAAATCTGAAGGAATGAATCACAGCAAGACAAAGCCTGCAACTTGGATATTCTCCTAGCTGAACATATGGCCACCGCAAGTCTAAGCATACCACTCTGGTCTCTAACAGATTGATAGACCAAGAAGATTCTTCCACGGACCAGCAGCCCTGAGCCAACGGCTGCTGACAAACTGCTCCACAACCAGAGAGGCTGGCATCTGTAGCCAGCACCACCCAATCCGTAACTTCGAGCTCTACACCCTGAACCAGATTGGAACTTAGAAGCCACCAGGATAGACTCTCCCTTGCAATACCCTTGAGCAGCAAAAAAAAGATGAAATTCCTCTGAGACTGAGTTCCGTCATGCCAAAAGAGCCCTTTGTAAGAGTCTAATAAGCAAAAACCCATGGCACCAATTACAGGGTTGAAGCCACTGAGCCCTGAACTTGTAAATAATCCCAGACCTTGGGCATTAGTAACCCTAACAAGCGCCGAATCTGCCCCTGAGGTTTCTGAACATGCTCCTCTGTGAGAAACACTTTGCCTTTCAGAGTGTTGAACCGAACTCCCAGATACCCCAGGGATTGGGACGGCGATGGCACCAGGTGACTCTTCACCAAACTCACTACCCAGCCAAGCGCCGTAAGAATTCCAATCACTTTCTGAACCAATTGGCAACAAAGAACCTCCGACTTCATCCTGATAAGCCAGTCGTCCAGATAAGGATGTACCAGAACACCTTCCTGACTTAAAGGCGCTGCCACCACCACCATCACCTTGGTGAAGGTGTGTGGCGCTGTGACCAATCCAAAAGGAAGGGCCTGAAACTAAAAATGCTGACCCAGAACCATAAACCGCAGAGAGTCTGAATGAATGGGGATGTGCAGATAAGCTTCCATTAGATCCAGAGACGCTGGAAACTCACTTTTGTGAACCGCTGCCATCACTGACCTTAGGGTCTCCATACAAAAACGTGGTACCTTGAGCTGCATTTACCTTCTTTAAGTTGAGAATCGGCGGAAAGTGCCTTCCTTCTTCGGAACCATGAAGTAAATGGAATACCTTCTCATGCCTTGCTCCTCGTGAGGAACCGGAATCACCGCCCCCCAGCTTTTGCAGACAGTCCAGCATTTCCCAAATCGCAAATTGTCTAAGGAGCCACAAGGGGAAACTAGGAACAAGTCACGGACGGGCCAAGCCGTCTCTTAGCATACCGAGAATCCACTGGTCCTGAGTAATCTTGGCCCACTCCCCGTAAAACCGCGCCAGGTGACCCTCTATAATAGGAACGATGGAGTGAATCACCCTCTCTTCATTGCAAGGACTTAACTCCAGCTGTGCTACCTCTAGTAGCATCCTGGAATGGTCTTCAGGCACCCTGAAAGGACTGACCACGGGACTGACCCCAGAGGGGAAACTGCTTTTGTGGACCTGGTGCTGCCCTTGCCAGACAAGACCTCCTACTTTCCCGAAAATAAGACCGCATCTGAAAAACAATCTCTTGCCCTTAGACGTATCCTCCGGCAATCCGTACACCTTATTGTCACCCAAACTCTGCATCAGCTGTTCCATGTCCTCTCCAAATAAGAGCAGACCTTTAAAAGGCAAAGACTCTGAGACTTGGACGACACGTCTGCCGACCGGTAACACAACCATAACAACCTTCCGGCCGAAACCGCAGACACCATAATTTGAGATGAAGGCCTTACCAAGTCATATAAAGCCACTGCCGCCTCTACACGCTCAGCCCTGCTCACCTCCTCGCTGGACTTTGGCCGACTTTCTTACATCTGCTGAACCCAGCGCAGACAAGCACTCTCCATAAAACTAGTACAAATAGAGGCTCGTAAGCTCAGGGCCAAAACCGCAAAAATCCTAGAGGTGTATTTCCAATTTCCAATGTACATTTGACGCCAAAAGTAGTCAAAGTTTGAGCTTTATTTGAATGGAGACATTTTGTATTTGTGCCCTACTCAGGCCGAGTTTCGCCCCAACAGGGGCTGCCTCAAGGTTCTGTATATAGATGAACACTGTTAACCAGAAAATTTTCTTAAACTTAGTGCACCAAAAATCAAGTAGTCTGCTGGTTCGGGTATAATAGTGGTCTAATTTAGTCTCCGCTCATATATGACAAGGACATCCTTGTTGCCTAAATGGCTTTCTTAGATAGCCTACCCTCTTGCTTCATTGGTCTTTCCAATTTCCAATCCTGCATGACCTTCAATGCTGCAGATCCTACCACAGGAATAGTCATCTTTTTAGTCACCGCCGCAACCACAGCATCAGCATTAGGAAGGGCGAAAACCTCAGTTTGCTCAGGTAATGGATAGTGTGTCGCCATGGCCCTCTCTCTACCTTTAAGCCAGCTTTTGGAGTTCCCCATTCCCTCTCAACCAGGTTTTTCACTGACGTGATATGGGAAAGGCCATCAGGGGGCCCTACAGTCCATCCAGGACCAAATCCACCCCCTCCAAATCATAATCTACCTGAGGAACCGTGACTCCAAGCACCTGAATAGCCTGAGGAATTAAAGGACCCAATTTCTTCTTCCTAAACAGACGGACCACCTTTGGGTCATCCCCTCGGGGACTGGAATTCCCTCCGGATCATCAACCTGATCCATAGCCCCATCACCAAATCAACAGGCAAGTCATGGCCAGGAGGTTCCCCTGCCCCCACTGGGGCCTCATCCAAGTCCTCCGACTCACCCCCACTGCATCCTAATCCAAAAGAAGGGGAACAATCCGGCCTGGGCCCCCACAGCACTCTCATCTGATGGCCGGGGCTGGGAATCCACACCAGAACACGCTGCCTGCTGCTTGTCCAGATAAGCCTCATGCAGCAGCAAAACAAACTCAGCAGAAAAAGGCTTTGAGGCCCCAGCCACAGAAGGAGAGGATCCAGCGATGGGCAGCATCCGAGCCCCCCGATCCTCCCCGGAACCTGAACATGCGAGGAACAGTCATGAAGGAACATCCCCCTCCCCCCCCCCGACAATGCGGGAACGGCCGAAAGAGAATTCAAAATAACTGCCGTTTCTGAGCAGAGCAAAAAGGGATCATTACCCCGATGCAAGCCCCAATGTGACCCAGAATCAGGAGCCCCCCCCATTGCCTTTTAGCACTCTCGGCCGTCGGACGAACCCTCATCACCCGCTGAACAGATGGAGCACAAGCCTGCTCTTTTGAGCTGCAAACACGCTAAGCCGCATGCATGGCAGGCTAACCAGAGACCCATAGCTATGCAGAGAAATCTTACCTCAGAGCAACCAACAATACCAGCAAGCTCAGCCACAACAATCAAGCAACCCAGCCGACAAATAAAGGAAGAAGTCGACCACACAGCACTGCTGCCTTAGTTTTTTTTTTCTCAGTTTAACTTTATTACACCTCCTCTTAAGGCTGGAAAAACAGGTGCCAAAAGAACAGGCTGCCTCCAAGAAAAATACCCTGAGTCTGCAGCTGTCTCAGCGGCCTTGTGGAAGGGAGGGATCTGGACCAGAGTTATATCCCACAGGTGCAAGGACCGAGCACACAAAAGGATCACCAACCCCCATCTCAACTAGACAGGGAAGGACCCACTAGGACCCCAAAACCCCCCAGGAGGAAAGCTGAAAACACAAAAATTGTCCAAACTGCAGGTTTTGCACCATCTACCATCTGCTGGAGACAGAGAAATACCGAGAAACCGCAGGTGACACACATGGTTAAGTAGCAGTGTCAGTAAAAACTGTTTCCATCCGCTGGCAGGGAGGCAAAACCCAGGAGTCTGAGTATGTACAAGGAATTGCAATTCATTGCCTCTGCCTCAAGGCCTGCGAAAGGATAGCCTCTACTCTCCTATCCTGTGCATTCTCCAATGCCGCTTTCCTGTCCGCAGGAAGGTCGTCTGCTTGGAGACTGCACACACTAGTAAATCCACTTTCAGAAAATGCAACTGCTCTCTCTTGTCAGATCCAGGGGGTACAGCCCTACCAAGGCATGTCCCCTTTTAAAATCAGATTCCGGAGCACGCCATTGAAAGCCAATCAAGGTACTAAAACAGGATTCTTCTTTGGCCCAGACATGGAACCAACACCTGGCACTCCCAGCGTCATCGGTGTCTGGGAGATCAGAGCTGGCAACCCATCTATATAACTTCAAACCCAGCGTGATTTCTCTATCCTCCAGGGAGTAAGGGTCGCACTTGTCATCCGAACCAGCGGAGTTCCCATCCTGCAGCAGGCCTGGGCGTACTCCAACGCTTATCTGCGGCACTAGACTTGCGAGATTCTGCAGCCTGCAATCCTAAACTTCCAGGTTTGGCCTGTTCCGCCAAACATTAGAAGGGACTGCAGCCCTTGAAAAATTCCACCCAAGAAAAAAGGCGAAAGGATCCATATCAAAACCAGGGGGCATCTTAGTGACACCCACTGAGAAAGCCCTCCCCTGCTGAAATTCTAGTTAGGGGAGCCTCAAAACCAGGTGAAATGTTTGATAGTTCTCCCTCCAGTACCATTCCCACACCTTGCTGGGAAGGGCCGGGCTCAGCCAACTCCGCAGGAGACAACTCTCCCTGAGCTTCCAAGACAGTGCTGACAAGATTAGAGGGGACATACTGCTGTGATGCTCAAATATGGCAAGCAGTGCAAAATCTCAAGGCGCTTACGATTCTTTGCTACTTGTGCCATAGGTAAGAAGTCCACTAGCAGCAGGCTTACAAACGTCTGACCATTGTGCATCCAACTGTGCATCCTGTGCAAGGGAAGCCCGAACAGGACGCACAAGTACGGGACACCTATATTTACGACAGGACATCCCATAAGCGAGTGCTCTCTCATGATAAAGAGCTTAGGCATCAGGATTCGAGAAACGCACAAACCATGGACACCCAAAATTTGGGTGCCCAAACCGCAAAGTCCAGACAGACCCCCCCCCAACAAGAACATGCAGGCACAAACCGAATTCAGTCACCGTTTTGTGGCAGATTTGTGCAGAAGGCATGCGGAACATCGCCGTGGATTGCCACGCAGTATTTCAGAGAAGCCTGAGAGCGGGGCCTAGCCAAAAGGCTGCGCAACCCGCCAAAACTGCCACACTCCCCAAACCCTCACAGAGGCAGGAACAAATGTGAGATCAACATGCCGCGGCTCGGAGACCAGTCCAGAAAGGGGGGGGTGGGGGGGGAAGAAGAGAAGGAATCCCTAAAATTATCCCTCTTATGTATTTTATATATTTATTATTTTTGCATCCCTTTACCTTAGCTCAGCCTGTCCCGGCTGAGTACAGAGTCTGTCTCCAGCTGCAGGGAGAGGGCAAATACCTTCACCACCGCGCTCGGCTTCCTGCACCCGCTAGCCTCTCAGCCGATTCTCTCCTGGCAGCTAAGTTACTGCTGTAAAACTGGCTACCAGAGGCACTCAACTAAGGGAGGGATCATGAGATGTCACCTCAAGGAAACTCGACTGAGGGAGGGAGCACAAAGTATCATCTAAGCAGAAGTGGTGCGTGATTAATGTCCTTCTTTTCTTTTTTTTTTTTTTTTAAACAAGCAATATCCAGTGGGGAGATGTATGTCCACCATCTTTTGGAGATGGAGAATACTGGTGGGATGATGTCAGTGCAGAGGTATATTATACCATGTTGTCAGCTTTGCTCTGTCTCCATTTGCTGATAGAGATGCGTTACCCACTGGTCGTGGATTAACCTGTCTGAATGCTGAGAAACATCCTGTTTTTTAATCCAGTCCCAAAAAGATGTTCTCATAAGAAAAGTCCACTTTGTATAAAATGCAAAAGCTGTTTTAGTAGCATCACAGCTATAATCAACCTAGTCCACTGAGGTTAGCTTGATGATCTGGTTGTCTCAAAGTAAGTTCAAGCACACGTGGCTAACAGATGCCCTCATACTCAAGGAGGCAAATTCCAGAAAAAGTAGGAGGTTAGCAGGAAGCCATCATCTTCCCCAAGAGGACAGTACTTACGTCTCCCCTTATAAATACATGAAATGTGAATATTTAAAAATCTGCCGTGGCTCAGTACTAGCTATGGAAGGCCACCGATGAACCAAGATTGCAACTCATTTTACAAATTTAAAAAACAACCTTGCTATTGTAATTGAGAGATAGACTCATGTGCCTACAAAGGGTCTAGGTATAGGACCTATGCCAATTCCTTAGTGGAAGATAATGTGCATGAGTTTGGCAAATGCCACATTTAAGTGACTTTGACAACATGAACTGAGCCCCTGATGGTAGGAAAGGAACATAGGCTATATATGGATATATTAATGTGACAGGTGTCTAACAGAGTCCGTCTGCCTCTGCAATATCATACTGGAAGTAATCTGGATTCCATCTACCCATCTTTTCTGCTATGTCCTTATCAACATAGTTACACGTAGTAAAAGTAACAAAAAAGCTTTTAATATTGTATGACATAAAAAACGTATGGAATTTCATTAAGAACAGAATTAAGTACGTCTATTCATGATATGAGTAGGGAAAGGGTATTTTTGTACTGAAAAGAGGAAATGCCTCACAAGTTGTTTGAAAAGCCATTTGAAAACTGCATGCCCAGCAAATTCCACAACTTCTGGCATCTTTGCAATGTTCTTGATTTTGAAACTCTCTTTGTTTGGAAAGTTACTGGCTCAGGCCCTAAGCTACCCACCTGAGACTCAATAAACAACTGGAGATTTAGCTTCCCCTCACAGCTTCCAGTTTCTTGAGATTCCACAACAATGGCCATGGAAAATGGCTGCTGGTACGGAATCGCAGGAAACCAGTCCAAACGCATGCCAGCCCAGCTGCTGCTGCCCAACCTGCGCAGCTCTGTGTTTGCCATCTCAGGTGTGCTGCCTGGGCTGCAACTGCTAGGTCAAAAATGGTAAATATCGAGACCTCGGCGTTACTATCAGCACCTGAGAACAGGGAGCCACACTGTACTGCCACAAGCAGGGGAAGGGATGCAGCCGAGAGGGAGGGAAGAAAAAAACAAATGGGAGGGAACAGGGAAGGAGGGAAAGAAGAGATGGAGGGAATATAGGACACAGGCAAGAGAAGAGAGGGAGACATAAGAAATTGCCATACTGGGTCAGACCAAGGGTCCATCAAGCCCAGCATCCTGTTTCCAACAGTGGCCAATCCAGGCCGTAAGAACCTGGCAAGTACCCAAAAACTAAGTCTATTCCACGCTAATGATGCTAGAAATAGCAGTGGCCATTTTGTAAGTCAACTTGATTAATAGCCGTTAATGGACTGCTCCTCCAAACCTTTTTTAAACCCAGCTACACTAACTGAACTAACCATATCCCCTGGCAACAAATTCCGGAGTTTAATTGTGCATTGAGTGAAAAAGAATTTTCTCCGATTAATCTTAAATGTGCTACTTGCTAATTCTAGTCCTAGTCCTTCTATTATCTGAAGGAGTAAATAACCGATTCACATCCACCCATTCTAGACTTCTCATGATTTTAAACACCTCTATCATATCCCACCTCAGTCGTCTCTTCTCCAAGCTGAAAAGTCCTAACCTCTTTAGTCTTTCCTCATAGGGGAGCTGTTCCATTCCCTTTTATCATTTTGGTCGCCCTTCTCTGTACCTTCTCTATCGCAACTATATCTTTCTTGAGATGCAGCAACCAGAACTGTACACAGTATTCAAGGTGTGGTCTCACCATGGAGCGATACAGAGGCATTATGACATTTTCCGTTTTATTCACCATTCCCTTTCTAATAATTCCCAACATTATGTTTGATTTTTTGACTGCCGCAGCACACTGAACCGATGACTTCAATGTGTTATCCACTATGATGCTTAGATCTCTTTCTTGGGTGGTAGCACCTAATATGGAACCTAACATTGTGTAATTATAGCATGGGTTATTTTTCCCTATATGCATCACCTTGCACTTATCCACATTAAATTTCATCTGCCATTTGGATGCCCAATTTTCCAGTCTCACAAGATCTTCCTGCAATTTATCACAATCCACTTGTGATTTAACTACTCTGAATAATTTTGTATCATATGCAAATTTGATCACATCACTCATCGTATTCCTTTCTAGATCATTTATAAATATATTGAAAAGTACGGGTCCCAATACAGATCCCTGAGGCACTCCACTGTCCACTCCCTTCCACTGAGAAAATTGTCCATTTAACCATACTCTCTGTTTCCTGTCTTTTATTTATTTTTTATTTATTTATTTAACACTTTTTTTATACCGGCATTCGTAGGACACATCATGTCGGTTTACAAGTAACTGAGAAGGGAAATTACAATGAACAAGGGAGGGGCTAACTGGGTAATATGCAAAATACAAAGGAAGAGAGTCAACAGCAGAATTACAACTTTTTGCATTCAAGTTAGGGTTAAATATGCAAAAGAACTTATAAACAAATTAGGCGAGGCATGTACACTTGAGGAATTAGCATATGAGGGCTTATTTACAGTAAGAGGAGGCAAGTGCACATATGTATAGTTAAAAGCTAGTGGGGGGGGGAGAAAGGAGGGAGGGAGCAGGGGGAGAGGGGCGGGTGGGGTAGAGTGAAGAGGGGTACAGTAAGGCACGGGTACTTTGAGGGAGGCTAGGAGTGCAAGGGAAGGAAACAGGAGGGGGTGGTATGAAGGCTGAGTGTGAGCCAGTTTGTAATCCACAAAAGGACCATCGCCATCTATCCCATGACTTTTTTTACTTTTCCTAGAAGCCTCTGGTGAGGATGAAGAACACTGTCAAACGCATTCTGAAAATCCAAATACACTACATCAACCGGTTCACCTTTATCTACTTGTTTATTAACTCCTTCAAAAAAGTGAAGGTTTGTGAGGCAAGACATGCCTTGGGTAAAGCCATGCTGACTTTGTTCCATTAAACCATGTATTTCTATATGTTCTGCAATATTGATCTTTAGAACACTTTCCACTATTTTGCCTGGCACTGAAGTCAGGCTAACTGGTCTGTAGTTTCCCGGATCACCCCTGGAGCCCTTTTTAAAATATTGAGGTTACATTAGCCACCTTCCAGTCTTCAGGTACAATGAATGATTTTAATGATAAGTTACAAATTTTTACTAATAGGTCTGAAATTTCATTTTTTAGTTCTTTCAGAACTCTGGGGTGTATACCATCTGGTCCAGGCGATTTACTACTCTTCAGTTTGTCAATCAAGCCTACCACATCTTCTAGGTTCACCGTGATTTGGTTCAGTCCATCTGAATCATTACCCATGAAAACCTTCTCCATTACGGGTACCTCCCCACATCCTCTTCAGTAAACACCGAAGCAAAGAAATCATTTAATCTTTCCGTGATGGCCTTATCTTCTCTAAGTGCCCCAATAACCCCTCGATCATCTAACAATCTAACCAACTCCCTCACAGGCTTTCTGCTTTGGATATATTTTAAAAAGTTTTTACTGTGAGTTTTTGCCTCTATGGCCAACTTCTTTTCAAATTCTTTTTTATCCTGTCTTATCAATGTCTTACATTTAACTTGCCAATGCTTATGCTTTATCTTATTTTCTTCTGTTGGATCCTTCTTCCAATTTTTGAATGAAGATCTTTTGGCTAAAATAGCCTTTCACCTCACCTTTTAACCATGCCGGTAATCGTTTTGCCTTCCTTCCACCTTTCTTAATGTGTGGAATACATCTGGACTGTGCTTCTAGGATGTTTGTTTTTTTTTTTGGGGGGGGGGGGGGTTAACAATGTCTACGCCCCTTGCACACTTTTTACCTTTGTAGCTGCTCCTTTCAGTTTTTTTCTATTTTTCTAATTTTATCAAAATTTCCCTTTTGAAAGTTTAGCACGAGAGCCGTGGATTTGCTTACTGTCCCCCTTCCAGTCATTCATTCAAATTTGATCACATTATGATCACTATTGCCAAGCGACCCCACCAGCGTTACCTCTCTCACCAAATCCTGTCCTCCACTGAGAATTAGATCTAAAATTGCTCCCTCTCTCGTCGGTTCCTGAACCAATTGCTCCATAAAACTGTCGATTATTCCATTCAGGAACTTTATCTCTCTAGCATGTCCCGATGATACATTTACCCAGTCAATATTGGAGTAATTGAAATCTCCCATTATTACCGCACTACCAATTTGGTTAGTGGTCCCTGATTTCTCTTACCATGTCACTGTCCACCTCACCATCTTGGCCAGGTGGATGGTAGTATACTCCTCTCACTATAGTCTTCCCCAACACACAAGGTATTTCTACCCACAAAGATTCGATTGTGCAGGATGTTTATCTCTATGCCATCCCAGACAAAGTGCTACACCGCTTCCCGGGTGCTCCTCTCTGTCATTGCGTTATAATTTGTACCCCGTATAGCACTGTCCCATTGGTTATCCTCTTTCCACCATGTCTCTGAGATGCCCATTAAGTCTATGTCATCATTCACTGCTATACATTCTAATTCTCCCTTCTTACTTCTTAGACTTCTGGCATTAGCATACAAACATTTCAAAGTTTGTTTTTTGTTTGTATTTTCAGTCTGCTTTTTAATTGATAGGGACGTTAGAATTTTTTAGCTCAGGTAAGTTTTTAGTTACAGGTACTTGGACTATTTTTCTTATTATTGGAATGTCCTAATTCTAATGCGTCATTAGTATCCTTTGAAGATACCTCCCTCCGAACCATGCGCTGCTGAGCGACTGTCGGCTTTCCCCTTTGCTCTCTCTCCTTTTTAAAGGTTAGCGCCTTCCCCAAAAGGTTCCCCAGTTCCTTACAAAACTGAATCCCTCTTCCTTGCACCATTGTCTCATCCATGCCCTGAGACTCCGGAGCTCTGCCTGCCTCTGGAGACCTGCGCATGGAACAGGGAGCATTTCAGAGAATGCTACCCTGGAGGTTCTGGATTTAAGCTTTCTACCTAAGAGCCTAAATTTGGCTTCCAGAACCTCCCTCCCACATGTAGTAAGACAGCCAGCTCCTCCCCAGCACTGTCTAAAATCCTATCTAGGTGATGCATGAGGTCCGCCAACTTTGCACCAGGCAGATGAAATTTAATGTGGATAAGTGCAAGGTGATGCATATAGGGAAACATAACCCATGCTATAGTTACACAATGTTAGGTTCCATATTAGGAGCTACCACACAAGAAAGAGATCTAGGCGTCATAGTGGATAACACATTGAAATAGTCAGTTCAGTGTGCTGCGGCAGTCAAAAAAGCAAACAGAATGTTGGGAATTAATAGAAAGGGAATGGTGAATAAAACGGAAAATGTCATAATGCTTCTGTATTGCTCCATGGTGAGACCGCACCTCGAATACTGTGTACAATTCTGGTTGCCACATCTCAAAAAAGATATAGTTGCGATGGAGAAGGTATAGAGAAGAGTGACCAAAATGATAAAGGGGATGGAACAGCTCTCCTATGAGGAAAGGCTGTTCAGCTTGTAGAAGAGACGGCTGAGGGGGGATATGATAGAGATCTTTAAAATAATGAGAGTTCTTGAACGAGTAGATGTGAATCGGTTATTTACACTTTCAGATAATAGAAGGACTAGGGGGCACTCCATGAAGTTAGCAAGTAGCACATTTAAGACTAATCAGAGAAAATTCTTTTTCACTCAACGCACAATTAAGCTCTGGAATTTGTTGCCAGAGGATGTAGTTAGTATAGTTAGTGAAGCTGGGTTTAAAAAAGATTTGGATAAGTTCTTGGAGAAGTCCATTAACTGCTATTAATCAAGTTGACTAAGGGAATGGCCGCTGCTATTACTGGCATCAATAGCATAGGATCTTCTTACTGTTTGGGTACTTGCCAGGTTCTTGTGGCCTGGATTGGCCACTGTTGGAAACCGGATGCTGGGCTTGATGGACCCTTGGTCTGACCCAGCATGGCAATTTCTTGTGTTCTAATGCAGAAATATCTGTAGGTCTTTGGAAGCATCATGTAATGCTACCTAAACTGGAAGCACGCAAGTTTCTACTGTAGGCACTGCAAAAAAATAAAATAAAGTTTCCTTTAAATCTAGAATAGCAGTGAGTCAGTTGGTAAAAAGGCAAACCAAGAAGGAATTAAACACAGGCTCCCTTTACCAGGTTGAGTAACAGTACAGGTTTAGAGAAAGAAAGCATTTCAGTATTCCTTTCAGAAACCATCTGAGACCACTTGGGATCAAATTGGCGATTCTGGTGTGGAAGCTATGTAACAGGAGTTGGAAATCTATAATAAAATAATAATAAAATCTATTGATGTTATTTATATTTTTTTTTTCTGATATTGTATCTTTATGAATTGATGGGAATTTTACTGGCTTGTTGGGAAGGGAGTATGATTGTTTAGTTATGTGTTGCAGCCTATCACTTCCCTAATGAGAGTAGGGATGTAGTGAGCTTGCATTAGATCCTCGACATCCCTACAGTTCAGTGCATTCTGATATCTATATTATCCTATGTATTATGAGGCCAATGTCAGTCAGTCATATGCACACTGGGCTGTGCATGCATGGCCAACACTACTATAATAAGGTAGTTGTAACACAGTGGGCCGGATTTTAAAAAGGTTACGCATACCGGGCCTATTTTCAAAAATCCCGGCGACACGCATAAAGCCCCAGGACTCGTGTAAATCCCGGGGCAGGCTCCTGGAACAGCGGCCATATTTGCCACTGTGCCGGGGGATTGCGCACTCGCAGTTGGCCAGCAGGAGCAAAAGGTAAAATAAAGGTCATAAGAACATAAGAACATAAGAAAATGCCATACTGGGTCAGACCAAGGGTCCATCAAGCCCAGCATCCTGTTTCCAACAGTGGCCAATCCAGGCCATAAGAACCTGGCAAGTACCCAAAATCTAAGTCTATTCCATGTAACCATTGCTAATGGCAGTGGCTATTCTCTAAGTGAACTTAATAGCAGGTAATGGACTTCTCCTCCAAGAACTTATCCAATCCTTTTTTAAACACAGCTATACTAACTGCACGAACCACATTCTCTGGCAACAAATTCCAGAGTTTAATTGTGCGTTGAGTAAAAAAAGAACTTTCTCCGATTAGTTTTAAATGTGCCGCATGCTAACTTCATGGAGTGTCCCCTAGTCTTTCTACTATCCGAAAGAGTAAATAACCGATTCACATCTACCCGTTCTAGACCTCTCATGATTTTAAACACCTCTATCATATCCCCCCTCAGTCGTCTCTTCTCCAAGCTGAAAAGTCCTAACCTCTTTAGTCTTTCCTCATAGGGGAGCTGTTCCATTCCCCTTCATTTTGGTAGCCCTTCTCTGTAGGGGTGGGAAGGTCAGGCTAGGGGGAAGGGAACGGGGGAAGGGAGTGCGGCTCAGCGTGTGCAAGGTGCATAATTGTGCACCCCCTTGCGTGCGCCGACCCAGGATTTTATAACATGCGCGTGCTGGGTAGCACGCGCACACGTAGGCCGCGGCGCTTCTTTTAAAATCTACCCCAGTGTGCATGTGTGTGGCCTGCTTGTAGCACACAGCGTTCGTTGCATGCCAGCTGCAGCCAACAAAGAGGAAGAACACTGGCAATCAAAGAGTAGAGAGAGCTGTGGGGCCACCAGCAGCCAAAGAAAGGAGAGAGCCACAGGGCTGTCTGTGGCCAAAGAGGGAAGAGAACAGTGGGGCCACTGATGAAGCCCATCCTGCCAGCGGCTGAAAAAAGGGAGAGAGCCATGGGGCCGCCACTGGTCAAAGAAAGGAAAAGGCCAGAGAACAGTATTGCACAATGGTGCGGTAACAAAGGTGCTGATGGGGTTCCTACTCCGGCCTGCAAAAGGAAAGACCTGAAGGGGGCTGGAGCGAGTGAAAAGGGAAGGAAGGATAGTGGAAGAGAAGAAGGCAAGAAGTAAGAGGGCAAAGAATGGAAGCGAAGGGATGAGAGGGGATAGACTGGAAGCCCAAAAGGGAAGGAAGTGTGAGGTAAAAGAGGGGAATGAAAGGAATAAAGGCCAAAAGATGGAGAGGAGGAAAGTAGGGAGGAGGGAACAAGACTTGGTTTGGGGGGGGGGGGGAGGGAAGGAGTGTGAATGGGAGAGAATATGCTACATACTGACCCGCTCAGTCGCATCCATACACACACAGGCCGATACAGTACAGTGCGCTCCAGTGGAGCGCACTGTTAACCAGCATTTGCACACGCGTTTTCGAAGCGCTAGCTTTACCCCTTATTAAGTAAGGGGTAATAGCGCATCGAAAACGCGCTTCCAACCGCCCCACCCCCGAGACTAATAGCGCCCGCAACATGCAAATGCATGTTGCGGGCGCTATTAGTCATTCCCGCGCGATACAGTAAGTAAAATGTGCAGCCAAGCTGGCCGCGCGTGCCAGGAGTGGGCGCTCGCCCGCTCTCCCGCAAACTTTACTGTATTGGCCCGACAGTGAGCACATTGCTCCCACTCGGACACATACACCCCCACCACCAGCAGAAGTCCCACGCAGTGGAGAGCAGCAATGCTGGCAGAGTCCCTGGCTCTCCTCCCACCCACTCCCCCCCAAGGAGATGAGGAGGCCTCAGTGAGCTGAGGAGCCAGGAGAGGGAGGGAACGGGGAGAGAGTGTGGGTGAGTTTCTATCTTCTTTTCCCTTGGAAAAGTTACTATCAAGTATCAAAATGTTCACTGTGTTTTTTTCTGATGCTCAACATTTGTGGACTTTGAGGGGCAAAGTCTCTAGGGTGAAACCGCACTTGCTTGGAGCTTCCACTCCTCTATCTTAAAGGTTTTGGAAAAGTGTGCAACACCTACTTTGGGACCAAAATGAAGTTTTGCCTCTATTCTAAGTTAGACTCCCTTCTCATATTGGGAACTGTTTAGATATTTCTCAGCCTGATGCTTTTTCCTTTTATCATTCTTTTACTCATCCTTTTCTTGAATTTTTTGAATTAAGGCAAATTCTATAAATACAGAACACAAAATTATTTTAAAACAACTAAAATTACTTTTCAGATCCTTCCGATTCAGGTCTTTTCATTAATATTAACAAAAACCGCTATGCTTTTCTTAAAGATCAAAAACCATATATGAGAGGGGAGATGAAAGTGTTAGGGTGATAAATGGCACTGGATTTTAGATAAAAGTTTTGAATTCTGTACTTTAAAAATTTTTTTAAGTTGTAAACATAAGTGGTAAAATATTGTCGAGAGTCACTGATATGAACAAGTACTAATTTATGTACTGTACTTCGTGCTATATATGGTTTCAGTTCTTTTCATGCCAACAAGGTTTAATCCTTAATGCAAACTCAGAAGTCAAATAAAAACCAAACAAACAATCTGTACTTACTTCCAAGTCTTCTCTATGCCAAATGGAAAAAAACCCAATAATAATTCCCAGGCTGCTTGCGGGACTAAGAATGGTTTTTAACACAACTACCCCTCCTCGTTCAGTGTGATCGTATTTCTAAGGAAGAGCAAAGTGCAAGAAATGCTGCTCCATTAACAGAAAAAGGGACCAAGCCGCTAGTTACACAGAGAGCGGAGAATTTCAGAACAGTGCAACGTGTACGCCACGCTTTCAAAGCGAATCCACGTGCACAAGTTTGCTGTGAAACTTTGCCGGTAACTGGCCCGGTCCACGCAGAGATTTGCTTGCACAAAGTCAGGCTTCAGAGGGCAGGACTTAGGAGGGTTTAACTTATGTGCCTACATTTTACAATCAAAAAAAGGACACGCCCGAGGTCCAGCTCTCTCCCCCTCACCAGGTTGCATAGAAGCACAGGTGGAGCACGTCCTTTAGCTGGCATTGAGCCCCAGGCAATTTTATGTCAGCCGCTTAGGCATGTAAAAGGCTCTGAGAAGTCAGCCCAAGAGGGCACTAATGAAAACTCTTTCTGAGGGTGAAAAATCAGGACTTTCGATGACGGCCTGCCCTCGCTGCACTTCAATTTCTACGAAACGCCGTGCATTTCCCTGCACTAGAAAGAGGCCTTCACAGGGTTTTGTAGAATCAAAACTACATTCTCATTCTACTCGAAAAGTTTACCCACACAGAAAGTTGGTGCAAAGTTCTGCGGGCAATTTTTGAGGTGGCAATTCTCCAAGTGAACGTACACAGGTACTTTTGCATCGTTTATTGGTGCCAGCTCCCCGTGGAGTTTGCACCAAGATCTGTAGTTCGATTATTATCCCCTTAGTTACCGTGAGAGAGAAAGTATCACAAATTCCTCAAAGTCTGACCAGTGACAAGTAAGCTTACATCCCAAAACCTGGCGTGTCTCGTCTTACCTCTTGATGACACTGCTTGAGCAGGCTAATGAGGACATTACATTCGTCAGTGTGCAGGTGAGGGGACAGGTCTGGGTGCATCTCCAGGTAAGGGACCTCGTCATGCCCAGGGACACAAGCAATGAGAAAACCCTTCGACCTGCCAATATCAGAAATATGCCAGATAAGCGTTTCGAACTCTACAATTCCGAGAAGTGTTCTAGCAAGGAACATTTTATTTCTGGTCTAGCGAAATGGATAAGGCATAGTGCGCGTTCAGATCAGTCCGACAGGAACAGTGCCACAGTACATCGTGAGGACGTGACCAAGCCAAGGGATGTTCAGAGCACGGCATGACCATGTGTTTGCTTCTGCCTCCCTTTCATGCACATCCTTTCGGAGGCCCTGGCAAGGCTGGAAAAACAAAACGTAGCAAAGGGCACGCAAACTGAAGCCACACAGACGTGGCTGCGGCCTACCAGGACCTGGCTCAGAAAGAAGAGTCAAACCTGGGATTGTTGCCATTTCAGCCCAAAATAAACTACATGTGAAGAGGAGGCCTGCGTGGACTTGAAAACCTGTGCACTCTCTCGTTTCTCTTGGGCCTTTAATAGGTATCACAGCATGTAAAGGCTCCGGGTTTTTCCAGAACCAATACAGCTGCACCACAGGGAAAAAAAAAGAGAGATTTCATTTTCATTTCATTTATTAAAATTTATTGATCGCCTACCACAAAAAGGCCTAGGCGATTTACAGCATTAACATACATAATTAAAACATAAAAATAATAAATACAATATGGGATGGGGAACAGGAGACAAACAGAGGCATAAATGAGTTGATACATAGGAAACATTTTTCCCAGAGGTGCGATTGCAAACTAAGCTCTCAGAGTCTATCTCAGACCAAATACAAACACTTTTCTTTCTAAATTAAAAGTTATTTAATTTACCATTTAGCTCTTTTACAGTGATTTATACCTTCAGCTCTCTCTGTGGTACAGCAGCAAAGTTATGCAAAGTGAAGGAAGATGCTGGGAGTCCCACCAACCCTCCAAACGTGGCCACAGCTCCTGCACTTAACATTTCTAATTTTTAAAAAATTTAAAAATGCCCCTCATATTCCAGGAATGACCAAAATATTAAAAATAGCATTAGAAAATCTAGGATCCTTCTTTTCAAAACGTTTTCTGTCTCCTGCTACCAAGCCTGATGGTGCCCCTTTAATTTACAAGAGATTTCCAAAACAGACTTCAGGTTTCCATAGGGGTGGAAGGGACTTCTTTAGATTATCTGACCAGAGCAAAATATTTATATATATATATATATATATATATATATATATATATATATATATATTTTTTTTTTTTTTTTTTTTACATAAATATATAGAGAGGGAATCATTTAAAAAAATAATCTACATTGTTTCTCCTTGAAAACCTCTTTTGCTACAGGATCCTCACACTCCCACTGCAGAAGTCGCCCAGCAGTTAGAGCAATAGGCTAGAGCCAGGAAAACCAGAGATAAAATCCCACTTCAGCCACTAACGCTTCTTGTCACTTTATCTCCCAATGCTTCCAGTACCCTCTTGAGGAAGGTAGTCCTGAAGGAATTCTGTACTATTACAGAGCGCAGAATTTGCGCAGAATTGCCAAATTCTGTGCAGAAAATGGCATAGAAGATGAAGGCCCTGGTGTACTGCAAACGGAGCGCACCGTTCACGGCAAAGATGAAGCCCCGGTGTGCCATGTGCGGCGAAATTGAAGGCCCCAGGTGTGCCGTACAAGGAGCGTGTGCGTTCGCAGAAAAGATGAAGTCTCCCACGGGACCTGCTCCGCTCGCGGGGTAGATGAAGACCCTGGTGAGAATGAATGTGTGTAGAGAGGTGTGTGTATGTGAGAGGGGAGGGGGTGTGAGAGAGAGCAGAGGGTATGCTTGAGCGTAGGTGCCAGAGAGAGGGAGCATATATGAGGAGATTGTGGAGTGTGTATGTGTGTGAGATTGTGAGCTGGTGTGTATGAAAAAGGGATCGTGTGTATGTGAGGGTGCTAGCCTGTGTGAAGGGATTGTGTATGTGTGAGAGAGAGCCTGTGTGAAGAGGTAGCCTGTATGCATGAGAGAGAAAGGGAGCTTGTGTGGGTGTGTATGCAAGAGAGAAAGGGAGCCCGTATGAGGAGATGTGTATGTGCACTAGAGAAAGGGAGCATGTGTGTGAGAGGGAGGGACAGTACTGAGAATGGGGACAAACTCTGGGAGTGAAGATAGAGTGGAAGGAGTTGAGCCTAGACGTGGAGGAGTTGGGGCCTGAGAGGGCAAAGTGGCCAGAGGAGTAGGGAGAGCGAGAGGAAGGAATGCACTCTTACCATGCATTCCTAGGGGAATTCTGCTCAAAATATTTAAAATTCTGCATCTTTACATTTTAAATGAATACAGAAAAATGTTATTAATTACTTAAAGACTGTCATGTAAATTGTGTTATTTTGACCAATATAAAGTTTGCAGAATTTTGAGTTTTTGTGCACAGAATTCCCCCAGGAGTAGGAAGGGACTTACTGAATTTGAGCAATGCCGTAAGCCATCTTTAATTTTATTGTCATACTTGATGTTCCGTTTAATATAGACAACTCAAAGTGGATTACAATAAATATTAAAACACTGGATAACAAAAGATTAAAATAAAACAAACTATGACAAGAATACAAAGACAGTAAAATGAAAAATGTAAAATGCAGCAAATTTGTCCAATATTCTGAACACATGATTTGCCCAGAAAAGGCTTAAAAACCCAGACTTTAACCTTTTCCAAAAGGCTTGGGTATTGAAACTCTGAGCGAATATCTAGAGGAAAACCATTCCACATATTGGGGCAAAATATGCAAAAGCAGAACAAGCATTAGGCTCCTGCTGAATCACAGATGGTGGTGGGACCTAGAACAACCCTTGCTGTTAGAATTGCAGTGATCACACAGGGGTAGAATGCACCAGGACAAGGTGCTCAGGATGGTTGTGGTGCAGGTATTTATAAATCATGGTGAGAACTTTGAATCAGATCCTGAAGATGACTGGTACCAGGGGAGTGCCTCCAGAACGGGTGTGATATGAGCTGTGATTTTAGTCTAGCTGCCAAGTTCTGGAGTTACGGCAAATGATGGAGGAGGCTAATGGGCTGAACCTATTACTGAGAATTGCACTAGCCAATTTTAGATATTATCAATGCACGAATAACAGTGGTTAAGTCTTGCGTGGGCAGGTACGGACGAAGTTTAAATTATTGGAGAAACAAAACAGTTGAGGGAATAACAGAAATTGAAGATTCCATACACAGTCTGGAATTTAACTGAACAATCAGATTGGGTCCAAGAAGGGAGGGGGAAAAAAAAAAAGAAGAGTAAGACCATTACTCCCCGTAGAGATCCAAAGTAACTGATTTTGTAGTGATGAGTTTTTAACATCTGCAAGAGTAGTCAACTTCCCATGCCTGGGAAAAAAAGAATTCAGTTTTACCACTGCTGCACCCTGGTGCTCTCCAACACTCAAAACAGGTGAACGCTATCAGCCAATATATGCCATCTCACATCAAAGCTATAAACTTGACCAACGGAGCCATATAAATGTTGGAGAGCACCGAGGATAAAACAGAACCTTGGGGGAACATTACATTAAACAGATCGAGTCAATGAACATTTTTCATCCCACTTAACCAAGTAAGTTCAACTCGACAGGTAGGACTCTCAAAGCAGTGAGAAACCATTCCACTTAAACTGATGCAATGTAATCACTGCAGCAACAAATGAAGACCTAGCATGACAAATATGGTAGACAGGTCAATTGGGACAAGCAGAGCAAGGAAACAGTTTATCAAATCCAGAAGCTTGGTCTCAGAGCTGCACCCAGGATGGAACCAGATTGAGAGCCTTCAATATCATTTGGAAAGTGGGTAAAAATCCAAACGGTCTCAAAAGAGTAACGTAGTATGTGACGGTAGACAAAAGACCAAATGGTTCATCCACTCTGCCCAGCAAGGTGCAATTGCCATTGCATGCAGAAAAGTTACCACCTTGATTAAATTTCTATCCACTCGCCACTAGGGATCTTCTGTTTATCCCACATCGGTCATAAGAAGCCTCAATAAACAGAATGAAGAAGAGAAAACAGAACAACCCAACAGCAATTTGCAGATTATTGAACTAATATTGGAGAACACGGCGGCCAGAATTTTGACAAACACAAGAAGAAGAGAACACATATCTCCGATTCTCAAAGACCTACATTGGCTGCCAGTGCACTATAGAATCTTATACAAGTCCATCACCATCATCTACAAAGCATTCCATCAACTCTCTCCGCTTAACCTCCAAATACCATTTAAAAAACATACCTCTACCAGACCTATCAGAGAGTCATACAGAGATTCACTACAGGTTCCACCTGCCAAAACCTTTCACCATACAACGCTCAGAGACAGGGCTTTCTCTGCAGCAGGACCTATCTTGTGGAACTCCATCCCACCAGAACTGAGACAGGAACCCTGCCTTCCTACATTCAGAAAAAGACTCAAAACCTGGTTATTTATGAAAGCCTTTCCAGACACAAATTGAACTTTCTCTCAACCAAATCAACTAAGACCTCCCCTCAGGGTAAACATAAACTCTAACAACTCCATAATGTTATTTCTCATTAAATGAGCAGGTTTTTTATGTTGCTTTTATTATATACGGTATATTATATACGGTATATTATATATACGGTATGTTATATATTATATATTATATTTTATTATATTATATAAATTTATTATATACGGTATATTACCTTGTTACTCTTTTTATCACATTGTTAATTTTCTATCGCTTTCCTTACTTTCCAAGTTACTTTATGTCCCTGTTTTATTGTAACTGCTATTTCTTCTTATATCACATGTTAATGTTCTAAGTTTTTCTCCTCTTGTCACACCCTGTTAATTGTAAACCGACATGATGCGACTCCCATCGCGAATGCCGGTATATAAAAATTAAATAAATAAATAAATAAATAATAGAAAATTGTTGGTTTTAATCCTTATATTCATCTGAAAATCTGAGCTTTACTTGGCTATCATGTAGGGGATAGCAGTCCAAGACCTGGCATTAACTTATAACGGTAAGTTAACCATTTTTTTTTCTTTATGTATCCATTTTAGAAAAGAGATGATTAGTTTACTCATATATAATAAACAAACATTCTTTCATGGAATATTCTTTTGTCCAATTATTGAGCTCTGTCCTTATACAATAATTATTGCTCTCATACTAAAACATTAACTCCTAGGAGCAATGATGTGTTACACTTATATGACATGAGGTCCTGGAGAGAGAGAGAGAGACCGACCTATAAGGGTACTCCTTGTTAATGGATTTCCTCCTCCAGCACTACCTGACAGAGTGAACCCGAGACAATTGGCGCCCCAGATGGGACTCAAATATCAAACAAAAGACTTTAGGGCTCTTTTCTTTAAAACTAGATATATAAAAAGGGTAAGGTTAAGCCCACCACAACGGCTCAATTATTTAGGCATTGGCTGGCTTTTCAGATAGAAGCCACTGCGCAAAGCTATCCAGTTATAGGTGATGGAGAAAATGTTACCTTTACAATCCAACATGGAAGATGGGGGGTCCAGGTGAACAGTATTTTTACTGAAGTCCCATCTAGGGTGCCAACTGTTTCAGGTTTACTCTATCAGGTAGTGCTGGAGAAGGGAATCATTAACAAGGATACTCCTGGGGAAATTCTGCGCACAACAACTTAAAATTCTGCAAAATTTATATTAGTCAAAATAAGGACTGTCATGTAAATTGTGTTAAGTAATTACATTTTAAATTAATACAGAAAAATATTATTACTTAGAGATGCAGAATTTTAAATATTTTGAGCAGAATTTCCCTAGAAATTCACTGTAAGAGTGTCCCTTCCACTCGCTCTCCCTACTCCCCTGGCCACTTTGCCCTCTCTCAGGCCCCAACTCCTCCACCTGCCAGTCTCTCTCCCCTCCACCTCTAGGCTCAAACCCTTGCATGCTATCGCCAGTCCCAGAGTTTGACCCCGTTCTCAGTACTACCCCTCACACAGGCTCCCTCTTTCCCTCCCTCTCTCTAGTACACATACACATCCCCTCATACAGGGTCCCTTCTCTCTTGCATGCACACCTACACAAGCTCCCTTTCTCTCTCACACATACATCCTCACGCAGACTACCTAAGTCTCTTCTCACACACCCCTTCACACATGCTCTCTCACGCACATACACAGGCAAGCACCCTCACAAACACAAGATCCCTTTTTCATACACACCAGCTCCCAATCTCTCACACATACACACTCCTTCACAATCTCCTCATATAGGCTCCCTCTTTCTAGCACCCACACTCAAGCAACCCCCCTCACCTCCCCTTTCTCACACATACACACACAAGCATTCACCGGGACCTTCATCTTTGCCGCGAGCGGAGCACACTCTGTTCGTGGTACACAGGGGCCTTCATTTTCGTGGCAAACGGTGCATGTCCCGCGGCACTGGGGGCCTTCATTTTCGCCATGAACGATGCGCCGGGACCTTCTTCTTTGCCGCGAGAGGAGTGCGTCCCACAGTGCGCTGGGGCCTTCATCTTCGCGCGCTCTGTTCGTGGCATGCTAGGATCTCCTCTGCCTGTTTCTGCGCAGAATTGGCAATTCTGCACAGGGGGGGAATTCTGCGCAAATTCTGTGCTCCGCGGGAGCAGAGAATTCCCCCAGGACTACAAGGAGTACTATTATAGATCACTCTCTCTCTCCAGGACCCCATGTCATAACATATCATTGCTCCTATGAGTTAATGTATTAGTATGAGAGCAATAATTATTTTATACCAGACTTAAAAACAGCATCCTCAAGCTCACAATTCTCATATTTATACTTTACTTGTTTATAACTTTATACCCTCATAAATTTATAAACAAAGGCTTAGACAATTTTTATCATCTATTTATATTAAGCATGCTGTATGTCTAGTCTTCCTGTTTAGCTATTTAGCTACATTGCAGTTATTTAAAGTTTATTTTACTAGCTTAAAGCTAGTAATAATTAAATGGAGAAATTACTTACCTGATAGCTTTGTTTTCCTTAGTGTAGACAGATGGACTCAGGACCAGTGTGTTATGTGCTCTTCTGCTAGCAGATGGGAGACAGAGTCAGATTTCAAAGCTGACGTCACCCTAGATATACCCCTGCAGTAACCTCAGCTCTTCAATATTCTCTTCGAAAAGCCATTGTGGATATATCTTGCTTAAATAACTTGATTAAAACTTATTAAACTTGATTCAACTGATTTCAAAAACTGGAGACCGCCAGTGCATTCAACCAATTAACGCCGACGCCGGACAAACTGTGGGTATCTTGAAATAGGGGTAGGCAACGGCTTACCCGTATTTGCTTAGTCTCGAGGTTCGCTTTCTAAGATCCTCCTTCCCTGGGGCAGCCATGGGCGGGATGCCGAGTCCATCTGTATACACTAAGGAAAAAGAAATTATCAGGTAAGTAATTTGTCCATTTCCTAGCATGTAGCCAGATGGACTCAGGACCAGTGGGATGTACAAAAGCTACTCCCAGACAGGGTGGGAGGCTGCCCGTGGCCCACTTAGTATTGCCCTTGCGAAGGCTGCTTCTTCTTGGGCCTGAACATCCAGGTGATACAACCTGGAGAAGGTGTGTGGGGAGGACCATGTCGCTGCCCGACAGATCTCGGGAAGCGACTGCAGCTTGGTTTCTGCCCAAGATACTGCCTGGGTCCTAGTAGAATGAGCCTTAACCTGCAGTGGTAAGGGCTTTCCTGCCTCTATGTAGGCTGCCTTGATTACTTCCTTGATCCAGCGGGCTATGGTCACCCGCGAGGCTGCTTCTCCTTGCTTCTTTCCACTGTGAAGAACGATCAAGCGATCCATTTTGCACACCGGTTCCAATCTTTCCAGGTGTTGTACCAGGAATCTGCCGATATTTAGATGGCGAAGAAGGAGTGAGTTTTCAGAGTCCTTATGTTCATCTGGAGATGGTAGGGAGATGGCTTGGTTCAAATGAAACTCGGAAACCACTTTCGGTAGGAAGGAGAGGACGGTGCACAGCTGTATGATTCCGGGAGTGAACCTAAGGAACGGTTCCCGACAAGATAGTGCCTGTAGTTCGGAGATACGACAAGCTGAACATAGTGCCACCAGGAATACCATCTTCAATGTTAAGAGGTATAGTGACAGATCGCACGTTGGTCTGAAGGAAGCCCCTGCTAGGAAGTCTAATACCAGACTGAGGTTTCATATGGGCACTGGCCACTTTATGGCTGGCCGAAGTTGCTTAACCCCTTTTTGAGAAAGTTTATATGGGGCAAACATAAGGCTAGAGTCCTTTTACTTACCCTGATGGCAGACATAAGTCAGGGAGACTTGGGATGCTCTTCATGGAGAGACTGCAATCTAGTATGTATTCTGAGGCACGTTAAAGATTGGTTGCTGAGAGCTAGCTATTTCTCCCCTTGTGAATTTATTAAAAATTGGGTATTTCCTTATTGGCCGGGTCATTTAGTTCAATTGCGACTTTTTGAAGTCCCTGTACAACTTAGGCAAAGCTTATTTATACAAGTGGGTAGGAATGCCTGGAGTTATTTATGCAAACAGAAACCACATAGGGCAAAGGTTTCCATGCCCCTTTTAACTTTAAGGGGCAATCCTCAATTTTCACTGGGGTTAAACAACCAACTGTTCAAAAGGTGGGAAGCTAAGGTCTTCTGAATGTTCAGCAACTTCTGGTGGGTGATACAAATAAGATTAGGAGTTTTGGGGATTTACAGAAAGTTATAAATTGGACTCAGTGGACTTTTATAGTTTGTTTTTTTTTGTTTTTTTTATACAAGCAAGGCATTATGTGCCATCCCTATATCAAAATAATAGTGCCTTTCATGAGTATAATGATTTGAAAGAGATACTCTTTTGGAAGGGGGAAAGCCGAATTCCTGTGCCTCTATTAGGAGAGCTATTCTATCTATCAGGGACGATAAAGTAATTGACAGTGTAATTGCAAAATGGGAGAAGCATCCTGCCATAAAGTTGAATGGGTCAGAGGTCTTGGCTCTTTTACATGATAACTTCAGGGTTTCCGAAAATGTGAAATTACGAGAAAGCAGGTATAAATTAATCCATTGCATGTATAAATCTAGAACTTGTTCATAAGCTGCAAAACTATGTGACTGACAGCTGTTTAAAGTGTAAGGTTGAAAAGGGGTCTTGTTATCAATGTATAAAGATATCTCAATTCTGGTCAGACTGTTGTGGCAATTGGTAAGATGTTAAATGTGACTATACCACTGTCCCCGAGGGTATGTTTACTTGGTTTGTTTGGGGATTTCCCATCTGAACAGGGGAAAACATTTCTTAGGAAATCATGTCCCCTTGCTCTCCTAACGATTTTGGCTGTGTGAATATATCTAGAACCACCGACATCTACACAATGGAAATCGCGTCTGCATAAATTTTTGCAATTTGAGCGTATGTCTGAGAAAAGTAGACCTTGGGAATACGGACAGAAGTGTATTAACATTTGGCAAGGTTATCGGGATACTCTCTCTAAACCAATTTAAGATGATATTCAATGGCTGTAAGAACTTTGGGCTTGACTGTTCTGTTACGGCTGGATTTGTCCTTGGTGGCATATCTGCTGCCTTGCCTCAATGTGCATGAGTAACAGATATGGGGGAATGGGAGTGGAAGGGGGAAGGGTACTGTTAAATCTAGTTGTTGTATTAGCTGGAGTTGGACAGCATATTGTAGCTTTGTTCTGTTCTAAAGTATAATGCGAAAATGAATAAATACATGCATGAAAAAAGTATCGCTTTATATATTTTGGGATTTGTTTTTGTTAACCTTTATTCTTCAAAATCCAACGCCACATAACCATCATGGTCTTTTCTTGTAAAAATGCAAAATACGCTTGTTCCACTGAGCTGGAAAGGTGAAGGGAAATTTTTGGGAACCAGATCACTGCAACAATGACCTTTTGAGCAGGACACTAAAAGGGACATTCAAAACCAGAGACCTGTAAGATGTCTGAAATTAAAACGATCAAACACTGATATAAAAGCATTTAACAGAGACTTGAGATGTTTAAATCACTACCAGAAATTCAACTGCCACTGTCATTTTTTTTTTTTTTTTATCATTCTAACACATTAACAGCCCTCCCCCCTTACCCTTCACATTACAAATATCATGAAATCTGTTTTTTCTGGAAATGTTTGGATTTGAGGAAAGAACTGCTCATTCCCAAAAGGTAATATGGAAATGCATTACATTAATCCAAGAAAAAGGTTATCATTTTACATTTTGCTGTCTCCCATTTCCATGCATTCGAGTGGACTATACATAAGTACACTACATTAATAGACAAATTGACAAAAAAAAAAAAAAAAAAGGTTTAAAGATGAACATTTCGGGAGTAAACTTACAATGAAATGATTTATATCCCTCCTTTCATCTATTACAAAACAGATTACATGCAGGTATTGTAGGTATCCCAGAGAGCTCACAATCTGAATTTGTACAGTAATCTAGACATGCATTTGATCACTATAATGAGATTTTGAAGCAGTCTCCTGTAATTTTATAATATTTGTCCAAGTACTTATAGAACAAACAGAAAACGCTTCTATGAAAAGAGAACCTGGGCACCCATAAATTAATCTATTGCTGTTACATGCACGCAACGCTGCGGACAGATTGAATGGTAGCTTTGCCGGGCTACAGTGCCTGTCGCAGGCTCTACTGGCATCAAAAGTCAGGACGCTAAAGACTAGGCAATTGGTCCTTACCACCGAGCCATAAGTTGGCTGAACTGAAAGCTGGAGAAAGAGATGGTTGGTTGGGCAGCCCTCACTCAATGAAAACAAAGAACTCCTGAAGGGACCTCAAAATAACCAGCTTTAATATTTATTTATTTTATTTATTTAAGGTTTTTCTATAGCGGCATTCATGAACTCGTTCACATCATGTCGGTTTACATAAAAAAACAGGGGTGTGAAGAATACAACCAAGAACATA
Source organism: Rhinatrema bivittatum (assembly GCF_901001135.1). Classification (NCBI taxonomy): domain Eukaryota; kingdom Metazoa; phylum Chordata; class Amphibia; order Gymnophiona; family Rhinatrematidae; genus Rhinatrema; species Rhinatrema bivittatum. The sequence continues at coordinate 10,898,921 of NC_042621.1, read as the reverse complement.
AATAAACGTGATGAAGAGATGCAGTTACAATTAACAGGGCTGATGGACTGTGGTCCGGCTTTTGAGGAGCGGACGGTTGGTGAGTGGGGGAAGCAGTGACCCCGATGAGGGGCGTTTCAGGATTTTATTTTTATTACCCGAGGCATGAGGGAACTCTTCGCGGCGCTCATACACATCCATCAGGCCCGCTCGCTGCCCCGAGACCACATTATAATTTCTTTTATATAATCAAGGGAATACGTTTATTAGGGAAAAAGTTAACCAACTCCATCGGCCATAATTTATTTATTTATTTATTTTAAAAAAATTTATTTTTTTTTATATACCGAAGTTCTTGTAGGGACTACAAATCACTCCGGTTTACATAAAAACAATGAACTGCCCAACAGAGAGCGGAGCTTTACATAGAACCGTAGAACATATGGAACAATATAACTGGATGACAATTTAACATAGTGATAAATAAATATTATAGTTTAATGGGGGGAAGGGGCACGCTTCCTCCCATCCTGGTACTCCTATGAAAGTGACTTCCTTCTCAACACCGTTTGGAGGATAAAGTTTTTTTGTTGCAGTCATTTGCCCGGGGAGGGTGGTCGTCCCCCATCCGTGCTAACGCACGAAAAGGCCCGGCATCGTTCGGTGCAACGGCAGGCCCAGGCTCCTTTCCCCGGACTTACCGTCCCCCGACCCCGGCCGGCTCCAAACGTACAAACTGCTGTACCTGAATCCAACAAAGACAGCGCCCGCTCGCAGGACCGACAATTACCCAGCGCCGCGCATCTTTCCGGAAATGCCGAGAGGCTCCGCCCTCATACCCCAGCCGAAACTCATCCGGCAACACCTCTCCTCCCGGGCAATAGGCTGCCAGTGCTGCCACTCAAATCTAACAGGCCAATTGAGAACGGGAAAAGGCGGTGTGAGCGCGGCCAGCCAATCAGCGCAGGCGCTGAGGTGCGCACTCGATCTGTCTATTCAAGGCTCGCGGTGCCCTTCTTCTCTCTCCCCTTTGGAGACGGTCGCGGTAATGACGTTGGTGTGCGTCGTCCGCACGTCGGCGGTGATTGGTGGGTTTGAAACGTTAGCTTTGGGCGCGCTGCGCGGAGGTGCCTGGGTTTCGGTCTCGCGGGGTCGGTGCTTTCTTCTTACTCTGGGTTTTTGGTATTCGTACACGGCTGGGTCTGGTGAAGTGAGGAGCGGGTCCTCGCCTCCCCTCGCAAGCTGAATGAAAGCAGCGGGACCGCGACGGATCTGCGAGGAAATCTTGGGCAGCCAGGGGCGCTGCGTTCTGGCTTGATCGTGGGTGGTTGCCCTGCATCATTAGGCCTCGGTTTTGAGTCTCCGAGACGTTCGGCCCGAGCCCCGGGCTGGGCTGGAGCCTAGCACCAGCACTTGAGCAGCGGTGTGCCCAGGTCTGCATTTGGATTGCTGATCACTTCTGCATGCTGTATTTGTTGCTCTACGCCCTATGGGCGATGCATCTTCTATAATAGTGGGTCGAGTAAGAAATGGCATGCCGGGTCCAGTAAACCTTCTCCGGCAGTAGACAATCCGTTCTTCTAGTACAGGGGTTTTTAACCCAGTAAGAAAGACGCACCTACCCAGTCAGACTTTCAGGATACCCACGATGAAGATACATGAGATAGATTTGTATGCACCTTTATACATATTCATCGTGAGTATCCTGAAAACCTGACTGGCTAGATGTGCCTTGAGGACTGGGTTGAGAACCACTGCCCTCGGAAGTACCCTGTGGCTCCCAAAGAGCATCCATTCCTTGTTGCTCACACTCAGGGATAAACAGTGGCTTTCCCAAATTCACTGGCTAATAATTTTTTAATTTTTCCTCTGGTAACTTGTCCAAACCCCTTTTGAATCCAGCTGTGGTAGAATCTTTGACCACATCCTTTGGCATCCTTTGATTTTATAAACCTCTACCAAACAACTCGATTGTGCATTGAGTGAAAAACCACTTTCTCCAGTTTGATTTAAATCTTCTGCCTGTTAATGCTAAAACTGGGGAATTCTTCATGACCCTATTTGTGAAGGCAAATAATGGTTTCCCATTTACCTAGTCCCACTCTACTTATGATTTTATAAACCTCTACCACACTGTCCTAACTCTCTCCTGGAGGCACAACTTAGCCAGTCAGGTTTTCAGGATTGCCACAATGAATATGATTAAATAGATTTGCATACACTTGGTCTCCAATGTATACAAATCTATCTCCTGCACATGCATTGTGGATATCCCAAAAAGCTGACTGGTTAGGTGTGCTTCCAGGAGAGGGTTGGGAAACGCTGCTAAGAACATAAGAAAATGCCATACTGGGTCAGACCAAGGGTCCATCAAGCCCAGCATCCTGTTTCCAACAGTGGCCAATCCAGGCCATAAGAACCTGGCAAGTACCCAAAAACTAAGTCTATTCCATGTTACCATTGCTAATGGCAGTGGCTATTCTCTAAGTGAACTTAATAGCAAGTAATGGACTTCTCTTCCAAGAACGTATCCAATCCTTTTTTAAACACAGCTATACTAACTGTAGTAACCACATCCTCTGGCAACAAATTCCAGAGTTTGTGTGTTGAGTAAAAAAGAACTTTCTCCGATTAGTTTTAAATGTGCCCCATGCTAACTCCATGGAGTGCCCTCTAGTCTTTCTATTATCCGAAAGAGTAAATAACTGATATACATCGACCCGTTCTGTACCTCTTATGATTTTAAACATCTCTATCATATCCCCCCTTAGCCGTCTCTTCTCCAAGCTGAAAAGTCCTAACCTCTTTAGTCTTTCCTCATAGGGGAGCTGTTCCATTCCCCTTATTTTGGTAGCCCTCTGTTAGCACTGCTGGCACAAAAGGGATTCTAATTCAGGCTGCGCAGCTCTCAAGTGAGAGCCTGTCATAAACCCCCTCAGTCCTTTTCTCCAAACTGAAAAGCCCTAACCATTTTACCCTTTCAGGATATGGGAGCTGTTCCATCCCCTTTGTAATTTTTTTTGCCCTTCTCTATATCTTTTAGTACTGCTATATTTTTGTTTTAGATGGGGCAACTATCATGGCACACAGTTCTCAAACTGTGGTCGCATGATAGACCAACCATAGCTGTGTACCAGGCAATCTGGTCTCTGTAAACCTAAGCCAATCACTATCTGGAATCCTCTGGTACCCATCCTGCCAAGGTGCTAGGTCCCTTCAGCTCTATTGGAAGTTTTGAGGATTTTTATTAGAGATGAGGGCTGGGAGGATAGTTCTCATCTGGAGATTCTGCTACATTAGATGATCTGTGAATTTTGAAAAATGCTTTTCCTAGCGTTTAGCCAGATGGACTCAGGACCAGTGGGTATTGTGCTCTCCTGATAGCAGATGGGAGACAGTCAGATTTCAAAGCTGACGTCAGCCTACATATACCCTCACAGCATGCTTAGCTCTTCAGTATTTCTCCGTCTCCCATAGCAGATGCAGACACTATCCAAAAGAGAATAGTGTAACATTTACAAGAGAGAAGACAATTTACGTGTAAGAAGAGAGCCCTGCTTCCCCTGCGGTGAAACCTAACTGTCCCTCCCTTAGTCGAGACTTTCCTGAGGTCAATTCGATATCCCTCAGAGGTGAGCCTTAGTCCGCTGGCCGATTCCCGGTGTGGACTTAGCTCTGAGGGTGGCTGAAAGGTAGCGGATGCAGATTCGAGCGCGGCGGTGAAGGTATTTCCCTCTCCCCCCGCAGCTGGAGACCGCCCGGCACGCAACCGGTAAGCGCCGAGACCAGGTAAGGTAGAAACCTTTTCTTCTAAGTCTCTGGTCTCCAAGGCTCAAACAGCCGTACCGACCTTCCTCTGACGAGGTTTAAATCGGGTTTCCTGTACGTACCAGGATCAGTCCAGGACACCTGGGTTGTGACTCCGCACCAGTAGATGGAGACAGACTAAAACTTGTGGGCGGAGCCATATATGCCCCTGTGCCAGTCACAGCCCCTCAGTCTTACTCTGTCTCCAGTAGATGGTGCAGGTGCGGTCACAGCTCCTTCCTGCCCTGGTTCTGGTATTCCTTCAGGGTTGGTTATATTTTTCTTGATTTTAGGCCAGTTTAGGCTAAGGTGTTTTAATTGGGTTCTTTTGCTAAATTGTCCCTGACGTCCCGTCCGCCCTGCCTCCCAGGGGGGTTGAGAGGTCCTGAGGGGACTTCCCCCCCCCCCCCCCCCCCCCCCCCCCCCCCCCCCCCCCGGTTGAGGCTGCTGCTAGGGTCGAGGACCCGGCTTTTCCAAGTAGCAGCGTCAGGGGTGACACCGGGGAGCCCGGTTTTTTTCTCACCCCTGCTGGATTAGGGCTCCAGGACCTTGGTCAGCGACAGGCTTTTTTTGTACCAAAAAAAAAAGTGTGTTTTTTATTTTGAGCCGGCTCTCTGTTTTCTTCGCGTCGCCACTCTCGGCGGGGGGGGGGCGCCACTGACAGGGGGGAGGCCGTTCGTGCGATTTTAATTTTGGTACCTGCCGTTGCTCCCCGTCTTCGCGCCGTTTTCGCCGGCATGCCTTGCGGTTCGATTTGCAGGGCCTGCGGCTCGGCGCGCGAGGGCCTATGCGCGGCCTGCATCCCGGGCGATGAGGGGTCGTCCGGGGCGTCTCGGGGGGCTCGTTCGTGACCTGCGCGAGCGCCGCTGAGCGGGGGGGGGGCGCGGTAGAGGCCCCAGGAGCTTTTCCTGCTCAGTGCGGGGGCGGCGGCCATTTTGGGCACCGTCCGCGAAATGGCGCGGGAAATGGCAGGGCCTGTGGCCCTGCCCCCCGCGCTTTCTCCTCAGCGAATCGCGACGGAGAGGGGTCCCTCGGGGGTCCCCGGGGAGTCCCGCTGAAGTTTCTTCCGATTCCGGATCGTTTTCAGAGGACTTTGCGCTTTTGCTGCGCAAAGTCCTGAAATATAAGAAAAGAAAGCGCGGCCGGAGGGAATCCCGCAAGGCTCCACTGCTGAAGTCCAAGAGGCCATCGGGGGTTGCGGAGGTGCCCCCGAGCGCTTCGAAGGGGAAACGGCCTCCGCATGGCGTCCCACAGGAGGCAGACTCAGATTCCTCCACTGGGGCGGACACTGATTCCCCTGAAGAGCCCCTAAAGGGGGCCGACGAGGTGGCAGCGGACGGATCCGCTCCGTCCGGCGCAGGAAAAGGATCACAGGCAGTGGAGGGAGATGATCCCAAGGTGGTCCGGCTCTTCCGCAGGGAGGAACTGCCACCCCTAATTCCGGCCATTCTCCAAGAGCTGGGAATAGAGGCCCCTCCGGTAGTCGTTCGGCAGGAGGCGAACATGGATCCGGTCCTGTTAGGCCTCACGGGCCCGGCAGTTGCCTTTCCGTTTCATTTTTCTTCCACGGACATCCTGTTTCGCGAATGGGACACTCCAGAATTGGGTCTGAAGGTCAGCAAAGCCATGGACAAGCTTTACCCGCTCCCGGAGGATGCGCTGGACCTTCTCAAACTGCCCAAGGTGGATTCAGCGGTTTCTGCGGTAACGAAGAGATCCACCATCCCAGTCACGGGAGCGACAGCCCTCAGGGATCTTCAGGACAGGAAGCTGGAAGTTCAGCTTAAGAAGATTTTCGAGGTTTCCGCGCTTGGAGTACGAGCCGCCATCTGCACGAATTTCGCTATGCGAGCTAGCTTGCGCTGGGCTCAGGTTCTACAGGCCAATGCGGATCTTTCTGCAGGCGAGGCAGCGCAGGCGGATAAGTTGGAAGTGGCAATAGCTTATGGCGCAGATGCGCTCCACGATCTGCTGCGCACTTCGGCGAGATCTATGGTGGCTGCTGTTTCGGCACGTCGCCTCCTGTGGCTACGCAACTGGGCGGCGGGCGGCTCTTCCAAGGCTCACCTCGGGGCGCTACCATTCAAAGGTAAGTTGCTGTTTGGCAAGGAATTAGACGATTTAATGATGTCCCTGGGGGAAAAAAGGGCTTTCAGGCTGCCCGAGGATAGATCCAGGTCGCGTTCTTCGTTTTCAGCTAGATCCCGCTTTCGGGGTTCCCGGAAGTCGCGTCCTCAGAGGTCGTCCGGGCAATCGTATAGGTCTTCTTCCTCCCGTACCCCGCAGTGGCAACAGCAGTCCTTTCGGGGGAAGAGCTTCGGACGGCAAGGCGGACCCCTGGCGATCACAGGGGCCAAGTCTTCACAATGAAAGGTGGTCGGCCCATCTCCCGCCGCAGCCCCAGCACTCCGTTCCCAACGTCGGGGCGCGGTTGATGTCCTTTTTCGAGAGATGGGCCGGTGTAACGTCGGACCAGTGGGTCCTCAACGTGATAAGACACGGATACGCGTTAGATTTTGCTCGCACTCCAGCGGACAAGTTCCTCGTCTTGCCCTGCAAGGCCCCCGAGAAGAAGGTGGTGGTGCTAGACACCATCCGACGCTTGGAAGGCTTAGGTGCTATTTCCCCCGTCCCGGTCAGCCAACACGGCAAGGGCCGTTATTCCATCTACTTCATCGTCCCAAAGAAAGACGGCACGTCCAGACCAATTCTGGATCTCAAAGGGGTAAACCGATGCCTTCGCGTTCCTCACTTCAAAATGGAGACGATTCGATCCGTCATCGCCGCGGTTCGGCCCGGCGAGTTCCTGGCCTCCCTGGATCTCACGGAGGCGTATCTTCACATAGGCATTCAGCCATCGTTCCAGCGCTTCCTCAGGTTCTGCATTCTAGGACGGCATTACCAGTTTCGGGCGCTCCCGTTTGGGCTCGCGACGGCCCCCCGTACATTCACAAAGGTGATGGTTGTGGTGGCAGCGCAGTTGCGCCGGGAAGGTCTCCTGGTCCATCCTTATCTGGACGATTGGTTGATTCGGGCGAAGTCCGAGGATCAGTGTCGGATGGCGGTGGCCAGGGTCCTCCATCTTTTGCAGTCCCTAGGATGGGTGGTCAACTTCAGCAAGAGTCATCTGGCTCCCACGCAGACCTTGGAATATCTGGGAGCGGTGTTCGACATGAAGCAGGGCAAGGTGTTCCTGTCGCACGACCGGGTATGCAAACTGCAATCTCAAGTGAGGCGCTTGTTGTCTCTCCGCCAACCGCGTGTCTGCGACTACCTTACGGTCCTAGGATCTATGGCTTCAACGCTGGCGCTGGTGCCCTGGGCGTTCGCTCATCTGCGACCATTACAGTCGTCCTTACTGTCCCGCTGGAAGCCGGTCTCGGAGGAATTCCATCTACCGCTTCCTCCTGCGGGACGCGCCTGCTCTGATGGCTGGATCCCAGTCATCTGTCTTCTGGAGTCTCCCTTCTGGTGCCCGATTGGATAGTGGTTACCACGGATGCCAGCCTCTCCGGTTGGGGAGCGGTCTGCCTAGGGAGCTCGGTCCAAGGCCTATGGTCAGTGTCACAAGCCCAGTGGTCTATCAATCGCCTAGAAACCAGAGCGGTCCGTCTGGCCCTGCAAGCCTTTCTGCCGTTGCTGCGGGGAAGGGCAGTCCGAGTGTTGTCGGACAATGCGACCACCGTGGCATACATCAACCGCCAGGGCGGGACAAGGAGCCCCCAGGTAGCGGAGGAGGCTCAGCGCTTGATGGCCTGGTCGGAGCTGCATCTCAGCAACATAGCAGCATCTCACATTGCGGGAGTCGACAACGTTCAGGCGGATTTTCTCAGCCGTCATCGCCTAGATCCCGGAGAGTGGGAGCTGGGAGACGCAGCGTTCCTTCTCATTTGCGAAACGTGGGGTGTGCCCCACATGGATCTGATGGCCACGTGGCACAACGCGAAGGCCCCGCGATTTTACAGTCGACGTCGAGAACGGGGGGCAGAAGGCGTCGACGCGTTGGTGCTTCCCTGGCCGACGGATGTGTTGCTCTACGTGTTTCCCCCGTGGCCGATGATCGGCAAGATTCTACGGCGCATAGAGTTGCACCCAGCCAATGTGATCTTGGTGGCACCGGAGTGGCCGCGCCGGCCGTGGTTCGCGGACCTCGTCCAGCTGGCGGTAGCGGCACCCCTTCGGCTCCAAGGAATGGCGGGCCTACTCCATCAGGGCCCCGTCTGTTTGGAGGATGCGGATCACTTCTGTCTCGCGGCATGGCTTTTGAGAGGAATCGGCTGAAGAGAAAAGGTTACTCAGATGCGGTGGTGGCTACGTTGCTGCGTTCCAGGAAACAGTCGACGTCTCTGGCTTATGTCCGGGTCTGGGTGGTCTTTGAGGAATGGTGCGTGCAGCGGGGGGTGGACCCCACTTCGGCGTCAGTCTCCAACATTCTGGCGTTCCTCCAGGCAGGTCTGGCCAAAGGTCTGGCGTTCAGTTCTCTACGGGTCCAAGTGGCGGCGCTTGGTTGTTTGCGAGGTAAGGTCCGTGGTATGTCCCTGGCGCTTCATCCGGATATTTCTCGTTTCCTTCGGGGTGCTAAGCACCTTCGCCCTCCATTGCGTCTCCCTTGTCCGGCTTGAAACCTCAATTGGGTTCTCTCCGCTCTATGCACGGCGCCGTTTGAGCCCTTGAAACGCGCAACTCTTAAGGATCTCACTTTAAAAACGGCGTTCTTGGTGGCGATTGCCTCGGCACGGCGTGTTTCCGAGTTACAGGCCCTGTCCTGTAGGGAACCTTTCTTGCGTATTTCGGATTCCGGAGTTTCTTTGCGGACGGTTCCCTCCTTTCTTCTGAAAGTTGTGTCCTCTTTTCACGTGAATCAATCGGTGGAGTTGCCCGCTTTTGCGGGGAGGGAGTCCTCCGTTCCAGAAGAAAGGGAATTACGGAAGCTTGACGTGCGGAGATCCCTCCTTCGATATCTGGAGGTCACTAATCCGTTTCGGGTCACAGATCATCTGTTTGTCCCGTTCTCTGGTCCAAAGAAAGGGGCCGCAGCGTCACGCACAACGATAGCCCGTTGGCTCAAGGAGGCCATTGGGTCGGCATACTTGGTGCGGGGAAAACCACTTCCTGTGGGCCTTAGGGCTCACTCGACTCGTTCTCAAGCGGCGTCTTGGGCGGAAGCTTCGCAGGTGTCGCCTCAAGAGATTTGCAGGGCGGCCACCTGGAAGTCGTTGCATACCTTTATCAGGCATTACCGGTTGGATGTCCGGGCTACCGATTCCGGGGGTTTTGGAGAGAGGGTACTCCGAGCGGGACTCTCTGCTTCCCACCCTCGGTAGGTTTGCTCTGGTACATCCCAGGTGTCCTGGACTGATCCTGATACATACAGGGAAAGGAAAATTAGTTTCTTACCTGATAATTTTCGTTCCTGTAGTACCAAGGATCAGTCCAGGATCCCGCCCGCAGTGCTGCGCTGAAGTAATGGAGAGTCCGCTCATTGTTCTGAATTATTCTGTTCCGCTTGTTTAGCTCTCTCGGTTGGAGAGTCCTTTTCCAGGAGGGGTGTTTCTTTCCCCGGTCTTTTAGCGGTTTATAGCTAGTTTAGTTCTCTGGTTGTGTTCTACTTTGACATTCCGTATGACTGAGGGGCTGTGACTGGCACAGGGGCATATATGGCTCCGCCCACAAGTTTTAGTCTGTCTCCATCTACTGGTGCGGAGTCACAACGCAGGTGTCCTGGACTGATCCTTGGTACTACAGGAACGAAAATTATCAGGTAAGAAACTAATTTTCCTTTAGCAGTCTTCCTCTGGCTAGGCCCCGATCTGGTCGAGGGTCCACACATGTGAAGACCCTCGGGGGGGGGTCGCCATCTTCCCCCATTGCCGTCAGTACATGCGGAGCAGGTCAGAGGCCCGAGGCGCCTAATTGAGCGTGTCCGTAGGAATACACGCTTAACTGTGCGCACATCTGGGTTGTGCGTACAGCAGTGCGCACAACTGCACACATAATTGTGCCACGCGCACAAAATCCGCTGCCTGCATGCATAACTTGCGCATAACTTCTGCGCTCCCGATGCGCATAACTAAGAGCATCCGCACGCATAACTCTTGCACGGACGAGTTTTTAAGCTCTACACACGCACAAACAATGGCACCACCATCCAAGAGGGCCAAGGGACCCTTCCTTTGCCCAGCCTGCCACTTGAGAGCTGCGCAGCCTGAATTAGAATCCCTTTTGTGCCAGCTGTGCTAACAGAACCAGGGAGAGCCCAATCATAAGTCTGATACTTCATTTCAGTACATATCCAGCATAGCTCTCTGCTTAAACGGCAGGGGGGAAGAGGAAAAGAGGATTTATATTCAGGCAACAACCAACAAGGAATGAATTACATAGTCTGGGCAAACAAATAATTATGGGAGTAGCTTGCTTGTTATGGCGGTTACTACCCTGAATCAATTAAGCAGGATACTTCACTGGGAAAACATATCCAGCACAGCACACTGCTTCAACGGCAGGGGGAATAAAGAAAAGAGGAATTATATTCAGACAACTAACAGGAACTGAATGGCACAGGCTGGGTAAACAAGCGTGGGAGTAACTTGCTTATTACAGCAGTTGCTACCCCTGACCAATTGAGCTGGATGCTTCGCTTGGATGCAGCTCCAGTGCTGCTCTCTACATCGGAGGGAAACTGGAACCAGGGAGTTGCTGTTGGGGCCAAGAGTAACATAAGTATGAGAGAAAAAAATTGCGAAAGCTTGCTGGGCAGACTGGATGGGCCGTTTGGTCTTCTTCTGCCGTCATTTCTATGTTTCAAGACCTCCCATAGCCAGGAGCGGGATCCGGGATGATGGCACCCCAGACCTAACTATGTCCAACTCGGCGCCCCCACAGGAAAGTTCCTCCGGGGCTTCCACTACAATCCTTCCTGGCATCAACATGGACCCAGGAACCTTCTCCTGGGTGGAATTTTTCAAAGGGCTGCAAACCTTTGTCCAGGCGCAACAAGCCCACTTGCTTCAAACTCTGCCGGAAGCACAAGCTCTTCCCAGCACCTCCCGATGCTCTCGAGACTTGCCTCTCCTATGCAAGATCATCCCGGATAGAGAGCCAGACACTTCAGAGGAGGAACCTGACTCCCTGGAAGAAGGGGAAATCCTCCTAGGAATGGAGCCATACTGGACCAATCTCCGATTCTTCCACAAAGACAAATTACCAGCCCTCGTGTCCCAAACTATGAAGACACTGGGTCTCCCAGGCACGGACCCTACATTGGAACCTAAAAAGAATCCCATGTTGGTGTACCTCCGTAAAACCTCATGCTATTTTCCTATGTTGGAGCCCATCAAGGAAGTGATTAACCTGGAATGGAATGCTCCAGAGGCCAGTTTTAAAGGGGGACGGGCACTAGAAGCCCTATACCCGCTGGAACCCCCGGCCAAGGAACTTCTACACTTCCCTAAAGTGGATGCTATGGTGTCTCAAAATGCACCATAATCCCTGTGGAGGGAAGAGCGGCACTGAAGGACACCCAAGACAGAAGGCTGGAAGCCATCCTTAAGCAGTCCTTTGTCTCAGCAATGACGCTACAAATTGCCTCCTGCTGTGCCTTGGTGACACGTTCCTGTTTGATCTTTTCCAAAGACGCTACCATGCCCAGAGAAGCAATGGAACCTGCAGTCTCCTTCCTCACTGATGCTACCGCTGACCTCGTGCACACATCATCCGGGGTGTCGTCGCCGCAGTGGCGGCCAGAAGACAATTATGGCTCCGAAATTGGTGGCTGACGAGACTTCCAAGGTGAATCTCACGAAAATGCCTTTTAAAGGATCTCTCCTGTTCGGAAGCGAACTGGAGAAGTTAGCCAACAAATGGGGCGAATCCCCAGTACCCCGATTACCTGAAGACAGAAACAAAAGAACATATCAGCGATCCTCCCCCCGAAGAACCAAGGGTAGAGGTTTGCAGTATTTTAAACCTTACAGGAACACACAGTCCGAAGCACTTCATACTTCAGGAAGTTTCAGTCATTTCGGAACAAGCACATTAAGAGAGGAGAAAGCTCGGGGGCAGGTTTTGGCCGTGCCCCACAATGAGAAGACGTAGATCCATCCACAGGAAGAAGACATACCCTCTTCTACCAAAGATGGGTTCGAAGTAACATCGGACAAGTGGGTCCTAACTATCATTCGAGATGGGTACGCCCTGGAATTCCAAAGCATCCCCCCATACAAATTTATGAGATCACTGTGCCACTCCCACTCCAAGAGACTGGCAGTGGAAACCACACTAGCAAGACTACTCAGCCTGAAGGCGATAACTCTGGTGCCTACGTCTCAACAAAATACTGGCCACTATTCCATCTGTTTTGTCGTTCCCAAGAAAGAAGGAACATTCTGACCCATCCTGGACCTCAAGGCTGTCAACATTACCTGAGGGTACAAAACTTCCGCATGGAAACCCTACACTCCGTTATAATGGCAGTGCAATTCTTAACCTCCCTGGACCTATCCGAAGCCTACCTTCACATCCCAGTCCATCAGGACCACCAATGCTTCCTGCGCTTTGCGATACTGGGCAATCATTACCAATTTCGAGTGCTACCCTTCGGACGAGCCACCGCTCCTAGAACCTTCACCAAAATTATGGTGGTAGTAGCGGCTGCACTGAGGAAAGGAAGAGTTCTGGTACATCCTTACTTGGACGATTGGCTGATCAGAGCAAAGTCTCCGGAGGAGAGTCGCCATGCGACCACCAGAGTCAAGAACTTACTACAAGAGCTCAGGTGGGTCTTGAACATAGCCAAGAGCTGCCTTCAGCCCTCCCAGTCACTAGAATACAGTGAAGTTATCTTCACTGTATTCACAGAAGAAGTTATCTTAAGGATGCTTACAAGTTATCATGAGGACGGCTCCTTGCCTCCCTCATATACTCCCTTGTATATTATACTCTATCTTCGTTCCCCTTCTTATTTCCTACTCCAAGTTAACGCATCCTTGTTGTAATGTAACTTTATACTCCTTCAAATTGTCTCTTGTTATTGGTTGGTTATAGTTACTGCTTGTTCGATGTAAACCGAGTTGATTTGATTTGTATCAAGAAAGTTGGTATATAAAAGCCTTTAATAAATAAATAACTAGAATACCTGGGAGTCCGGTTCGATACCAAGCTGGACAAGGTCTTCCTCCCCCCTCCAAGGAGAAGGAAACTGATGGGGCAATTGCGAAAGCTGTTGAACTTGGTTCGCCCCAAGGTATGGGACTACTTTTAAGTCCTCGGCCTCATGAACTCAACTCTGGAAGTTGTTCCTTGGGCAAGGGCCCATACGCGACCACTACAACGTTCCCTATTGTCACGATGGAATCCAGTGTCCCAGAACTACTCAATTCGCCTCCAGCTACCAACAGAGGTTCGGCATCAGCTTCAATGGTGGGTACAAGAAGAACACCTAAGCAGAGGCGTAAACCTATCCGCACCGAAATGGATCTTGCTCACCACGGATGCGAGTCTGCGAGGGTGGGGAGACCACTGTCAGGAACTAACAGCTCAGGGACAATGGAACAAAGAAGAGGCGGAATGGAACATAAACCGCCTGGAAGCTCAAGCGGTCAGACTAGCCTGCCTGCGATTCAGCCACAGACTCCGGGGCGAGTCTGTCAGTCATGTCGGACAACGCCACAACCATGGCCTACATCAACCGCCAGGGAGGAACCAGGAGCCAGCAGGTGTCTCTGGAAATAGACCTCATGGAGTGGGCAGAAACAAATTTGCAAGGGGTTTCTGCCTCCCATATCGCGGGAAAAGACATGTCAGCGGATTATCTCAGCAGAGAGAGCCTAGACCCAGGGGAATGGTCACTGGCGGACACAGCTTTTCAGATGATAGTGAATCGATGGGGTCCCCCAGCCATGGACCTCCTAGCATCTCGTCACAATGCCCAAGTCCCCAGATTCTTCAGCCGCAGACTAGAACCATAGTGTCAAGGAATCTACGCTCTTGTCCAGAACTGGCCAGAGGAAGACCTCCTGTATACCTTCTCACCCTGGCAGCTTCTGGGCAGGGTCATTCACAAGATAGAGCACCACAGGGGACTAATCCTACTAGTTGCCCTGGATTGGCCAAGAAGGCCATGGAACGCGGACATGCAAAGACTATTGGCAGGGAATCCTCTGCGGCTACCGCCATATAGGGACCTTCTTCAGCAGGGACCAATCTCCCACGAAGACCCGGCTCGATTCTCTCTTACGGTATGGCCCTTGAGAGGACTAACCTAAAGAAGCGCGGCTACTCAAAAGCCGTGATTGCCACCTTGCTCCGAGGACACAAGTTCTCCACATCTCTGTCTTACATACGGATCTGGAGAGTGAAGCCTGGTGTAAAGACCGCACCCTCCTTCCGAGGACAGCTAAGATTCCCACAATCCTAGAATTCCTACAGGACGACATGCAGAAGGAGTTGTCTCTCAAATCCCTCAAGGTTCTAGTCTCTGCACTGGCCTGTTTCAGGTCCGAAGCGGACGGCATCAGACTATCAACTCATCCTGATGTGTCTCGCTTCCTGAAAGGAGTTAAACAACTCTGGCCACCTCTAAAGTGGCCGGTGCCTCTATGGAACCTCAACCTAGTACTAGACTTCCTAGCAGGGGAGTCCTTCAGACCAACAAGCGGCCTGTCTCTACGCCTCTTGACCTTAAAGACTGCATTCTTGATCGCAATATGCTCAGCTCGGCGCATCTCCGAACTTCAAGCATCATCCTGTCGAGAACTGTTCCTCAGGTTCACCCCAGGCACCATACAGCTGCGTACGGTACCATCCTTCCTTCTGAAAGTGGTTTCCCAGTTCCATATGAACCAGACCATATCCTTACCATCACCAGATGAACACAGAGATTCGGAAGACTCATGCCTCCTTCGCCACCTGAATGTCGGCAGAATCCTAGTCCGATACCTCAAGAGATCGGAATCCTTGCGCAAAACTGATCACCTGTTCATTCTTCACAGCGGGAAGAAACAAGGGGAAGCTGCATCATGGGTGACCATAGCCCGCTGGATCAAAGAAGTCATTAATGCTGCCTACATAGAGGCAGGAAAATCACTACCTCTACTGGTCAAGGCACATTCTACAAGGGCCCAGGCAGTCTCCTGGGCTGAAACCAGACTGCTTTCGCCGGCCGAGATCTGTCTGGCGGCGACATGGTCCTCCCTTCAAACCTCTAAGTTCTACCGCCTGGATATTCAGGCCAGGAAGGATACAGCCTTTACAAGGGCAGCATTAAGTGGGACACGAGCAGCCTCCCACCCAGTAGGGGAGTAGCTTTTGTACATCCCATTGGTCCTGAGAACATCTGGCTACACGCTAGGAAATGGAGAAATTACTTACCTGACAATTTTGTTTTCCTTAGTATAGATAGATGGACTCAGCATCCTGCCCACGGCTGCTCCAGAAATAGAGAACCTCTGATATCAATCTCGAGACTGTACGGGTAGGCCTCTGTCTACCTTCATGTTACGACACTCGCAGTTACCTAGGTGTCAGTGTTTGTTTCAGCGCACCGGCGGTCTCCAGTGCCAAAAAGGTTTTATATATATATATATATATATATATATATATATATATATAATCAGTTGAACCTGTTTAAAGTTAATAAAGTATACTCAAGTATAATCAAGTATCAAGCAACATATATCCACACTGGCTTTTTGAGGAGAATACTGAAGAGCTTAGCTTGCTGCATGGGTATATGTAGGCTGACGTCAGCTTTGAAATCTGACGCCGTCTCCCATCTGCTGTCAGGAGAGCATAATACCCATAGGTCCTGAGTCCATCTGGCTACACTAAGGAAAACGAAATTATCAGGTAAGTAATTTCTCCATTATGTAGGTACTAAATTGCTGGAGACTAATTCAGAATATTGGCGATTTGTGCTGGGGCAAAAACCTTTTATATAGTGTTTCTGGTCTGAGGGCTGTGGCCTAGCATCCTCCCATTCACCTCAAAATAGGACCGCTGTGACCTGCCTTTCTGCGTTGAAGTGCTTTTGCAGTACAGCCATGCCACGACCGTTTAGAAAGAGGAGCAAAGGCAAAAAGAGTAGCTGAGGAGGTGGGAAGAAACCGTCACAATACAGCACAAACATGAATGTTGCCATCCAGAATACTACTGGCATCTAGCCACTTATTCACAACCGCCTCTTTTTCAAAATCTCCTTTCTCTAGCTGGCCTGGCAGTTTCTGCTCCCTGTCTCAAGAGCAGAGTTTTAGTAACCTTATTGGTCCTGGAGAAAACCAGATTCTTTTGCGGCCTGTGATGTATTTATTGGATAAACATAAGAATAATCCTTCAGCGGTGACCGTGAGGTGTCCTCATATAGGTCTTAAGAAAAGGAACCTAAGTTTTCTTGAAAACTTGGGGTCAACAACTTTGGAGTATTCGCTTTTTGATCAAATAAAAGGCATCACAACCTGAAAATGCCTTCCTCCGGGACCACTATAGCCACTAGAAATCTGTTCTCCTGTCTTTGAGGTTTCTTTCTGTCGTATCCTAAAAATTTGAGAATTTTGCCGCAGAAGATGAAATTGAAGTCTGTGATTTGGCAAAAAGTGCTCTGCTTTCTTGTGAGTAAAACTGGATGCAATTTGTTTTTTTTATGGGTCCATATCAGCAACTCTAATGTTAGGTGGGATTCTTTTTTGTTTTGTTTGTTTCATGTCTCCTCTTACAGTGCCATCATGATGGATGATATTGTCGCTGAGTTTATAAAAAGAACAGTTATAAAAATCCCATTGGCCAAGCTGATGGTAGTTCTAAGGACTTGGGGTTTCCTAACTGAAGAGGAACTGCAGAGCTTAAAGCTGCAGCAGGCCAAGGAGAGAATCGCCACAGATGTGGTGGAGCACTGTGAGGTAAGAGATCTTAGCCTTGCTGTTAGGAATCTAGAAGTGCTTTCGCTATGTGAAAGTCACACAAAGAGGCTTTCATTGCTGCGCAAATGACTGAATCTGGTAACTAGTTGGAGCCATTTATTTATTTATTTTTTATTTATTTATAATCTTTTATATACCAACGAACGTTGGGAACATCTCATCAGTTCACAGTAAACAGAATGCAGCTAATAAGCTTTACAGAGAACAATCAATAATAGGAACTTTGTTTTACAGAGAACTATAAAGAGTCAATAAAAAGGGGGAACTATAAACAGTAAATAAAAGGGGGAACAAAAGAGGTAGAGAAGAGAGTGGCTGGGAGCTTTACAGATAACAATAATAGGAACTTTGTTTTACAGAGAACTATAAACAGTCAATAAAAGGGGGACCAAAAGAGGCAGAGAAGAGAGGGGCTGGTCAGCGGAAGGCAGGGATCAAAACAGTGAGTAAAGAAAAAGGGATTGGGAAATACAGGAATCCATTCTGCATCAATGCGTCCCCTAGTAATGACACAGTGCGGAGATGACGTGGTCATAAACCAGTAGTGTCTGATATCTAGCTTGTGCAAAGACCACTGCTGTGAGTGGTAAAAACTGCAGCCATTTCCCTGGTCTCTAAATCATGTTCCTGTTCGTACCAGATCAGTCCAGACAAGTGGGTTTTGCGTCCCTACCAGCAGATGGAGGCAGAGAACCAAAAACTTTCAGGCACTGCTACATAACCAAGAGTGCCACTTGCAGTCCCTCAGTATTTCTCTGTCTCCAGCAGATGGCAGAGGTAGTGGAGGCGGCTCTCAGGAAAGAGGGCGTCCTGGTTCACCCATATCTGGATAATTGGCTTATTCAGGCAAAATCAGAGGTCCTTTGCAGCAAGCAGTCGACTTGGTGCTGCAGCGCTTGAGATTCCTGGGGTGGATAGTAAATCTGTCCAAGAGTGGCCGCTGCGGCCTTGGTTTGCAGATCTCATCAATTTGGCGGTGGACGGGCCATTGAGGCTTGCTCATCCACCAAAGCTTCTGCACCAAGGTCCCATATTTTCCAATCAGGCAGCTTGCTTCTGTCTCGTGGCTTGGCTTTTGAGACACTTAAGGGAGAGGATATTCTGAGGATGTCATTTCTACTCTCTTGCAAGCTAGAAAGACTTCCACCTACTTGGTGCATGTGAGGGTCTGGAGAGTTTTTGAGACTTTTTTTTTTTTTTTTTTTTTTTACATTTATTTCTCAAAATTTTAACAAATCAACAAGCAAGTTAAAACTTGTTACAGATATATGGAGTTTTTAAGCAATCAGTAAGCATAATTGAACATAGAAAAAGAAAAAACATATATTCTTTACTCCATGTTTCCCTAAGTCCTCAACAATGGGGGATCAAGCTTAAGAAATTCACAAGGCATATCTATATTACAAATAACTTTGAGAAAATAAGACGATCTAACTAGGTTTGCCTATATCTATAAGTCATAGAGCATAGTGTCTTACTGAGGGGTAGTTCCTCCCATAGCTTGATTAGTTTTTTCAAAGATAAATGTTTTCAAATGTAAAGGCTGAAAGAAACAATATTTGATTTTTTTGATATTCGATACAACATTTACAGGGAAACTTTAGTTTATATGAGGCACCCATTGCTAACACTGCAGATCTTAAACTAATAAACTCTTTCCTCCTCTTTTGAGTTTTCCTTAGTAACATCAGGAAACAACCTTACCTCCATTTGACAAAACTTCTCTTTTATATTCCTAAAGAATAACTTCTGCACCCATTCTTTATCAGTTGTTAGCAAAAAGGAAATCAACAATGTAGACGGTTGTGCCGCTTCTAAACCAGTAGATTCTAAGATGTCTGTTACATTTAATGGCATCATAGATTGGAAAGCTTGATCTTTATCTTTATCAGGGGAAATTTTCCACAAAGAAATATAATATACTTGAGTTAAGGGAGGGAGGGCTTGTTGAGGAATTTTAAGAAATTCCAATGCAAACCTATTCCACATTTCTTTGGCTGAAAAATTTGACACTTTTGGAAAATTTATTAATCTCAAGTTTTTGCTTTTCAATTGATTTTCAATATTTTCCATCTTTCTAGTAAGATATTGATTTTCTTTCATAAGTTTCATTTAAATTTTTCAACTTTTTTCAATTCCGCAGAATTATTTTCGGTGGTCTGGTCCCTTAACTTATCAATAATTATCTTATTAACTTTCAATTCTATTTTTTCTATGGTTTTAACTATTGGGGATAATTGTAATGATACATTCTTATTTAAATTCACCAAAGTTTCCCAAATAATTTCCAAAGAAAAGTTAGAAGGTCTCACAATTGGCAATAATTCAATATTCTTAGTGTGCAGGGGGTTGATTCTATTCGGGCATCCGTAGCAAATTTATTTTTTATTTATTTTATTTATTTAAAAACTTTTCTATACCGTCATTAAGTTAGGGACCATCATAACGGTTTACAATTAGGCACAAATAATAATCTTAGAAACTATAATAAAATCTATCATTAAACAGGTGCCAAGATTTTACGGTAACATATTCTGTCCTTGCAGAGAGGGTTGGTGAAGGGCTTGGCCTTTAACTCCATCAGAGTTCAGGTAGCAGCCTTGGGCTGTCTTCAAGGCACGGTGCAGGGAGTTGCCCTAGCTATACATCCGGATGTGGAATGCTTTCTCCGGGGCATAAAGCATTTGCGTCCTCTGGTTCGGAAGTTGTATCCCTTTTGTAATCTTAACTTGGTCCTTAGGGGTATGTGTGCGGCTCCGTTCAAGCCTCTTAGGAGGGGTAGTGTAAAGGATCTCACTTTAAAGGTGGTTCCCTGTACGTACCAGGATCAGTCCAGACCGCTGGGTGGTGTCTCCCTTCCAGCAGAGGGAGTCAGAGAAAAAAACTGAAAAGGCACCCCTCTTAACCTGGTGTGCCACCTGCGATCCCTCAGTATTTTCTCTGACTCTCAGCAGAAGGGTTGACAGAACCTGATTTTTCAATTTCTTTACATTTAGTTACATCTTTTTTGCAGAGTTCTAAGGCTCTGGATGCTTTAGTTAACACTTTTGGCTACAGCAATTTGTTTGTATAAAAAAAAAAAAAAAAGCTCAGTGCGGTTTTATTTTCCCAGGCTTTTCACTCAGCAGGTAGAGGTAAGGCAGGGGCTGGCAGCTCTAAAAGCCTTGTTCCCCGAGGGCTGTGTCTCTCTGGAGGGGAATTAACCAGTGGGCGCATATGAGACCATTACAACGCGCATTGCTTTCTCGGTGGGATCCGAAATCGAAGGAGTTTCACCTGCCTTTGCCGCTGATGGAACCAGCCAGGTCCAGTCTCAATTGGTGGTTGATTCCGGCCCACTTGTTACAGGGGATGGACCTGGAGAAGCCGCAGTGGGTAATAGTCACGACGGATGCCAGCCTCGCTGGTTGGGGAGCAGTTTGCCAGTCTCAATCCGCTCAGGGTCGTTGGACAAGTTATCAGGCGACGTGGTCAATCAATCGATTGGAAACCAGGGCGGTACGCCTGGCGTTACGTGTTTTTCTCCCTCTGGTAGCTCAGCGTGCGGTGCGAGTCTTGTCAGACAACGCGACGATGGTAGCCTACATCAACCAGCAAGGGGGAACCAGGAACTGGTCGGTGGCCTGGGAGGCCGAAAGGCTCATGACGTGGGCAGAGCGACATCTGGTCCAGCTGGCAGCCTCGCACATAGCCGGGGTGGACAATGTGCAGGCAGACTTTGTCAGCCACCAGCATCTAGATCCCGGCGAGTGGGAATTGTCCAACGCAGCTTTCCGGCTGATGACTCGTCGTTGGGGGGTTCCACACCCCAACCTGATGGCAACTTGGACAAATGCAAAGGTGCCCCGGTTTTTCAGTTGTCGGAGAGACCACGGGTCGGAAGGAGTGGATGCTCTCGTTCTTCCGTGGCCTCGCGGCGTACTACTGTAAGTGTTTCCGCCTTGGTCACTAGTGGGCAAGATCGTGCGTCGGATAGAGAACCACACGGGGTCTGTTATTCTTGAAGCCCCAGAGTGGCCCTGAAGGCCGTAGTTTGCGGATCTGATCTCGGCGATCGGTCCGGTGCATCTCACCCACTTTCCGAATCTTCTTCGACAAGGTCCAGTATTTTTCGATTGAGCGGATTTTTTTTGTCTAGCGGCCTGGCTTATGAGAGGAGGTAATTGAGGAAGAGGGGATATTCGGATTCGGTTATTTCTGCTCTCTTGCAGGCACGGAAATCGTCCACGTCGTTGGCCTATATTCGTGTTTGGAGAGTTTTCGACTCTTGGTGCCAAGGTTTGAACGTCCCCCCCGCATCTGGCTTCGGTGGCACACATCCTATCCTTCCTGCAGGAGGGACTGAAGAAAGGTCTAGCTTGCAGTTCTGTCCGGGTGCAGGTCGCGGTACTGGGTTGCCTGCAGGGCAAGAATGATGGGTTTTCACTGGCAGTTCATCCAGATGTCTCCCGTTTTTTTAAAGGGGGCCAAGCATTTGCGCCCGCCGGTACGACAAATTTGTCCTGCCTGGAACTTGAATTTAGTTCTCAAGGGCTTATGTGGTCTTCCTTTTGAGCCTCTCCGGTGGGCTACGTTGAAGGATTTGACACTCAAGACTGTATTTTTTTGGGTTTTTTTTTTTGTAGCCATTACCTTCGCACGGCGAATTTCAGAGCTTCAAGCTTTGTCGTGTCGGGATCCGTATCTTCGTATTTCGGATTCCGGAGTTTCGCTGCGGACCGTTCCCCCCCCTCCTTGCCCAAGGTTGTATCAGCTTTTCATGTCAATCAGACGGTAGAGTTACCGGCCTTCCCGAATTTGGATCAGACTTCTGCAACGGATAAGGATCTGCATAAGTTGGATGTGCGCCGGGTTCTCCTTCGCTATCTAGAGGTGACCAATGCTTTTCGATTATCGGATCATTTGTTTGTCTTATTGACTGGTCCTAGACGGGGACACAAGGCATCCAAAGCTACGGCTGCTAGGTGGTTGAAGGAGGCCATTTCCTCCACTTATCTTTGCGCAGGGCGTGCCATACCAGAAGGCTTGAAAGCGCACTCTACCAGGTCTCAAGCGGCCTCTTGGGCGGAGATCCAGTCGGTCTCGCTGCAGGAGATTTGTAGAGCAGCCACTTGGAAATCCTTGCATACTTTTGGGAAACATTATTGTGTGGATGTCCGGGATCCGGAGGTCGACTGTTTTGGCAGCAGTGTTCTTCGTGCAGGGCTCTCCAGATCCCACCTCAATTAGGGCAGCTCTGGTACATCCCAGCAGTCTGGACTGATCCTGGTACGTACAGGGAAAGGAAAATTGGTTCTTACCTGCTAATTTTCATTCCTGTAGTACCAAGGATCAGTCCAGACGCCTGCCCTTGGGTTTTTTGGAGAGTCTGTTTTTTCTGTATCTTTTCTTCCTTCTTCTTACCTCAGTAGAGTTCTATACAGACATGGGAAGGAATCTTCTTGATTGATATGTTATGCGGCGGTACGGTTTGTTGTAGCCACTGGTTGTTATGTTTGGGGATTTGTTCTCCTTTATTGGTTATTCTGCTTTGATATCGTATATACTGAGGGATCGCAGGTGGTACACCAGGTTAAGAGGGGTGCCTTTTCAGTTTTTTTCTCTGACTCCCTCTGCTGGAAGGGAGACACAACCCAGCAGTCTGGACTGATCCTCGGTACTACAGGAACGAAAATTAACAGGTAAGAACCAATTTTCCTTTTTCTTGGGGGCAATTTGCTCTGCTAGAAGGATCTCGGAAGTTCAGGCCTTGCTGCAGGGATCCATTTTTGAGAATTATGGATTCGGGAGTCTCATTGAGGATGGTTCCTTCCTTCCAGTGGTGGTGTCGTTCCATTTAAGTCATCGGTTGAGCTCCCGGTCTTTCCGAATTCGGATGCTTCAGCACCAAGTTTGATGTGAGACAGTGTTATGACTATGGCTGCTGTGCAGTCTCCTCCCCTCCAGAGTAACTCCATGAGCATGATCCCTTGGCTGGCCCAGTCTTCCCTAACTGTCTGCTCAATGTCCAGAACTCCCTATTTAACTCGGCCTAGCCCATGACTCTGTGCTTTGGCATCGAGTTCTTTTGGGCTCCCTGCTTTAGCTTTCTATTTCTCACCTTGTCCCCTTCGAGCTTCCCACTTCCCTGCCTTGCTCTGTGGCCTTTGGGCCTCTGCTGATCCTGCTCTGTAGGCAATCAGCCTTGCCTGCCTTCTTGTTCCCTCTCTGTTGCTGCCCTATTCCTCTTCTGCTTCCTTGCCTCGCTGCCTTCGGGCATTTTTGTGGTTTTATGTTCAGTGTAGTCCCTGTCCTGGTTTGTCTAGACCTGTCATTGTCTGTCTTGCTTGCCCCGGTTCCCCTCATCCAGCTCATGCTTACCTTCACTCAGTTCCTGTATAACAGACCATGCTTACCTGCATTCACATCCACGCGTACCCACATTCTGTTCCAGTGTTTCCTGAACTTATTTATTTTTTTATATATATATATATATACCGACATTCAATTTGAGATATCACATCAGTTTACATTCAGGTACTGTAGGTATTTCCCTATCCCCAGAGGAGCTTACAATCTAAGTTTTTTGTACCTGAGGCAATGGAGGGTAAAGTGACTTGCCCAAGGTCACATGGAGCGATAGTGGGACTCGAACTCTGGTCTCCTGGTTCGTAGGCCACTCTAACCACTAGGCTATTCCTCCTCCCTTCACCCTTACCCCCACGCTCTCAGCTGCAGAGACTCTTCTCAGCCAGCACCCAGTTCCAGAGGGCCTTCTCAGCCGAGACCCAACTCCAGGAATTCTATCATCCTGCACCCGGCTCCAGAGACACTCTACCCAACCTCACCAGATAATCTATTACTCCCATCCTCCTGTCCTGTGTCACTCCTGCAGGTGGTGTTCACCACACCAGGCTACAGCCCAAAACCATAACAGAGAGTTGCGACTCTTGGATCTAAAGCGGGCGTCATTGTGATATCTTAAGGTCATTAATAGTTTTCAGTTGTCAGACCATTTTTTTGTGCTATGGAGTGGTGCAAAGAAGGGTCATAAGGTATCCAAATCCATGATTGCACGTTGGTTGAATGAAGCTTCAACCAACCATAGGTTCAGGGTACATCTGTCATGATCGTCCTGGCCTAGAGGGGTTAGGGCTCACTCTATTCGTTCTCAGGTGGCCTCCAGGGCTAAATGTCAACAGGTATCCCCTCAAGAGATTTCTTGAATGGCTACTTGGAAGTCCTTGCACACATCCACTAGGCATTATTGTTTGGATGTCCAGGCTTCAAAAGCCAGGGGTTTTGGCGAAAGTGCTTCGAGCAAGACTCACACAGTTCCACCCTGTTTAGGGACTCTTGGGTACATCCCAGGAGTCTGGACTGATCTGGGCACGTGCAGCAAAAGGAAAATTGGTTCTTTCCTGCTAATTTTCGTTCCTGTAGTACCACAGATCAGTCCAGAGTCCTGCCCAGTTAAAAGTGGGGAGATTTGGAGAGTCCGCTTGATCGGTTATTTTAAATATTCTGAAGAGTGATGCATTTTTTTGTTTAGTTCCTCATGGTTAAATGTTCCTAAGATTTATTAAAGGTATCCACTTCCTTCTGCTCATCCAGGGGGATATTAATGTATGGTTGGTGTTGGTGGAAGTTGGTATCTTGGCTTGGGTACGTTTCAATACTGAGGGACTGCAGGTAGCACACCAGGTTATGTGGCAGTGTCAGCGAAACTTTCTCTGTCTCCATCTGCTGGAAGGGAGGCAAAACCCAGGAGTCTGGATTGATCTGTGGTACTACAGGAACGAAAATTATCAGGTAAGAACCAATTTTCCTATAAACTTAAAGATCTCATTATGTACACTGTAGAAGAAAGGCAAGATAGAGGAGATATGATATGATGAAAAGGAGGCTCTAGAACCAAGGGATCATGGGATGAGAGTGAAAGGAAGTAGATTCAGGAGTAATCAGGAAATATTTCTTTATTAGAGAGGGGGATGGATGTGTGGAACAGCCTCCTAGTGGAGACAAAAACCATCTGAATTCAAGAAAAATGGGTTAAACACAGCGCATCTCAGTGGGAGTGTTGGAAATTATAAAGCTAAATCAGTTGGGTGGCTGGGCAGACCAGATGGGTCATATGGCCTTCTGCTGCCATCTTCTTTCTATGTTTCTAAATTGCCACTTTATTAATGTTTTTTGGCCATTTCTGCCATGACCTAACACATTCTGCTCACATTGTGATTTTCAGAGAAAGCGGGCAACTCTTAATCATGCAGCCAGTCTGGACATCATCTGTAAGTATAAATAAACATTGGTCTTCCTCTCCGGGAACGTCTGAGGGTCTCTTCAGGGAGAAGTTTTGATAGCACAGAAACTTATCGAAATTGGCTCTTCTGGTGACCAGATATCTCTTCTCCAGGGTGTAGAATCTCAGAAAATGTACGCGCCAGCCAGAATTTTTAGGAGTCTGGGTAAAATAAAGTTTGCACTTTTTATTTGCTTTTTTTTTTTTTTTAATCTAAACTTTGTATTTAGTTTTTTGCTCTCCCCTTCCCCCCCTCAGCTTTTCTTCTGCAGCCCAGCGGCTGCTCCTGACTTCTGCCGCTTCATTTGCTGATCCGGGTGGCTGCTGCTTTCCTTTGCGCCTCAAGCAGCTGCTCACTGCTACCCCCACAACGCCTGTCGCTCTGTTCTCCGTCCTGGGCGGTTGGAGCTATTTGACAGCTCTGGTGGGCCATTGCCACCGCATTTTCTGGTTCAGGCAACTATTGCTGCTTTTCTGGCCCCTCCTGGCAGCAGGTGCTGGGAGGATATTTCTAGCCCTGTCTATTTAAATTTATTTTCTCTCTAGGAGTAAGTTTTCTATGAGTCATAATTAAGAATGTGCATTCTTCTGACACATTTTCCAGCTCTGTGTTACCTCTGCATGCCTGGCTTGACAACTGGCCATCCTGCATCTATTTTCTTGCTACTTTGCATGACACCAACTTAACTAGGGGATAATTTAATTTAAAAATTTCTGTCATTCAGTCCATAGGTCTAGGTGACTGACTTCGACATACATAGTATCATTTAACATGTAAAACATAAAAGCAGTAAATAAAAAATTCAAAATAATTAAAATAGCAATAAAAGTAACAAATCATGATACTAGATAAGAACATTCACAAATGCATATTTTACATACTGTATAGTTAATTGTATCTTATAAACCTGTTGACTAATAGGAGTTATGAATGTAATTTTCCTTCATGGATTTTACTTGTTTTCTGCACAAGGGAGAGTTAGAATGTATAGCAGTGAATGAAGAGGTAGATATACAGTAACTGTTGTGTTAGCTTTGTGTATGTTTTATTGTAATCCACTGAGGTTTGTGGATCAGCGGAATATACATTTTAAAAATAAATAGATAAGTCTAGATTTTCTTTCTCTGTGTTTCTCAACATGCAATTTAGGGACTGCTCTGCCCGGTGCAGACACTGGTAGGGGATACACTGCATCTGTCCCTCTTCTGTTCACTTCGCGCGAAGACGCCTCCGCTTATTGTTTTTTCTGTCCATGTTTTATCTCCCTCCAGATAATCATACCTTTCGAGAGAAGAGAATCTGGAGCGTGTATCAGATGGTCAAACCGCTGGGTGCGTAAGTGCATTTTAAACGGCTGGAAAATCTTATATTCCTTATAATCCCGTGCAGTCCTCGGCTCTAGATGAATTAAGCATTTAAAAGGCAATTGTACAGTGCTGTATACACCGAGTAGCACCACAGAAGTGAGG
Source organism: Rhinatrema bivittatum (assembly GCF_901001135.1). NCBI lineage: Eukaryota > Metazoa > Chordata > Amphibia > Gymnophiona > Rhinatrematidae > Rhinatrema > Rhinatrema bivittatum. The sequence continues at coordinate 10,872,473 of NC_042621.1, read as the reverse complement.
AGTTCCACCACATGCCTTTTTTTACTCACCTCATACCAGGACTAGGTGGGGGAGAAAACCAGGAGCACAGTTTTGGATTTTCAGTGCTGTGTGTAGAAAAGGAGGTGCCAATCTCTGTGGGTCCTTCCCACCCCGCCTTTGGAAAGTTTCAGAGTAAAAGTGTGTGTGTGTATTTTTTTCCTTTTGAAAATCGGTGCGCAGAGCCGGGGGTAAAAAGTACCCACAGACTGCAGCAATGCGGGCAGTCTGAAAATTGCGCCCTTTTCCCCTAGACACAAACTGGGGAAAACCCTTGAGTACACCTGGTCCTGAGTCCCTTAAATATTTGAAAAGATCTTTCTCTGCCACCTCCACACTAATGGAGTCCATTTTGCAAGTTTCCACCCCTTTCTGTGGAAGGCGCTACTTGCTGTAAACACAAGAACCTTCTGACTGGATCCCTGCAGCTGCTCTGTACTCTTTATTTTGCTACATTTTCCCCATGGTATACAATGGTGGAATCTTTTTTTTTTTTTTTTTTTTTTACAAAAAAGTCTAGCGAATCTATTTTCAGCCCTCCCTGCTTCTTTGGGCTGCCAGCTCAGAGCCCTTCCCTATTTTTTTTTTTTTTTTTTTTTTAAAGACCTTTATTGGTTCGCCTCAGCCATTGCAGTGACAGTGCTCAGTTAGAGACCACAGTTCCTTCTGGGAACCTGGGATGCGTGGACCCTGATTCTGTGCAGCAGACTGAGGCCTCTCCTGTCCCCTTGATGTCATCTGTTGTTGCAGTATCCCCAGCTTTTGGCCAGTCCAAAATGCAGAAGCTGGACCCTGGGATTCAGTCCCTGGTCTCCTGTACAGCTGTGCTCAACGTTGCCAGTGACCCATCAGGTTGAAGTAAGATGTTTTCACCAAAGGCTTCACAAGTGGATAGCATCCTGTTTCCATACGGGCCAATACAGTACAGTGCGCTCCAACAGAGCGCACTGTTAACCCTCTATCGGACGCGCGTTTTCAACGAGCTAGCGTTACCCCTTATTCAGTAAGGGGCCGAAAACGCGCGTCCAACCCCCGAAACTAATAGCGCCCTCAACATGCAAATGCATGTTGATGGCCCTATTAGGTATTCCCGCGCGATTCAGAAAACAAAATGTGCAGCCAAGCCACACATTTTGCTTTCAGAAATTAGCGCCTACCCAAAGGTAGGCACTGATTTCGGGCACCGGGACTTAATATCATGGCAATATTAAGTCGGAGGTCCCGAAAGTTACCAAAAAAAAAAAAAAAATTTGAAGTTGGCCCGCTGCTTGCGGGTCGAAAACCGGACGCTCGATTTTGCCGGCGTCAGGTTTCCGGCTGTCAGCAGGCTCGAGAACAGACGCCGGCAAAATTGAGCGTCTGCTGTCAAACCCGCTGACAGCCGCCACTCCAGTCCAAAAGGAGGCGCTAGGGACGCGCTAATGTCCCTAGCGCCTCCTTTTGCCTGTTTTTACCGCCGGGCCTAATTTGCATAGTGAATCGCGCGCACAGGAGAGTGGCTTTACTGTATCGGCCCAATAGGAAGAAAGGAGTTGGCTTCATTAAAAATGAGTGAAGTAGATTCTGACTATTTACTTTCTATCTCAGGTTAGGATGCAAAGTTGGATTTGAATACTTTATTGCTGTGTTAATGAGGGAATGAAATGGATTTTGGAAAGGGAAACGCATTTGTTAAAGTGCCTGTTTGAACAAACTAATCCAATACATTTAATTTTTTTCCTACTAATGTTTGGTTTTTTTTTTTTTTTCCTTACATTGCAGATAGGGAGACGGAATTATTTGACATGGCAAATTTCAAAAGCCTGTTTAAAAGAAGTCTAAAGTCGGTGTTTCAAAATGTAAGGACATAGAAATGACAGCACAAAAGGACCAGTGGTCCATCCAGTCTGCCCAGCAAGCTTCCCATGGTAGTATCTGCCGTGCCATGCAGGTTACCCCCATGTATCCGTCAGTTTTTGCTTGATGTGTGTTGCTTATTGACTTGGCCGTAGAAGCAGTCCTGTGTTTTTTTCCTTAGTGTTTGAGCATCAGTACCCCAGACTGACAAAAGTCATGGCTCCTATTGGTGGTCTCTGAATCCAAATTTCTCTTTCCTTTCATCCCCCACCCTCCTCCAGCATCTTTTCAGTTACCTACGTATGTCCCATGTCAGACCGCTGACATCTTCCATGCCTGGCGCACAGCCATTTCAGCTTTTACTGGGCTTCAAGCCTGGTCCTGGTGGCCAGCGAAATGGGCCCTGCAGAATGGTGGAGTGAGAGGCAGTCAAGGATCATCTGGGTGCAAATGAAGCGATGGGATTCCATTTTCGAACAGCCCAGCATCTCAAAAGAGGACATATTGGTTTAGAAATCATTTTACAGTATGTCTGAGTGATTGAAAAATGACTTGACTAAAATCTTCAACCTGCTCGCTACTGTCACTTGGTTTTTGCACCAGTAAAAATCCTATGTAAGCGAGTTACGGTTTTGTGACAAACAAAGCGAAGTGTGGACGTACTGTTGGAGTGAGTGAGCGTGATGTAAGTTTAACAGGATGCTGTGGCAGTTGTGGTGGTAAGAAATGACCATACGCATTTTTCTATGTTTATAATCCTAGAATTTCAACTCTTGTCAAATCTGTAATGTTACCCTTGATAAAAAACAATTTAAAAAAAGAGAATGCAAAACTTTGCTGATGTGTGTACAGCCATTTTGCATTAAGATGAATGTGCAGACTGCAGCAATAGGCTTGAGCTAGCCCTGGCTGGTTCCCAGTGAGCTGCCACTGGGCATATCTACCTTGAATCTGCGTATGGTACAACATTTAACAAACGTTGGCCATTAACGTTTGGCATCTGCAGTGCCCTGTAGCCTCCATGGTTCATTTAAAAAGGCTTTTTTAAAAAAAAAAATCAAGCCCTGGGGCATTTGAGTCTTTTGAAAATTAGCATTTTTCACCATATTAATTTCTTGTCTGTTAACATCTCATAGTTAAATCTCTTCCTCAGCCTTTACATGATCAGTGTTACAAGAATGAAGCTTAAACTGTACAAAAGTGGTTTGTTTTACTTTTTTTTTTTTTTTAAGAATTCCTCAGTCTATTCTATGTAGATTTTGCCTATAGTTGGACCTTCCTGATTTTTTTCATGATCTCTTCATTTTTCTCTAGGTGTCCATCCACTTCAAAGAGTTTGATGATGCTGTGTGGATTCGACTGGCGTGGGGAAATCACTATGCTAAACCAAACCAATACAAGCCAACGTTTGTTGTTTACCACTCCCAGACCCCCTATATGTTCATCAGCAACCTTACAAAGCCTTACAAGCCATTGCTTTGTCAGGTATCAGGAGCATTTTACCAAAATCTACCCCATGTTGCTTTTTTCCTTGTCAAGGTGCTAGGCTGCTGGCAGTGAGCATGTCGAGAGTGTGAGTAGTGACAGTGCAAGCCGCCTTATCCATAAAGGTTTATTGAGATCACCAAGTCATTTCAAGCAGGCCACTGACTGATGTTCTGATAATAGTGATTTCTACGTGCTGCTGACTTAAGCCAGAGTTGAGCCAGTTACTCAGAAGTAAAAAGTTCTGCATCCCTGTGGCAGTGCCCATAGCCATCCGATCTCCTTAGTCCTGTTTCATGTCCTAGAATATGATCCAGATAAAAACTCTTAAATTCTTTCTCCGAGGACAAGCAGGATGGTGGACCTCACACACAGATGACATCATCAACTGGAGCCCGGCACGGAACGTTAATCTAAAGAATCTAGAACTTTGAAACATGCCCTACTGAGCATGTGCAGCTGTAGTCATCACCCTGCCCCCTAGGCAGAGTCCCTCGGTCTCTTTTTCCTTGGAATCCGTGTGCGCCCGGTATTCAGCTTTGCTCTCTTCCTCTACAGTCTTTGTGGTTTTTCCTAGAGTTGCAGCTGTTTTCTTTCCTTACTGTATGGTAGTTTTCTGTTTTTCTCTTTTTCCTCTCCTCTGTCTGCCAGCCGCATGACGGGCCTTTAGTCAGTCTTTTCTTCTCCTAGGACAAGCAGGATGGTAGTCCTCACACATGGATGACATCATCTGATGGAGCCTGGTGCGGAAGTTTCTAGAACGTTGACTAGGCACACTGAGCATTCCCCAATCCATGTGGCCACCCGGGGTCCCTCTTCAGTCTCTCTCTTTCTTCAGAGCTTTCAAATCGCAGTTTGTGAACTAATGCTGTTTAAGCTAAAAAAAAAAAAAATCAGTGGAAAACTTGCCATTCCTGTTTGCACCCCAGATCAGTCCAGACAAGTGGGTTTATGCATCCCTACCAGCAGATGGAGGCAGAGAACAAAACTTTGAGGCACTGTTACTTATCCGAGAGTGCCACCTGCAGTCCCTCAGTATTTCTCTGTCTCCAGCAGATGGTAGAGTTGCTAATCTGCAGTCCGGAGTTTCAAAAAAAAAAAAAAAAAAAAAGAGCTGAGCTCCCCGAGGTCTTAGGTTCCTTCGTGAGTAAAGGGGGGGGGGGGGGTTTGGTGACCCCTGTTCTAGCTCAGCCCTTGACGGCAGGGGTGTGAAAGCCAGGAGTCCTGGTTCCCTCTCCCCCCTCTGGGTCACCTTCAGCAAGCAACCTCGCAGGGAAGTATTTTGGATTTATTTCCTTTCCTGTCATTTGTTGCTCTGGCATGTGTGCTCTTTTAATTAAACAAAACAAAAAAAAAAGACAAGGAGTAAGGGTGAGGCAGAGGTCGAGAGGCAGATAAATGTGAGCGGGATCGAATTTCTGTCCTCCCATCGAAGCTGGAGGCCTCTTCAGCATTGGACAGCATTGCAGGGAGTTCTCTTCAACAGAGGCTATTTTTAGGCCTGATAGTGCCTTCATGCCATCTCCTGCAGGAATATTTTGACTGCGGGTCACAGTGGGTGCATCTCAACATGACCGCATTTTGCCGCAAATATGTCTCCAGAGGGGTTGTGACCCCCCCGGGGGGGGGGGGGTGGCAGCTAGAGCACGAGGTCAACTGGGCTGGTACTGGAGACCCGGGAGGAGGGGGTCGGAGGAGCCAGTGGTCATTTTGGCTACATGTGCTGGGAGTCAGGCTGCTGCTCCAGAGCCTCAGGACTCCCCTCCCACACTGTTTCCCACTGAGCAGTGCCCTGCTGGTGGTAGGGAAAGGGAAGAGACTCGGGGATGCGGAACAAGACCCTTGTTCTTCAGATCAAGAGGCTTTTTCAACAGAATTTGTTCTCTTCCATAAGGCCTATTTGGCCAGGAAGGCAGCAGGGACCAAGAGGCCTTTACCCAGGAAGTCCCGGGTGGCCAGGAAGCCTAGGGTTCAGAAACCTGTCAAACTGAGAGAGATCCTGCAGCTTTTGAGGCTCAGGCGGTCTGCTGTGGAGGAAGACACGTCGGATGAGATGGATGATCCCGATCAGATGCAGGAAAGTCCGGTGGATCCGGACAAGGAGCCTGTTAGTGTGTTGGTGGATCCAATGCAGGATCTGGACGAGTTTCCAGTCGTGGAGTGCGATGATCCTTGGGTGGTCTGTCTGTTCTGTAGGTATGAGCAGGGTCTGCTAATTCCCCAGGTGCTGGATGCGTTGGGGATTAGGGTCACACAAGAAGATTTGGACAATGAGGGGGTAAACAAGTCCTGGAGGGGCTTTGGGGGACCTAAAGCCTTTCCGTTGCCTAATAAGATGAAGAAGTTGGTGCATTGGAAGTGGGAGTCTCCAGAAGCGGGCCTGAAGGTAGCCAGGGCTATTGCTAAGTTATATCCCTTGCCGGAACGGAGTTCTGGAAGATTCCCAAGGGGGATGCAGCGGTGTCCGGTTGGGATCGACGGCTGAGGTGGCTCAGACTGCCTGCTTGGAAGTGGGTGGCCTATATGGCTGAAGCCCTTTATGACATGATCTGGACTTCCGCCAGGAGTATGGTCTCTTTGATTGCGGCACGGAGACTCCTATGGCTGCGAAATTGGTCAGTGGATGTGTAGTCTAACGCCCAGCTGTCTAATCTCCCCTTCAAGGGCAATCTGCTATTTGGGGAGGATCTGAAGCAACTCATGAAGCAATTGGGGAAGCTGAAGGGTAATAAGTTACCTGAAGACAGGAAAACCTCCAAGAAGTCCATTCCTCTTCCAAGCTCACTTCAAAGAGGCGAGGAGGTTTTGTGCTGGCAGGAGCTCTGGGCCTGTGGCGCAAAAACAGAATTCGGGCAGACAGCAGTCCTTTCAAGCCCAACACAGACCTCCGAGAGACAGTGATCTCAGGGGGGAGGCGGAAGTAAGATTAGTCAGTGAAGGCGAGCTGGTCCGCACCTCTCCAGAGGCTATCGGAGGGAAGCTGTCCCTCTTTTACAAGGAGTGGACCAGTGGGTCCTAGAGGTGGTAAGAGATGGCTTTGCCTTAGAACTGCCCTCGGGGGTTGAACCATATTGGACCGTGAGGCGCTTCTTTTTGAAAGGGGATCTCCCAGGCCTGATCTCTCAATGCCTGTCGGAGCTGGCTATTCCGGGCCACGATGCCCCTGAGGAACCTAGAATGAACCCCCTGTTAGAGGGCCTGCGCCAAACGTCTCACCATTTTCCCCTCCTACAAGTAGCTCAGCAGTTAATCGATCTGGAATGGAATACGCCGGAGGCCTCATTCAAAGGGGGTCGGGCCTTGGCTGGCATGTACCCCTTAGACCCGGCAACCAAGGAGAAGCTGGCGTGCCCCCAGGTAGACGCCATAGTTAGCGCAATTGTGAAGCGCACCACCATTCCGGTGGAGGGGGGAACGGCCCTTAAGGATACACATGACCGGCGCATGGATGTCATTCTGAAACAAGTCTTTGAGGTGGCAGCCATGTCCCTACAAATTGCGACCTGCTGTACCGTTGTGACACGTTCCTGTTTATCACAGGCTAGGAACAACACCCCGGGAGAAGAAATGGAATCAGCTCTCTCGTTCCTCACTGATGCAGCCTCCGACTTAGTCCGTACGGCAGCCAAAGGAGTGTCATCCTCAGTGGCGGCCAGGAGACAGCTCTGGCTACGTAATTGGTCGGCCGACGACTCCTCCAAGACACGCCTCACGAGAATGCCCTTTGAGAGGGGTCCCTCCTGTTCGGCAGCGACCTTGAGAAACTGGCCAATAAATGGGGCGCTTCCCCATTACCCCGTCTACCAGAAGACCGGTCAAGGAGGACCCAGCACCCCTTTCCTAGACCATCCAGCGGTAGATCCTCTCAGCGCTTCAACCCTTACAGGACTTGCTACCAAGCACCTCGTTCGCAGGCCGGGAACCAGTCCTTTCGGCCTAAGCACAACAAGAGGGGAACCGGCTCGGGTTCGGGTCCCGCCCATACCCCACAGTGACAATCAGCCGACCCATCCGGGGGTAGCAGCCATAGGGGGCAGGCTATCCCTCTTCTACCGAAGGTGGATCGAGATTACCTCGGATCAGTGGGTCCTCGCCATCATCCGAGAAGGGTATTACCTGGATTTTCTTCGACTCCCGCCGGACAGGTTCGTGGAATCTCCTTGTTCACCCATAAAGAGGACGGCCCTAGAGGTTACTTTGCGGAGGCTCCTGTCCCTAAAGGCCATAATCCCAGTGCCTGCAAGGGAAATGAATTCTGGGCATTATTCCATCTATTTCATCGTGCCCAAGAAGGAGGGCACTTTCCGGCCCGTTCTGGACCTCAAGTCCGTCAACCGATACCTACGGGTCCCCAGCTTTCGCATGGAAACTCTGAGGTCTGTCAAGAATTCAGTACAGCCAGGGGAATTTCTCACATCCCTAGATCTGTCGGAAGCCTACCTGCATATCCCAATCCATCGGGATCATCAGCGCTATTTATGCTTCAAGGTCCTGGACCAACACTTCCAGTTCCGAGCTTTACCCTTCGGGTTAGCCACTGCGCCGCGGACCTTTACCAAGGTCATAGTAGTGGCAGCGTCCCTCAGGAAGGAGGGAATCCTCATCCATCCCTACCTGGACGATTGGCTGATCCGGGCGAAGTCACCAGAGGAGAGCCGCCAGGCAACCAACAGAGTTATAGCTCTTCTGGAAAGCCTAGGATGGGTTGTAAACTTGAACAAGAGTTCCCTACAGCCTTCTCAGTCGCTGGAATACCTAGGGGTTCAATTCGACACCCAGGAAGACAAGGTCAGCCTGACCTCCAAAAGGAAGTCGAAACTCCGGAATCATCTGCAGGCCCTGCTGAGCGCCAGCCAGCCCACAGCTCGGGATTACCTACAGGTCCTCGGCCTCATGGCATCCACTCTGGAGGTGATACCATGGGCGCGGGCTCATATCCAGATTTTTTCACCTAAAAAGGTTTTTAATCTATTTCGAAAAAAGTGTTTCAGGATCAAGTCTCTATCTGAAGGAAATACAAAGGTAACAAGTAACGTAGCTCTGTATTCAATCTGGTCTTCTGAGGGAGATTCAATTAAATCTGTTATATTTACTAATTCTTGTTGTTCAACTAGTTTCATTTGGGATTTATCTTCATTCTTTCTACCACCCATTAAAAAATAAATTTTTGCTATAGGAGGTAATACTTCTTGAGGAAGTAAGAGAACTTCAGTAAGATATTTTTTAAATGTATCAAGTGGTAGTTGTAATTTCACATAAGGAAAATTAAGTATTCTTAAATTCTTATACCTCAATTCATTTTCTAAGATCTCTATCCTTCTTAAGTTACTTGATTCCCCTTGGACCAAATTCCCCTGAACTTTCTGCAATTGAGATACCTGGGTTTCTAATTCTATTTTATTTGAATGGGAGTTAACAATTTGATCCATTTGTTTAATTTGTTATTTAGTTTCTGACATTAAAGTCGATAGCATCAACATAGAGTATTCCAATGAAACCAACGCTTTCCATATATTATCTAAAGTGAGTTCTTGTTTTTTGACCAATTTCAACATTGATGTCTGTGTGCTTAGCATATAACCCGGGCTGACGTCGTGCCCTTCAATTGCACTCTCAGTCCGGTTTGCACCACCCAAAGGTGTTGAAGTAATCGGTATAGGGTCTGTTTTTGTCTGCTCCATGACAGCAGAGTCCACCTGCTGGGAATGGAGTGACATCCCATATCCTCCAACTGACTTGATTGCAGCGTTTTCTTCCGTGCCCTTCACCCCAAATTGCAATACTTCACTTACTGACTTCCGATGATCAAGCCTGCCGAATTGCCGGAGTTGCTCACTGCAAGGGTGAGCAGGTATTTCGGAAGCTCCGGAGCTCAAAGATATTTGGGGATCCAACAAAGCAGGTTTATGCTCCTCTTCCTGCTGTGTAACGGACGGCTCACACGGAGATATTATGTTCATGGGAGAGAAAAACCCTTCAATCCTAGGCTGTGAGGGAAGTTGAACTTGAGCTGTTGAGGCATCAGTTCTAATCTTCCCCTTGCGCGTCGTGTGCGGCATTAGTATCTATTCCCCAGATGTAATTAATTATGGCTTCTCTCTTCCTCTTCCTTATAACAAATGAGGGTAATCCACCAAATGGAGGCAAAGGTAGAAAGTTCCAAGATAGTTATATTTCAAAAAGAACAGCCAAAATATAGTAATTTACTTTTAAGGTGACGGAGTCTAACGGGAAAAGTTTTCCAGGCAAAGCCGCGTGCCCCTTAGGCGACATGCATGCCCACGGCAGCTGTGCGCCGTAGACGGGCCGATTTTATACGGCCCTTAACAATGACGTCAGTGGGTGGGAAAATGTTGAATTTGTCAGGGCTAGGATTTCTCCTTACCCCCAGAGCAGGCAATGAATTCAAGGAGGAAATAATGCAAAGCAGTCCCAGCCACTTCTTGGTAAGGCTCCCTTCTCCTTCACCTCCAAGAGGGCCATTTTAAACAGAGCACATCTACCAAAAAACGATAAGAAAAGAAGTTCTAGGACAAGCAGGATGGTAGTCCTTACATGTGGGTGACATCATCCGATGGAGCCTGGCACGGAAAACTTTTGTCAAAGTTTCTAGAAGCTTTGAGTAGCACACTGAGCAGGCCCAGCATGCTACTATCTGCACATCCATGCGAAGTCCCCCTTCAGTCTCTCTTTCCATGGTGCAGTTGCCTCACGTTTAGTGGAGCTCCTCTTCTTTCTTATTTTTTGGGGCTTTTTTGTGTACACTTTCAGTATTTTTCCCATTCCATTGCCAGGTCCCTCTTCACGGTCGGTGCCTCCTCAGCGTAATAGGTTCATAAACCCTTTTTTCTACTCCTTTGCGGTCAATATCCGACATCCCGCCTCCGGTGCTGCTGGTCATCAACCGCTCGATGAGTATTTTTCCATGGCGCCATCCGGCTTTTCTGTGCCTTCAGTGCCCGCGGACCATGTCCATCACAGATCTGCATGAGGTTTGTATCCTTTGCCTGGGGGCTTCACACGATGACCGAGGGTGTCAACCGTGTGACCAGATGACCCCCAAGGGCCATCGCATGCGCCTCGACAAGATGAAATGTTTCGGTTCCAAAATGTCCGCTTCATCCACACCCGCATCTGAGTCATCGAGGGGTCGAGTGGAGCCTCTCGATATGCTCCCTCTCGCTGCTAATCCTGCTGCATCTTCAAAGGATCGTGGGATTGATGATTGTTCTTCCATGACTTCACTGGTTTCCAGGACATTGGGATCCTCTGAGCCAGGGAAAGACTGTGCCAAGCACCATAGGAGATCCCCCAAGCATCGACACCGGTCACAATCTGCGGGCGGCTCCTGTTCCAGTGCAGTACCGGCAGTTGCCGTGCCACCACCAAAGTGACCCCCGTGCCTCGGAGGCCCCATCCTCTGACATACCCAGGAGTCCCAGGTGTTCCCCATCGATGTCGATGCCCGGCACGGTGCCTCCTCAGAGAACCGAGGAAGAGCTGATGGTGCCTCGTTCCCCCTCCCTCAGTCCTGGCCTTCCCGGAGTTTCAGGAGGATTTGGAACGCTAGATGCAGCCCACGTGCTCAGAGCCCTACAGAACATCGAGACATTCCCGCCACCGGTGCTGGGGCCAGAGCCCCCGCCGTCTATTCTGACACCTCTTCTCGAGAGTCTGGACATCCTTCTCGGAAACCGGTGCCCAAGGGACCTTCGGTTCCCCATCGAGGAGGAAGATAAGGCCTCGGTTCCCCAAGCGTTTGCACTCTGGCCTCCTGTGGCCCTCGGTCCCCCCATTGCAGGAGGAACTGTTGATTCCCATGGGGCTCTCTGTGCCTCTGAAGCTGTCGGAGCCCAGGGCTAGAATCCCCCACAGGCTTCACCGATGCCAGCCCTGCAGTGTTCTTAGTGAGGAGGAAGGCCCTTATGACCCGTGGAGTGTGAAGGGCTGTTGTTCATGGAGCAAGAGAGGGACCTTCGGTTGATAGTGTCTAGCAATCTGAAGACGGCAAAGCACTGTGACAAGGCGATAGCTAAAGCCAGAAGAATGCTGGGCTGCATAGAGAAAGGAATAACTAGTAAGAAAAAGGTGATAATCCCCCTTTTACAGTTTTTTGGTGAGGCCTCACCTGGTGTATTGTTTTCAGTTCTGTAGACCATATCTCAAAAGGGTCAGAGACAGGATGGAGGCGGTCCAAAGAAGGGCGACCAAAATGGTGAGGTGTCTCCATCAAATGACTTATGGAGAAGAAATTAATGTACCTAGATATGTATACCCTGAAGGAGAGGAGATGCAGGGGAGATATAATACAGACCTTCAGATACCTGAAAGGTTTTAATGATGCACAATCAACAAACCTTTTCCGTTGGAAAGAAATCGGTAGAACGTAATGAAATTTCAGGGAGGACGAATCAGAACCAACTTCAGGAAATATTTCTTCACGGAGAGTGTGGTGGATGCCTGGAATGCCCTTCCAGAGGAGGTGATCAAGACAAACAGTGAAAAATTTCAGAGCATGGGATAAACTTTGTGGATCCCTAAAAGCTATAGGATACAAATGAGAGTGCATGGGGGTAACTTGCTGGTGTGGTGGTTACTACCCTTAACCAATAAGCCTTCATACTGTTGATGCAACTCCATTATTGCTCTCTGCTTCAACGGCACGGGGAAAAGAGGAATTAGATTCAGACAGCAACCAACAAGGACACTGAATTTTCTGGTCTGGAAAAACAAGCATGGAGGTAACTTGCTGATGCATAACCAATAAGCATGGTACTTTTGATGTAACTCCAACATTGCTCTCTGCTTCAAGGGCAAGAGATAACGGTGAATTGGACTCAGATAACAACCATCAAGGGCAATGATTTTGACGGTCTGGGAAACTAAGTGTGGGGGTGACCTATATGGCACGGCAGATGCTACCATAAATTTGCTGGGCAGACTAGATGGACCATTTGGTCCTTTTTGGCCATATTTCTATGTTTACATCTCTAGGCTTTTTCTTGTACCCAGGAGGTTCTAGGCCTACTTCATTGTCAGGGTTACTGATATGAAACCCTGCTTGTAATGTTTTCCATGATGCGGAATATGCTTCTGCTCATACTCTCATGACTCCTCTACCTTAGGCACCCCTGCTACACAAGGATTTTGTGTCTGTCATTTCTATGGTTTTTCTTTGTAGAACCCAACTCTTTTTCAGCCTGGATCCCTTGTGGGTTAGCTGCCTCAGAGGCAAAAGGAAGATGGGTAGTGCTTCTGCACTTTGCGGTTTCCCACCTTGTCCTGCTTGGACAGCCTATAGCTAGGGATTCACCAATGTGTGAGGACTACCATCCTGCTTGTCCTCAGAGTAAGCAGAATTGCTTACCTGTAACAGGGGTTCTCTGAGGACAGTAGGATGTTAATCCTCATGAAAACCAGCCGCCTCCCCTGGGAGTTGGTTTCTTCATGTATGAGCTATATCATGGACTTGAGGGGCTCTGCTGAGGGGGCAGGGTGATGACTACAGCTGCACATGCTCAGTAGGGCATGTTTAAAAATTCTAGATATTTTTTTTTTAGATAAAAGTTCTGTGCCAGGCTCCATCTGATGATGTCACCCATGTGTGAGGACTAACATCCTGCTAATTTCCTTCCTGGAATGGTGTCAATAATCCCAGCGATCTCTGCTCCTTTTTGTCAGTTCTTCACCACCAAGGGATTCTTTTGTGCTTTTTTCACATATTCTTTAATTTAGTTACTGTTTGAGTCCATCACTACCTCTCCTCCTTTTCCTTGCTCCATCCCCACACTTATTCCCCAAGATTCTTTGTCTTCCATCCAACTCTTCTCTGTCCCAAAAAAAAACCAAACCATAAATTATCCACTCACCCAAGAAATATCAGAAAACTTTTTTATAATGTGAAAAAAATTAACATTATTCAATAAGCAAAACTATGTACATTAAGTAAATGGGTAGAAATCCTATGTACATTATGTTGGGGAACAGAATAACAATTGGGGTATACTACCATCCACCTGGCCAAAATAAGATGGACAATGAAATGCTAAGAATAAGGGAAGCTAACCAATTTTGCAATACAGTAATCATGGGAGACTAAGTAAATGTAACATCAGGACATGCTAAATCAGTTATGGAGGCAGTGCATGCAAATTTTCTGTCATGCATATTCATTGTGGATATCCTGAAAACCCGACTGGCTGGGGGGGGGGTCCCCAGGACAGGGTTGGGAACCATTGTGCTAGAGAGAGAAAGTTCCTGGATGGAATAAATGACTGCCTCATGGAACAGTTGGTTCAGGAACCAACAAGAAAGGGACCTATTTTAGATCTAATTCCTAGTGGAACGCAGATTTGGTGAGAGAGGTAACTGGGTAAGGCTACTTGGCAATATTGAGCATAACATGATCAAATTTGAATGAATGACTGGAAGGGAATAATAAGTAAATCTACTAGACTTTCAAAAGGGAAACTTTGATAAAATGAGGAAAATTAAAAAAAAAATGAAAGGTGCAGTTACAAAGGTTGAGTGTACAACAGGCGTGGACATTGTTTAAAAATACCATCTTAGAAGTGCAGTCCAAATGTATTTCATGCATTAAGAAAGGTTAATGCTTGGTTAAAAGGTGAAGTGAAAGGCTATTTTAGCCAAAAAACATTCTTCAAAATTAGATCCATCTGAAGAAAATAGGAAAAAGCATTGGCGAGTTAAATGTAAAACACTGGTAAGACATGCTAAAGAATTTGAAAAGAAGTTGGTCGTAGAGGCAGAAACTCATATTAAAACTTTTAAAAATATATCCAAAGCAGGAAGCCTGTGAAGGAGTCGGTTAGACTGTTAGATGATCGAGGGGTTAAAGGGGCTCTTAGGGAAGATAAGGCTTAACTTGGAAAGACTAAACAAATGCTTTGGTGTTTACTGAAGAGGATGTTGGGGAGATACCCATTCCTGAGATGGTTTTCAAGGGTGATGAGTCAGATGAACTGAACCAAGTCACAGTGAACCTGGAAGATGTAGTAGGCCAAATTGTCAAGGACTCCAGGGGTGATCTGCTGAGCCTGACTTCAATGCCGGGAAAAATCATGGAAACTGTTATAAAGAATAAAATCACAAAACATTTAGACAGACATGGTTTAATGGGACACCACCAACATGGATTTACCCAAGGGAAGTCTTGCCTCACAAATCTCCTACATGTTTTTGAAGGTTTTAATAAACATGTAGACGAAGGTGAACTGGTAGTTAATCAAGTTGACAGGGAATAGTCACTGCCTACTACCGGCATTAGCATATGATCTCTTTAATGTTTGGGTACTTAAAAGATACTTGTTTCCTGGATTGGCCATTGTTGGAAACAGGATGCTGAGCTTAATGGACCCTTGGTCTGACTCAGTATGACTATTTCTTATGTTCTTAAATGTGCTGCAGGATCTTTGCTGCACTAGACCCAGAGTCTGCCCCCGAGCTGCCGCAGGAAACAGGAGGGGTGGGGCTGTGAGCACCGTGTACCTCATGCGAGAGGAAGTGATGTCACAGGCAGGGACTGTTAGGGTTAGAACTGCAGCAGTCTATTAAAAAAAAAAAGAGAGAGCATGCTGACTGTTTATCTTTGGCCATATTTGAATGAAAATTCAAGTAAGAATAAAGTTTTTATTGCAAAAGTTAACATAACTTTTAGGTATCCTGTGCTCCTTCCTCAGATGTGCTAAAATTCTAACATACATTTTTTTTTTTTAATAAATTAATGTTCTTGGAACTGTATGTTGCAGAGAGCACCAACGTTCGCCTTTCTGTTCACACACGGTGACTGTGCCAGCACAGGGGAGCCCTGGGTTGGCATCTCAAGCAGGCCGGGCTAGGGATGCTGTGAAAGCAGTGTTCACACCCCCTGTGGGGCAGGGGGAGAGGCTGTTTTCTCACAACAGCACCCTTGGGGAAGGGGGGGTGGTGTGTACCGGATTCCAGAAGGGGGCTGTAAGCTGCAGCCCCCAGCCAAGGACGGGTCACTAGATGGGAGGGGGAGAGAAACCCTGTGAATGCAGGTTCTTGATGCTATGGTATGGTAGAGGTGGGATCTGACTGGGCTGAAAACTGCCAGGCCACAAAGAAAAGCCCCCCAGAGTGACTACAGCCTTCCCACTGGTGCAAAGGATGCTAACCTTGCTGTTCTCAGCAGCAAAATTTGTTGGAGCTGGAGTTGTGCAATACAAGCATTTGTTTGTTTTCTGACTTCTTTCTCCATCAAGGCCCTGATTACTGCTGCCCAGCACAGTGAGATCCAGGAGATGGAACTGCGAGGTCGCTGCTTGGACTCCCTAAAGGATATCGTGTTTAAACGGTATAATCAGGTGAGCCCGAGCCCCCCCCCAGCCCATTCCCCAATAGAGAGAGACTCTAAGCAGAGTCTTGGTTTTCTGCTTCCGGGCACTGTGTTAGGGAATCGCATGACAGTGACGTGGTTCTGATCCATTCATGTGAACGGCAAGGAAAATGCCAACATACCTTTAGCCACGTTTCGTGCCCGTACGAACAGCTGCAGATCAATTCCTTTTATCAACCTGTCCCTCGTGCCCTCTCCCACACACACACACACGAGGGTCTTGTATACTCCTGTAAAGACTGAACTGCCCACTGGGGTCTGACTTTCATCTAGTTCAGCAAGCCCACATAGTTCTGAACCGTTTTACAATCACAGTGAGAACACTGCCTGCCATCGGTGACCTTGGGATCTTTTCCTTGGTCACAAAACACATGGAATGACTGCTGCAAGGGTAGAGAAAAATATTCAGTGTCGCAGCTGCTTCTACAATGCACTCAACAACCATCGGGGTAAAAATGTATTTATTCACCTGTGAATCTCAGGTATTAAATAGGCGAAGGTCCAAGAGCTACATGACGCAGCTTAGTGTTTGTCGAGATTATTTTTTTCAGTGGTAAAATACCTAATCAATTAACATTAGACATCTCTATTTTTAATTACAGTCCTTTCAGACCTATCAGGCAAGGCCCTTACAAGAGAGGAATGTGACTTCAAAGATAGGTATCGTACACTTCTAAGCAGCGAGCTTCCTTTGCCACATGACACTCCGCAAGCAGGGTTTGAGTGCAATGGGAAGGGGGCTCAGTGTGTGAACCAGGAATCTTTAATAAGCTAATTCCGCTTGCCTGCGTCTGCTACATTGTTTGTTGTAGGTTCTTGTTTTAAGTTAACATGGGAGGAGGCAGGCGGGCACTGCAGTGCAACATGTGGATGAGTTATCTTTGGGGGGGGCTGTGGGTGGGGAAGAACCTCACTGGAAATGGGTGAAAAAGTTGCATTGATGAGAACGGAGCTTCCGTACTTTTATTTCAGCTGATCCGAGGGTAACGTATGAAAATAAGCAGGAAAAGGAGCGCATACGAGCTCTGACCTGGGAAGCCTTTGGCAGTGGACCGCAGCCAAAACTAGAATTTGCTCAGTATAAGGTATTCTTTGGTTTGTGCCCTATACATCTCCTGGCTTAGCATGAATAAGCAGATCAAGAATGTACAATCATGTTGCACGTAGCACTTGCAGAAAGCTTTGCTTCTGTGTATGACTTAGGCTGATGGAGCTGTTACAGTGGTTTGCCACATGGGGGCACTCTTTAATTTTCCAAAACTGGAAGCATTATGGATGCTTCTGAGGCATGAGGCTGCTCTCAGCTTGCTTTTGTGCTGAGGACAGATATTCAGTTGGGTGCAAGGGGCAAAGTTGAGTGCTTGTGATATACAGAGCATGGAACAATAACAAAGCACAATAAAGCTCTGGAATTTGTTGCCAGAGGATGTGGTTAGTGTAGCTGGGTTCAAAAAAGGTTTGGATAAGTTCTTGGAGGAGAAGTCCATTAACTGCTATTAATCGAGTGTACTTAGGGCATAGCCACTGCTATTAATTGCATCAGTAGCATGGGATCTTCTTAGTATTTGGGTAATTGCCAGGTTCTTGTGGCCTGGTTTGGCCACTGGTGGAAACAGGATGCTGGGCTTGATGGACCCTTGGTCTGACCCAGCATGGCAATTTCTTATGTTCTTAACATGGCAGTGTGAGAGTAATGGAAAATATAAATCAAATCTTCCATCCAGTAGGACAGAATCCTGAAAAATATTTCTGATATGCTTATTTTTACAGTGAAATAAAGCCCCTCCTGTGTAGACTTCATCTGTGTGACCCACTAACTTTTGCGTCTTGGAAATGGCATTCAAAACGTGAACTGCAAGGGGTATAAGTCTGAAATGTGTCCAGTTGGAAGGCAGGTGTCCTGTCATGTGCAGTGAAAGGACACAGAGGCTTACGACCTTCCCAAGAGCCATAGGTGTGGGGCAGCTCTATAGCACATTCCATTAAGAACAAAGGCTGTTCTGGCCACAGTTTTATTTTTTTAACAATGCCAGAACTGTCAACTAGGAAAATCCCCTTCTTGAGCATTGACCTTGAGGGTGTGAGAAGTCAGAAGCATTAATGGTTACAGGTAATCACAGTCTCACTTTTTTGCATTGTCCTCAGCTTGATACGATGTTCAGAGGCGATTCGCCAACAGGCACCTTTGCTGGCAAAGAGGAGCCGTTTAGATGTGTTGTTAGGTTTTCCAGTCCACATCTTCTGGAGGGATTGAAATCCTTGGCACCATCTGGTAAGTCCTTACAGCATTGTCCCAGGGAATGAGCCTTTCATGGTTATCCAACTAGAGTTTGCCTGTCATGGTTTTCAGGTACACACTGGCTTTTTTCTGAGTTTTTGTAACTTAATAAAAGCTCTGCACAAGTATATTGTGACCTTTGTAAATTGTATCTCTTATTGCACCAATGTAAAAGACGTTTTATGATGCATTACATCTTTTTCTGCTGGGTCTGAAGCCTACAAAGATTCCAGACTTGCCCTGGATCAATACAGCTATTAGAAT
This sequence comes from Rhinatrema bivittatum, assembly GCF_901001135.1. Classification (NCBI taxonomy): domain Eukaryota; kingdom Metazoa; phylum Chordata; class Amphibia; order Gymnophiona; family Rhinatrematidae; genus Rhinatrema; species Rhinatrema bivittatum. Next base: position 10,854,213 of record NC_042621.1, on the reverse strand, counting down.
TCTGCCCTTAAGTACGTCTTAAGATGCACATTAATCTAATGCACAAAATACTGGAACAGTTCTACTGTCTCCAAACAATTCTGTCAAAAAGGGTTAAAATGTACTGACTTGTGAGACTTGGCATTTGGATGTTCTTTGGGATGTTCCCAGTTCCACCTTGGTGCTTTGATGTGACATGAACACGGTGCTTCGCATTTGTACAATCGCGCCTCCAACACAAGCAATCTAAACAAAAAAAGTTCCTTGGGTCACAAAGGGAGGAGGATCCCTCCTCCTTCAGCCTTCTTTCCACCTCTCCCTCTTACCATGTGAATGAAAAGGCTGCAGGGTGTGGGTGGAGAGAGGAAGGCAAGAGTTAAAATAACACCACATGAACTGAATTTGCTTTGGTGTTTCAGAACCGCTTTGCTACCCAGGGTCTGTGTCACTGCCTCAAGAATATGTTGGCATATTGTGATGACTTTGCTGCCTTGAAATATGAAATGAGGCTCTTGGTTCCTCAGATCTTCTGCTTTGCCTCAAGTACCTGTGGCTGCCTCTCCAGGGTACTTTCGGTGCCTTGAGCCTGCTGGCATTTCTTGAGCACTGTGTTTAACTCTGCTCAGTACCCCAATTTGAATAGGCTTTCCCTGTACATTTATTATTTATTTAGCATTTTTATATACCGAAATTCATGTAACAGGTTACAGATCACCTCGGTTTACGTTATAACAATAACTATTGCATAAGAATGCATTACATTGAACAGGGTGAATCAAACTTGGATCAGTGCAGATGGGTTTAACATAGAGGTAAGAGGAGGAAATTTAACCGGCGGGCCGGGTGCTAACATAGGAGTATAGCCAGGTGTCTAAGAGGAGACACTGGTAAGAGGAATTGTGGAGGAGCATTATTAACTCGTCTGTGAAGTGCGCGGCTTGTTAGTGAAGAAGGTCTACTGTCGAAACCGTAAGACATACCCAGATCAGTCGAGACTGCTGGGTTTTGCCTCTCTTCATACCCAGATCAGTCGAGACTGCTGGGTTTTGCCTCTCTTCATACCCAGATCAGTCGAGACTGCTGGGTTTTGCCTCTCTTCATACCCAGATCAGTCGAGACTGCTGGGTTTTGCCTCTCTTCCAGCAGATTGAGACAGAGAAAAACTTCAAGAGCACCCCCTCTTAACCTGGTGTGCCACATGCAGCTCTTCAGTATTTCTCTGTCTCCAGTAGAGGGAGGTGGTGCAAAACCTGTAGTTCAGACCCAAGCTTTTCTTAAAAAAAAAAAAAAAAAAAGGAAGACAGAAGTCCAAAGGACGAAGTGGCCTCCCAGGGAGTAGTTAGGTCCTGGTGGGACCATCCTCCTTGGTTGCAGGCAGGGGTTGGGAACCCCTATTCTTTGCTCCTTGGGGTGCTGGGGTGATAGCTAGTGGTCCAGTTCACTGCTGCGCCCCCCCCCCCCCCCCCCCTTGTTAGCCTCTGCCTTTCTTCAGAAAAAAAAAAAGGTTTCTGTGTCTTTAACTCCAGTGCCTGCCTCTTCGGCTGAGGCAAGAGCTTTAGTTAGGGGGAGGGGATTCTCCGGCGCTCTCTCCCGCTGATTTTTGCCATGGGGGGGGGGTGCTCTAGTTGGGGTTCCCAGTACCCTGGGAGGGTGTCTTGGAGATCAGACTGCGGTCTCTCCAGAATTTATTCTTCTAATGCACCAAGCCTTTTTGGCCTGTGGTGCTCACAAGAGAGACTCCAACAAGTCAGGTTCCTGAGGGCCCGCCTAGGAAGGTGACCAGGAAGGGAGGACCCGCCGTCTGCCACGTAGATCCGGACCCTATACCCCTGTGGGGCGAGGGGTTTCCCGGGGTTCTGTGACAGACGAATCCAATCAGGAGGGATGGTCATGGGGATCCGCCTCTGCCCTCCGATAGCCCGGACCCTGGACATGAGCCTGGTGTGCTCTCTTCTGAGGGTGATGACCCTAAGGTAGTCCGACTATTCCATCGTTAGGAACTGGCCCCCTTAATCCCGCACATCCTGCAAGAGTTGGGTATTGCGGCGACTCCTGTGATCCCGAGTCCAGAAACAAGTCGATCCAGTCTTTGCAGGGCCCCGCTCAAACTTTTCCTCTCCACGCCATGGTGCAGCAATTTGATGGTTTGGAAGTGGGATACTCCAGAGATGGGGCTCAATATTGGCAGAGCCATGGACAAGCTTCACCCTCTTCTGGAAGACAATTTGGGGCTATTATGGGTTCCAAAAGTGGACGCATCCGTTTCGGCGGTCACGAAGCAGACCACAATCCCGGTGGCAGGAGCGGCAGCATTGAAAGATCTCCAGGATCGCAAGTTGGGAGATCACCTTAAGAGGATTTTTGAAGTTTCTGCCTTGGGCATTTGTGCTGTGGTTTGCAGTAGTTACATGCTCCAGGCAGGCCTCCGCTGGGTGCAACAGTTGCTAAATGCCAACGATTTGAAGCCCCAGGAGGCGAAGCAGGCGGAACATCTGGAAGCTGCCGTTGCTTATGGCGCAGATGCTTTGTATGACCTTCTTTGCACCTTGTTGTGGATGATGGTGTCGGCGGTCTCAGCTAGGAGGATCTTGTGGCTCCACAACTGGGCCGCGGACGTATCCTCAAAGGCCCAGCTTGGTGCCCTTCCTTTCAAAGGCAAGCTGCTTTTTGGAGAGGACTTGGAGCAGCTTATCAAGCAGCTAGGGGATAATAAGGTGCATAAGCTCCCAGAAGATAAGCTGAAGGGACAAAAATCTCTCCCCGCCCACCCCCCCCACCCCCCGGCCCACTCTCATTTTCACAGCCAAAGGGGCTTTCAACAGAGCAGAGCGCAGGCCAAAGACAAGCCTCGGGGAGGTTCCACTCTTGGTCACAGGCCTACCGCGGACGTCAAGCAGCCCAAGATTGTTCTGAGCAGGGGACCAGCAGGGCCAAGGCCTTCAAATGAGTTCTGGCCGGCCCACTCCTCAGATCCTGATATAGGGGGCAGGCTGACTCTCTCCTTTTACGAGGAGTGGATCAAGATTATGTCGGACCAGTGGGTTCTCAGCGTGATAGAACATGGCTACGCATTAGAATTTGCTCGCCCGCTACACAACCTTTTTCTAGTGCCCCCGTGTGGGTCTCCAGAAAAAGAGTTTTTTTTCATTTGCCAGACCCTGGAGTGCCTCCAAAGTCTGGGGGCCATCGTTCCTGCCCCCCATCAGAACCCAGAATGGGACATTACTCCATTTACTTCATAGTCCCGAAGAAGGAGGGGACCTTTCAGCCCATCCTAGACTTAAAGAAGGTGAACGTTGCTCTTGCTCCGCTCGGCCATCGCAGCAGTAAAGGAAGGGCGAATTCCTGGCATCAGTAGATCTGACGAAAGCCTGTCTCCATGTTGGGATTCACAGGGACCATCAGAGGTTCCTCAGAATTATGGTTCTCGGGGAAACATTTTCAATTTTGCGGTCTACCATTTTGACCTTGCCATGGATCCACGGACCTTCACCAAAGTTTATGGTGGTGGCGGCGGCAACCCTACAGAAAGAAGGGGTTCTGGTGCATCCCTATCTGGACGATTGGCTCATCCGAGCGAAGTCGGCGGACCAATGCTCGAAGGCAGTGGAGGTGGTCCTACACTGCCTGAGGTCTCTGGGCTGGGTGGTAAACCTCGCCAAGAGCCATCTAGCCCCATCCCAGGTCCTGGATTTTTTGGGAGTGCGTTTCAATACTCGACTGGGCAAGGTATTCCTCTCAGAGGACAGAATTCTCAAATTGCACAGCCAAGTCTGGCCCTTGCAAGCCTCTATGCCCAAGGTCTGGGATTACCTGCATGTTCTTGGTTCCATGGCATCGACCTTGGAGCTGGTCCCGTGGGCCTTTGCGCATATGAGGGCTCTACAAGCTGCTTTGCTGTCCTGCTGGAACCCGCTGTCAGAACAATTCCACCTACCGCTGCCGCCTACTGGCGTTGCCAGGTCCAGTCTTTCATGGAGGCTTGCCCAGGACAACTTGGAGTACAGAATAAATCTGGAAATACCCCAGTGGACGGTGGTGACAATAGATGCCAGCCTTTCTGGCTGGGGAGTGGTATGCCAGACTCTGTCGGTTCAGGGCCAGTAGTGGCCCTCGTCTCAAGACGATTGATCGATCAATCGTCTCGAGACGAGGGCCATCCAGCTGGTTTTGCAGAGCTTCCTCCCCTTCCTGCGCAATCGGGCAGTTAGTCTTGTTCGACAATGTGACGACCGTAGCCTACATCAGCCAGCAGGGAGGAACCAGGGGTCATCCCGTAGTGATCGAAATGGAGAAGCTGATGTCCTGGACGGAATAGCACCTAGTGATGTTGGTAGCGTCCCACATTGCGGGATCGACCAATGGGCAGGCGGATTTTCTCAGCTGCCAACAGCTGGACCCAAGAGAGTGGGAGCTGTTCGATGCCGCAATGCGCCTGTTACGTCGCAGGTGGCGCAAATCTCACATGGATCTGATGGCAACTCACACAAATGCCAAAGTGACACGATTTTTCATTTGCAGAAGAAATTACAGCATGGAGGGAGTCAATGCCCTAGTGGTCCCTTGGCCGCATGATGTTCTCACCCAGGACGAGTGATTCTCATGGCACCAGAGAGGCCACGAAGGCCTTGGTTTGCGGACCTCATGAATCTGGCCTTGGATGACCCTCTCCATCTCTGACATATTCCGAATCTCCTTTGACAGGGTCCTATATTTTTCAATCAGGCAGATCGCTTTTGTCTTGCAGCCTGGCTTTTGAGAGGTGGCAATTGAGGAAGAGAGGCTATCCGGAGGCAGTTATTTCCACCCTCTTGCGGACCCAGAAAACCTCCACGTCCCTGGCATATGTTCACGTCTGGAAGGTCTTCGAAGCCTGGTGCCAGCCTCAAGGGGTGGATCCTCGCAGAGCTTCGGAGTCTCTAGTTCTTTCTTTTCTGCTGAATGGCCTGGACAAAAGGTTGTCTCTTAATTCACTGAAGGCTCAGATCTCTGCCCTGGGATGTGTGAGGGGCCACACCCAGGGTGTTTCTCTGGCATCCCATCCGGATGTGGTGCATTTTCTCCGGGGGGGGGGGGGGAAACATGTGTGCCCCCCGACTCGCAGACTCTTCCCCTCCTGGAGTCTGAACTTGGTTCTCGGAGGGTTGTGCGAGGTCCCTTTTGAGCCGCTCAGGAAGGCCACTTTAAAGGATCTCATGCTGAAGGTGGTGTTTTTGGTGGCCATTTGTTCAGCCAGGAGGGTTTCGGAGCTTCAGGCCTTGTCCTGCAGGGAGCCTTTCCTCTGTATCTCTGATTCCTGAGTCTCACTGCGAACTGTCCCATCTTTTTTGCCAAAAATGGTCTCTGCCTTTCACGTGAATCAATCTGTGGAGCTCCCGACTTTTCAGGCTGCGGAGCTGATAGGTCCTCATTCGAGACAACTTAGACGGCTGGATGTCAGACCTACTTTGTTGCTCTATCTAGAGGCTACCAGTGGATTCCGTTTGTCTGATCACCTTTTCGTTCTGTGGCATGGTGCGAAGAAGGGAAAGTCTGCGTCTAAAGCGACTATCGCTCGATGGTTAAAGGAGTCAATAGCATTGGTATATATAGGGCCTGAGGGCTCATTCTACTTGAGTGCAGGTGGCTTCATGGGCAGAATGCCAGCTGGTTTCCCCACAGGAAATCTGCAGGGCAGCTACCTGGAAGTCTTTACACACCTTTGCCTGACGCTACCGGCTGCACGTCCAGGATTCGGACCCTGGCAGTTTCGGTGCCAGTGTCATCCGAGCAGGACTCTCGCAGTCCCACCTTAATTAAGAGAGCTTGGGTACATCCCAGCAGTCTGGACTGATCCGGGTACGTATAGGGCAAGGAAAATTGATTCTTACTTGCTAGTTTTTGTTCCTGTATTACCACTGATCAGTCCAGATGTCCACCCATTGAGGGGTTCAGGGTTGTGGGTAGAGAACCCGCTCGATCTGTACTGTTGACTTTAGCCTTTTCTGAAGAAATGTATAGGTTTTTTCTAGGGTGTTTTTTCCCGTTTTCAAAGTTCTGTTCTTCATCCTCTGCTCATTCAGGGGGGGATAGAATTATGCATTAACCTATTCTGCTTGGGTATGAACAAATAGTAAGGAGCAGCGAGTGCCACACCAGGTGCAGAGGGGGTGCTCTTGAAGTTTTTCTCTGTCTCCATCTGCTGGTGGGGAGGCAAAACCCAGCAGCCTGGACTGAGCCGTGGTACTACAGCAACAAAAATTAGCAGGTAAGAACCAATTTTCCTATACCTTCTTTATAATTTTGTTTTTTGCTCTTTCTAGGTTTTGCAGAAGCGCCGCTGTCGCAGTTGCTCACATGCATACCCCACAGGTCCAGAAACCTGTTCAGAATCGGAGAGAAAAAAGATTAACTTCAGATGTTACGCCAGTCCCTTGGTATCTACTAGCTTTTGTCTAACCTCGGGTACCTTGCTGGTCTGTGGTTGCCAGACTAAACCCTTACATGCCTAAATCCTATTTAATAAATTATTGGATTGACACTGTATCACTGCCAGCAGTAAAATAGGGAATTCAAACCCTGGCAAATAATTTAGCTAGACAAAAGTAACCAGTGTAGTGCAAGTGCTTGGGCAATGTGAAGTGTCTGGGTTTTGATTTTAAAATCGTAACAGGGACAAGCACACGGGTGGCCTACTTCTTCTTTCCATGTCTTAAATATGATTTCATGAACGGGGCACAGAAGATATTGTAGTAATTCGGGAACCTATGCTACTTGAGCTTTCTCAGAGTTAGAGAAACCACCTTGCTGGCTAGTGCCTGTGTTTTAGGTTTGAGGAAGTCTTAAGTGGCTGAGTACAGCTACCAAGCAATGCATATTCTGACTATTGTGTATAAAGATTCAGAGCAACAAATGAGCTCTTGTTTGTATCCTTCCCTACTGCCACCGGTACTGCATTGAGATGAGGAGGGGAGGCAGCCTGTATTTTTATTTTTTTTTTTTTTTTTTTTTTTTTTTTGCAACTCTATTCTTTCCAGCAAAGTTTGCACCTTTTGCTGGCTTGTTTTCAGGATGCTCGTTGCTGTATGAATTACATCACAGATGTGATATTTGCCACAAACTACTGCTTCTCAAAAGAAAAAAAAAATTCAGTAACACTGCCTCTGTTCGGAGTGCAAGCACCGTAGAAAGCAGTGGCCCACCTTCAGGATCTCTGCAATGAATCTTCCAGAGTCTCCAGTGTATGGATGTAAATCTATCTCATGCATATTCATAGTGGAGTGGTTAGGGATCCTCCTAGGCCTGGGTTAGGCAATGCTGGTTTATAGTACTGCCCCTGCTGAGCACAGGATCACAAGGGCAAGCAGCAGCTTTGAACTTACAAGCCAACAGCTCAGGCAAATGCACAACTGCTTCCCCTGCACCTATGTTTTTTTGTATCTCAAGTGAACGTCCTGGGCCAGAGAGGCATGGAGCTACCTGTCTTCAAGATTACATAACTGCTTTTGTTGGACTATCCTTCTTTAGTTGGTTGTTTCAGGAATAATTAAATCAATCCCACAACACTAAGTTAAGTTCGTCCTCTGGGGTGGGAGGAGACCTATTCCCCCAAGGAACCTCATCAAGAAACGGCAGACCACAGCGGGTGCCCGGCACGTACACACAGACCTTGAATTATCCAGTCACTGGACGTAACGGCATAAATGGATGTGAATAGGCATCCGAACTACTGCCAAGATAACAATCTTCCCAAATGAAAAGGTATAAAGTGGTTTTGTTAACTTGTATGGAAAAGACTTTTTGTAGAAATGTACTATGAGCCACTAGGTAACAAATATCTTTACACTGCTTAAGTTACTCTGTTTCTTTCAGTGGTATAGCTTGGTAGATTCCTCCCCGTCCTGCCTTTTTTTTTTTTTAATTCCCTTAGATATTACAAAATAAAGGATTGAAATGTTATCTAAGCACTGGTGACTAATGCTATTTTTTTTTAACTTGTAAATAAACCTTCCTCTTTCACTGGGAAGCACTAACTTTCCACTGGACTGATTCTTTGATCACGTGCAAGACACTTCTGTTTGATGCTGTTGGAGAATATGATTTATGGTGCAGTGATTGTAAAGAGCAATAACTGATCCATGTGCCTGGTCTCTTATTCCTAAGAGTTTCCTTTTGTATTTTCATTTTATTTCTTGTGTTTTTACATTAGTTTTGAAATAAATTAGCTTTTTTTTTTGTATGTTTTTTGTCTCTTCTCTTCTGTTAATATTCTTGCAAATCAGTTGCAAGCTGCTGCTGCCTTTGTCTGTCACATGAATTAGTTGGAGACCTGTATGGGATGCAGAAGAACGATGGAACCTGTGGAAATTTCACAGTCTGTGGTACCTCTCCTGCCCGGACCTGGCTGGTGCTGCCACTGTGGGAACTTCATTCTCCCACCAGACAGACATAGACTACTGACAAGTGTTTTGGTTTACTGAGATTAAGAATTGGACTAGGTTCATGATCTCTTTTAAAGCGCTATGGGGGCTGATGTAATAATACTAGTTAACCATACCCAATGTTGTAGACGCTTCAGCTTGTAAATTACTTTTGACACATGAGAATTTTGACCTTCATAATAGGCATCATCGTTATTGCTTTCGCGTATTTCAACTCTGCCTTATATTTAATCATGTGGTCAATTCAATTCATTTTGAGAATTTTTAACCGTATTTTTCAAGACATTTTCTTATGCATTTAAAAGTTATGTTCATAAAAATTCTTGTGCGAAAATAAGCACTTATCTTGATTTTACTCGATCCACATCCTTTGCTATCTTGCTGTGATAGGCAAGAAACCGATGATAGGCAAGAAACCGATCACAGCACGGTTAAAAATTCTCAAAATGAATTGAATTGACCACATGATTAAATATAAGGCAGAGTTGAAATACGCGAAAGCAATAACGATGATGCCTATTATGAAGGTCAAAATTCTCATGTGTCAAAAGTAATTTACAAGCTGAAGCGTCTACAACATTGGGTATGGTTAACTAGTATTGGTTATTTAAGTGAAGTTGCTATTTTCCGATACAGTTGAAACTAAAAATATCTAGTTCTCACTCTGCAATTTGTTGATTTACAAGGCTGATGTAATAAGCCATGGATTTTTTGGTATTAATCTTGCCCAGATATGTAATAAGGGCTTTAGTGCTGAAAAAACCTGTGGCAAGCAAATTGCAGGGTAATAGCAATGAAGTATACTAGTGGGAAGGTTGCTTAGCATGTATTCTTTTATCATGGGAAATTTAACTTCTGGTCAGAAGCAGGTGTTGCTAGACCAGGCCACAGGCAGTTTAAGTCCTCCCTCCTTCCCCAGTATGCTGAACCACTCCCTCTTTCAAAATGAAATCGAGGACCTCCCCCAACCTGATCACACAGGACCAGAGCAGGCTGCACTATCTCTGACAGCCTGGATGTTGAAAGGCTAGTTCTGCAGCCCCTTGACCTTTCTGATGACGTGTCTCGGGTCCTGGTAGCTTCTCGAAAACCTTCCACCAGGAAGTTGTACTCTCTGAAGTGGAGGAGGTTTTATGTCTGGTGTAAGAGTCATGGCTTGGATCCATTCTTGCGTCCCACTCTGAAAGCACTGGACCATTTGTTATATCTTTCTGTCACTGGTCTGAAGACCAGCTTGGTTAGAGTACACCTCAGTGCTGTTGGGGCCTACCACTACTTAGTTGATGGTTCGCCTATCTCTATGCAACCTGTGGTGAGCCGGTTCATGTTGGGTCCTGTTGTATCCTGGGATCTCAACGTGGTACTGCTTGTCTCATGCAAGATCCTTTTGAGCCACTGCGCGCCTGCGATCTGAAGTACCTGATATGGAAGGTAATCTTGGTTGCAGTTACTTCGGCGCACAGAGACGGTGAGCTTTGGGTGTTGGTGACGTATCCACCTTACATGAAATTCTTTCACGAGAGGATGGTTCTACATACTCACCCTAATTTTCTGCCTAAGGTAGTGATTGATTTTCATCTCAATCAGTCCGTTGTCCTGCCTACCTTTTTTCCCAGGCTGCATTCTCACCAGGGCGAACAAGCTCTGCAGAGCTTGGACTGCAGAAGGGCCTTGACTTTCTAACTTGCGTGGACAGCAAGCCACAGGCAGTCCACGTAGCTCTTCATTTCATGCGATAAGAATAGATTGGGAGTTGCGGTCACCAAGCACACGTTGTCCAACTGCCTGGTGGATTATATTTCCTTCCGCTATGTGCAGGCAGGCCTTAACGTTGGAGGGCACATCAAAGCTTATTCCATCAGGGCCATGGCGGCATCGGTAGCCCACTTACATGCAGTCCCTGTGGCTGTGATCTGCAGGGCTGCGATGTGGAGTTCTCTCCACCCATTCACTGCCCATTACTGTTCGGATAGAGATGGCTGTAGTGACAGCAGCTTTGGTCAGGTGATCCTGCGTAATTTCTTTAAGTGAACAAAACACCCAACTCTTCCTGCCTAGGGCCCATTTTTTTGGGTCAAACTGTCTCCGTCTGTTTTCCACAGCACCGTAGTTGTGCCCATTGGCACCAGATTTGGTGTCTGTGAATCTTCTAGAGTTCAGGAGCAGCTTGTAGCTTGGTATTCACCCATGTGTGAGTATTACCTTCCTGCTTGTTCTAGGAGAAAGCAGAGTTGCTTACCTGTAACAGGTGTTCTAGGACAGCAGGATATTAATCCTCAGGAAACCTGCCCACCACCCCACAGAGTTGGGTTTCTCCTTCATTTGTTGTTATTTTTTCATAATGCTATGTTACGAGACTGAAGGGGGACCCAAATGGACGTGTGCATAGCGGTATGCTGGGCATGCTTAGTGTGCCAGTCAAAGTTCTTCATGCCAGGCTCCATCTGCTGATAGACTAACATCCTGCTGTCCTAGGAGAACACCTGGTACAGGTAAGCAGCTGAGTCAGAACCAGTGCTGGGCTACTGTACTATGAACCTCTTCATTCACAAATAGCCAGGGATTTTTCTAGCTACTTTCAAAAACATCTGCCTTTCTTCCCATGCTGAGTCTGGTCATTGCAATAACGACCCTAAGATAGAAGCTATGCACTAGTGCTGCTTCTAAAACCCTGTGTTATGGTCTCTGAATCTAGCTGGCAGGCGTTAATGATCAAAGTTGCATCTCCTCCCCCTCCAAGAGCTATGAGTGCTACCCCCACAGCAGCCCCAGCCAAGTCAGGAAATATAAGACCCGATCCACATATCAAATATGGTTCCCTTCGGATGACCAAGGCTGGTCCTAGACCTTTAAAATGGAACATAAGATGTAACCAGTGTGGACAGGAATGCATTGTCTTTCGGATTTGAGGGGTGGCTGTTTACTCAAGCTTTATGATTTGAAAGAAAAAAAATATATGAACAAACTTGGCCAGTGTGATGCCTCAATGATTCCTAGGTGGCCAAAATATTTTGGCAAGAGAAGGAAACATGTTAAAAAGAAAAGAGGCTGAAATGGGCAGCCCAGCTATTTTTTTATTTTTTGAGATTTTGATCATAAAAGTTAGTGTTACACAAGAGGGGATAAAAGAGCATGCACCAAAGGCAACATGAGGTTTTGTTCAGTAAAGGTCGTACGTTCCAGAAATATAAAGAAGTTGAAAGTAGAGAGCCTGGGGATTGGGAATATGTTTTCAGAACCTGTTGTTTATTCAGTCAAACCTTTAGGAGATGATATAATTCCAGTTTTGTCTAAAGTTAAAAGTCTGGGTGTTGCGTTGGATGCAGCTTTCTCTTTGGAAGCTTTTCGTCAGCTGCATCCATTGCTGGATGACTCGCCCTTGTTATTGCAATGATCTGTTGGTTAGGTTACCCAGAATTGGGATAAGGCGATTACAAAATAGTCCTGCGAGACTGGTGTGGGGGTAGGGAGCATCTCAGTTGTTGGCCTCTCTGCCCTGCTTCCAGTGGAGAACAAGGCTACATTTTAAGCTGCTTTCACTCACTTTTTGGTGCATAGGTGCTGATGGGCCAAAATATTTGGCTGCAAAGTTGTCACGGTGCAAGCCTAATCATGTCCTTGGTGCTTCCCAATGTGCTCAATCGGACTTTGTATATGGGTCACAAATTCGGATCTGCCTTTTCTTCTGTGATTCCTCAGGCTTGGAACTTTCTACCGGTTGTTATTAGGAACGAAGTTAAATTATTTAAAATTCAGGAAATTAGTTAAGGCCTACCTCTTGCCTTTTCCGTGGGAGGAGCTGGGGTGTGCGATATGCCAGTCTTAGCTTGGGCAGGGTAGTGTGGTGTCAAAATATGTTTTTGGCAGGAGAGGATATGGTTACAGCAGTTAGTGTAACTGGGTTTAAAAAAGGTTTGGATAAGTTCCTAGAGGAAAAATCCGTAACTGCTATTATGGTAATTAATAAGCCATAGTAGCTTGTGATTTATCTAATGTTTGGGTTCTTGCCAGGTACTTGTGACTTGGATTGGCCACTGTTGGAAACAGGATACTGGGCTTGATCTGGACTCTTGATTTGACCCAGTATGGCATTTCTTATGTTCTGATGTGGTAGCTGGCAGGTTTGGGATGTTTGAATACATATTTTTTTTACTGATCGTGTGGTATATAACATTTAAAAATAAATATGAAATGTATCCATTGTGCTTAGGGACTGGTCATTGCCGTGGGTTTAACTTTTTGACAGTAAGATGTGTGTTGTGGCCTGAAATGGAATTGTACTTGTTGAAAAAATGTCAGTTTTCAGCATGAATCTGGGTACTTGAAGGTGAGAATAACAGTGCTGTCTAGTGAAACCACAACCTTTTGTCAGCAGAAGCAGACATTGTGCCTCTTTCCCCCAAGCTCTTACAAGCTTAACCTTTCTAGGCCAGGCCTCTGGAAGTCCTTCCTTTAGAAGGGTTGGGGAGTCAGGAGCCACCTACTACTGTTACTCACCATTGAGTCTACCCCTTTGTAGCCTGCAGCACTCCTCAAACCCCCAGGATCCTCCACAAAGAGCAAGAGAAGATGCAATGAGATGTGCGCTGAAAGCAGGTGCTCGTACTGCGCGCCGGTTTTCCTAACGCGCACGCAGCCACATCCCCGAGTGCCTGATGCAGTATTTAAATGAAGGACTGCGTAAAAAAAGGATGCGTTAGAGGATAATTGTGGGTCCCCAGCTCTCAAATGCATCGGGCGCCCACAACTGCAATAGGCGCTCAATCGTAGTCCTTGTTTTTATCCCGCTTCTTCTGGCCGAGGTTGCTGAGGTTGCTGAAGATGCCCATAGCTAAGCGCCTCTTGCTATGGGCGTCTAAATTGTGCATCCAGAAGACTCTTTTTGTTTTTTTTTAAATCAAGCCCATATACATTTATTTTTCAACACTGCAAGTAGTAAATTTGTGTCATAACAATACTAAGTAGAAGGAACCAGAGAGGACTGTATTTTTAAATTTCTCATGAACCCTTGACTCGTGGATTGACTACGCCACCGCCGGAGCTGGAGTTAAATTTGCTGTGTTAAAAAGTGTATGGTGGGCGCACAGCAGTTTTCCGCAGCAGGGGGAGGGTAATAGCTAATAGCCTTATCTACATGGACTTTACATATGATGGGCGCCAACAGATACACTGGGCGTGTGTTTTGCACGCGCTAATCTACTTATTGCATCAGGTGCCAGTCTAGTGTGTCCAAACCGTGCATCCAACTGCGTGCGTGTAAACCTCTGTGCTAGGCTGAGTGCACTTTATTGCATCAGTCCCTGAGTTTATACCCACAGCAAGAAAAGACAGGCAAGGAAAAGTCCCAAAAACTGCACGAAAGTCCTGTCTCTGAAAACATAAACAGAGAAAAGCTGGTGGTTGATGACTTCCAGGCTCGATATCACAAGGCTGTATATGGAATGTAGCTTATATGATCCTAGAAATCTTTGAAACGATGCATCAAAAATAATTAGAACTTGTGGTAACTTTAGGAAGAAGCAGGTAACAGCTGCAAGCCATAATGTATCCACCTTCAAGTAGTTAAGAAAAAGAAGAGTTTGTAACAAAATATAAACTTTAGGCAGCGTCAAACACCAACAAGAAGTTTAGCAGCAATTGATTGATAATTAGAATATGGCCGATCATAACAGTGTGAGTGATGTCAGAACGGAATAAAACATGGAGGCCAAGGACAGAAAGCAAGCAGAAGAGAGGAGACCAGGGGAAGGATGCGCGCGGGAGTCAGGACTGGGAGAGAAAGGCAGGGTCAGCCCCGTCATCTGCATTGTATCTGTTGCTGTATGAATTGTGAGGAAAGAAAAAAAAATCTTCCTTTTTGGGTTCTGAAATCTCTTCTGGTTCTAATATTCATGAATCTATAGGAAACCCGTGCGTGGGAGAAGGCTTCTCTTAGGCCTGGGTATTTAGTGCCCTGGGCAGTTTAGCTGTGCCTTAAATCCGGGCCCGAGGGTGGAGAGAGGAGTTTAAGGTGCATGAGAGGACTGAAGGGGAGGGGAGCAAGTGAGTGAGGAGTCTGAGATGTGAATGAGGGAAGTGGGTGAAAAGGAGGGTGCGGGTCAGTGAGGGGATGGGGAGGGTGATTGAGAGATCACTGATGGGAGGAGGTCTGTGAGAGTGGATCCTCTCTCCCTCTCTTATTCTGGATCCTTCATCCCAAGTCTTTGTCTTCCCCCCCCTCCTTGATCCACTTACCTGTTTTATTCCCCTTACTTTTCTTCCCAATCTTTTCCACCTTCTCCTCTACTACTCTTCTCCTACCTCTGCACCTCAGTGCCCCCTTTCCTCCTGACTGCTGTGCTCCGCTTCCCTGGGTGTTCTCCACCTCCACCCTCTGAGATCCCCCTCCTCCCTTACTAAGATCCCTTTACCTGAAAAGAACAAAATAAAATAAGAAATAAATAGAAAATGACTTTATTTCTATAAAGTAAAATGCAAATGTGCATTATTCAAACACAGTTATGCAAATGTGCCACATAATTGTACAGAATTTCAGAAATTTCCAGCGGTATTTTCTAACTTGCTACAAAATCTAGCTTGGGGGTAGACCACTCTATCGTATTTTTATTAACAAGATTACCCAACAGCAGCAGCAGAGACTTGGAGAAAGTTTGAAGTTCAAACATACAACTGGACCACAACCTATTTAAACCTATTATTCCCCACCCTAAACTTTGGAGGGCATGAGTTACAAATAATTTTAAATGGAGAAATTACTTACCTGATAATTTCATTTTCCTTAGTGTAGACAGATGGACTCAGGACCAATGGGTATAGTGTACTCCTGATAGCAGTTGGAGACGGATCAGATTTCAATCTGACGTCAGCCCTAGTACATATATCCCTGCAGGAAGTGCAGCTCTTCAGTATTCTCCTCGAAAAGCATTGTGGATATATGTATGACTGAATAATTTGAATAACTTGATTAACTTTATAACTTGGTTAACTTGATTAACTTGAACTGGTTGAATTGGTTATAGCTGGAGACCGCCAATGCCCTCAACCAAGAAACGTCGACACCCAGTAGGATGGGTGTCTTAATTGGAGGAAAGCATGGCTTACCTGTGAATCACTCGCTCTCGGGGATGTCACCCGAGAATTCCATGAGTAACAGCAGCCATGGGTAGGATGCTGAGTCCATGTGTCTACACTAAGGAAAACAAAATTATCAGGTAAGTAATTTCTCCATTTCCTAGCGTGTAGCAGATGGACTCAGGACCAATGGGATGTATAAAAGCTACTCCCGAAGCGGCTGGGCGGCTGCCCGTGACCCACTTAGTACTGCCCTTGCAAATGCTGTGTCCTCCCAAGCCAGAACATCCAGGCGGTAAAACCTGGAGAAGGTGTGGATGGAGGACCATGTCGCCGCCCTGCAGATCTCGGCGGGTGACAGCATCTTGGTTTCCGCCCAGGACACTGCCTGGGCTTTAGTAGAATGGGTCTTGACTTGTAAAGGCGATGGTTTACCAACTTCTATGTAGGCCGCCTTGATGACTTCTTTGATCCAGCGGGCTATGGTTGCTCGCGAGGCCGCTTCCCCTTGCTTCTTCCCACTGTGAAGGACGAATAGATGGTCCGTCTTTCGTACGGATTCCGACCTTTCCAGGTATTGGACGTCTGCCGACGTTGAGATGGCGTAGACTTCGAGCCTCTTCCAAATTCTTATGTTCATCTGGCGATGGTAGCGAGATGGTTTGGTTGAGATGGAAGTGAGACACCACTTTGGGGAGGAATGATGGAACTGTGCGTAACTGGATGGTTCCCGGGGTGAGTCTGAGGAACGGCTCCCGGCAGGACAGTGCTTGTAGCTCAGATATACAACGGGTTGAACAGACTGCCACCAGGAAGGCTGTCTTCAGTGTTAATAGTCAGAGAGACAGGCCACGGAGAGGTCTGAAGGAGGTTCCTGCAAGGAAATCTAGGACAAGGTTGAGGTTCCAAAGAGGCACCAGCCACTTTAGGGGTGTTCGGATGTGCTTGACTCCTTTCAGGAAGCGGGAGACATCCGGGTGATAGGATATGCTGCCGCTCTCGCTCTTGGTTCCGTAGCATGACAATGCGGCCACCTGTACCTTGATGGAGTTGAGGGACAATCCCTTCTGTAGGAATTCCAAAATCGCAGGAATTTTGACTGAGCATGGTATGATGTCGTGGTCCTCGCACCAGGCTTCGAATACTCTCCAAATCCTTATGTATGTTAGGGATGTGGAGAACTTGCGGGCTCGGAGTAGGGTGTCAGTTACTGCCCCTGAGTATCCTCTCCTCCTTAGGCGAGTCCTCTCAATGGCCAGACTGTAAGAGAGAATCGAGCTGGGTCCTCATGGAGGATCGGTCCCTGTTGGAGCATGTCTCTATGTGGAGGTAGCGGCAGGGGGTTCCCTGCCAGCAGTCTTCGCATGTCTGCGTACCACAGTCTTCTTGGCCAGTCCGGGGCTACTAGAAGTACTTTTCCCCTGTGGTGTTCTATCTTGTGGATGATAGCGCCCAATAGGGGCCACGGCGGGAAGGCATATAACAGATTCTCCTGTGGCCAGGTCTGTACCAGGGTATCGATTCCCTGGGACTGGGGTTCCCGCCTGCGGCTGAAGAAACTGGGTACTTGGGCATTGGATCGATTTGCCAAGAGGTCCATGGTTGGTGTTCCCCCAACGGTTTACTATCAATTGGAATGCTGCGGTTGACAGTTTCCATTCTCCTGGTTCTAGACTTTCTATGCTGAGGTAGTCCGCCGCGACATTGTCTTTCGCGGCAATGTGGACGGCTGAGATCTCTTGGAGATTCACTTCCGCTGTTGCGACCATCGCTGCTCGATGTCCTCACTCTGCCCTCTTTACCTCTGTGGCGACTCCCTCCGGGTCTGATGGATGGCTGGCTGCCGCAGCGTCTCCATGCCATCTCCCTCCGGCGTCCCCAGACCGGCTTGACGTTGCAGATCCTCCATGTTGCCTGAAGACCTAGGGTGCGCGCGCTCTGATTGAAGTGCCAGCAAGAGCGCGAACCTCAGGAGCATCCCCTTGAGATGACGTCATCTGCTTCCAATATTTAAAGGTCTCTATTTCGCTATCTAACTGAGTTAGCAAGGGGAAGGGGACTGCTTAGGTTACACCTCCCAAGCTACTCTGCTTCCTCAGACTTACCAGAGGTACCTGCTCCTCGGGGGCCTCGCTCTTTTTCTTTACTTTCAGATTACAGATAGGAACCGGTACTCGCTCCTCGAGGGCCCATGTTCCTGACACTCTGAAGATTCTCTACTGCCTGGAAACTATCGCTGCTACAAACAATCGTGAGTTACCATCGCTCTCTCAGAGCTTTCCCTGGAACCAGGTACTCACTCCTCGAGGGCCTAAACCTTTCCATCACCTGAGCTTCCTTGAGACCTTATGTGAGTTTTGTCATCTATTTCTGTTTATGAACTCTGCCTACTCACTTTCTACAGTTTCTCAACAGCTCAGCCATCCTGGATCGCTGTTCTAGTACCTGAGGGACTACAGCCCTGCCGGGCATATCAGCTCACTACTGCCACCTCTGGTGGTTTCAAAAACCTGTTTAATAAAAGAACTAATGTGTGTCTGTCTCCATACTCAAACTTAGCCGGTGGTCCCTCTCGGGATATCCTCCTGGGGGCGTGGTCATCTGCCACCGGCCCAGGGATCCACCCACAACTATATCAGATTCGTTATAGATTGCTACTCCTTAGCAAGACGATATCTGAGACACTACAAGATTGCTACTCCTCACAGAGAATACATCAGATTGCTGACTCCTACTTCTTTAGGAGCCAATAAAGAACAGATTGCTACTCCGCATTCTAACTAACAGCAGATTTATTACATCCACCCATGCCATTAGGAGGTCTATTTCCAGAGACACCTGTTGGCTTCTGGTTCCTCCGATAGTTGATTTAGGCCACTGTTGTGGCGTTGTCCGACATTACTCTGACCGCTTTGCCTCGGAGTCTGTGACCGAACCTTAGGCAGGCTAGTCTGACTGCCCGGGCTACTAGGCGATTGATGTTCCATCCCGACTCTTCTTTGTTCCATTGCCCTTGGGCAGTTAGCTCCTGGCAGTGTGCCCCACATCCTCGTAGGCTTGCATCCGTGGTGAGTAGGATCCAGGTTGGGGAGGATAGTCTCATTCCCTGGCTCAGATGGGCTTCTTGTAGCCACCATCACAGTTGGGCCCGAACTCTGTATGGGAGCTGAAGCCGTACGGTGTAGTTCTGGGACAGTGGATTCCATCCTGATAGTAGTGAGCGTTGTAGGGGTCTCATGTGAGCTTGTGCCCATGGGATTACTTCCAGTGTAGATGCCATGAGGCTGAGAACTTGTAGGTAATCCCATGCTGTGGGGCAAAGTTCGCTCAACAGGGTTTGTAACTGGGTCATCAGTTTTGATCTCCTTGTCGGTGTCAGGATGACCTTGTCTTGTTTGGTATCGAACCAGACTCCCAAATATTCTAGAGATTGGGAAGGCTGCAGGCAACTCTTGTTTGTGTTGACCACCCACCCGAGGCTCTCCAGAGTTTTGACTCTGTTGGTTGCCTGGTGGCTTTCCTCTGGGGATTTCGCTCTGATCAGCCAATCGTCTAGATAAGAGTGCACGCGGATTCCTTCCTTCCTCAGTGTTGCTGCCACCACCACTATGATCTTGGTGAACGACCGGGGTGCAGTAGCTAACCCGAAAGGTAGTGCCCGGAACTGGTAGTGACGGTCCAGGATCGAGAAGCATAGAAAACGCTTATGCTCTTGATGGATCGGAATGTGTAGATAGGCTTCCGACAGATCCAGGGATGTAAGGAACTCTCCCGGTTGTATTGCCCTTATTACCGAGTGTGGGGTTTCCATGCGGAAGCGAGGAATCTTCAGGTGATGGTTGACTGCCTTGAGGTCCAGGATAGGTCTGAACATTCCTTCCTTCTTGGGAACGATAAAATAGATGAAATAATGGCCAGTATTTATTTGTTGTGGAGGCACCGGTGTTATAGCCTCTAAGGCTAGTAATCTGGTCAGTGTAGATTCCATTGCCATTCTCTTGGAAGGGTCATGGCAGGGAGATTCCACAAACTTGTCCGGAGGGAGGTGGTGGAAATCCAGGTAATATCCCTCTCGAATGATGGCTAGGACCCACTTGTCCGAAGTTATCTCGACCCATCTTTGGTAGAATAGGGCCAGTCTGGCCCCTATGGCTTCTTCCTTTGGATGGGTTGGCTGATTTTCATTGTGGGGTGCGGCTGGGGCCTGGGCCCGAGCTGGCTCCCCTTTTATTGTGCTTGTTCCGAAAGGACTGGCTCCGGCCTGTGGGGCGGGCCGCTTGATATGAGCTTCTATATGGGTTGAAGCGCTGTGATTCTCTGCCCCTGGAGGTCCGGGGGAAGGATCGCTGATTTCTCTTACTCCTGTCCTCTGGTAGCCGCGGCAGTGGGGACTCGCCCCATTTATTGGCTAGTTTCTCTAGTTCGCTTCCGAACAGGAGTATTCCCTTGAAAGGCATCCTTGTGAGTCTCATTTTGGAGGATGCATCAGCTGACCAGTTTTGGAACCAGATTTGTCTTATGGCTGCCACGGCGGATGAGACTCCTCTAGCTGCTGTGCGTACCAGATCCGAAGCGGCGTCCGCGAGGAATGAGACAGCTGGTTCCAGGGCTTCCACAGGAGTGTTGTTCCTGGTCTGTGCTAAGCAGGCGCGTGTCACCACGGCACAGCAGGCTGCGATCTGTAAAGACAGCGGAGACGTCAAAGGACTGTTTGAGGATAGATTCCAGACGTCTGTCTTGAGCATCCTTGAGTGCTGCTCCTCCCTCCACTGGGATAGTAGTGCGCTTCGAGACCGCGCAGACCATGGCATCCACTTTTGGACATGCCAGGAGATTTTTGGCGGCTGGGTCCAGAGGGTACATGGCTGCCAGAGCCCGGCCCCCTTTGAACGTGGTTTCTGGGGCATCCCATTCCAGGTCAATTAGTTGCTGGACGGCTTGTAATAGTGGGAAATGGCGGGAGGTCTGACGGAGCCCCTCCAATAGTGGGTTCGTCTTACGTTCCCCCGAGGCACTTGTGCCCAGGATGGCAAGCTCTTTTAAGCTGTGTGTGACCAGGTCTGGAAGCTCATCCTTGGTGAAGAAGCGTCTCATGGTTCGATGGGGATCTGTCCCCGGAGGAAGTTCCCCTTCCTCCAGGGGTTCTGACTCCTCATCTGAGATGTCCGTGTCCCCGAAGGTGGGGCTTCTGGGCGGTGAGATCACTTCCCTGGGCATAGAGGGTCCCGGCATGTTGAGGTCCTCTGGTGGAGTCTGAGGGCGCATTATGGGAGGCCCCGGTTACAAGTGGACGAAGGTATGCAGACCTTTGAAGAATTCCACCCAGGAGATAGATGCTGGATCTAAACTAGGGGGCGCCATGTCCCTGGGGAGCCCCGTTTGAGGGGGGGGTCCCGCTGTGTAATGCTAGGTCCAGCGTACTGCTCGAAAGGCAGGGGTCCGGTACCGGCTGGGGAGGGCCATGAGTTGGGTCCCCTAGGGCCTCTTCACACTGTATACATAGGGCCATAGCCTCCTCATGCAGTGCAGCTCTAATATGGCTTACAAATCTAGCAGGAAGAAGAGCCTGTGACTTTTAACAGAGACAGTTAAGAGCATTGTAAACAGAGCCGTAGCATGCCTATGGCAAATATGGCCACGACTTTAGGCGCCTCTATCAAAAAGGCGCCATAGTGTTGCCGCCAAGGGGCCTCAGTAAGTGGAAAAGCAGCGCAGCCCACTGACCACACTGATGATTCGGGCGGAGCTGTGATGCTTTTTGACTCATAGGGATGCAGCCAAAAACAAAAGGAGCCTCATTGGTGGCAGCGGGACGACACATAATTTCCTGAATGATGCTCACCCACGCGGGGTGCTATTGCGATCCCCTCATTCACCTCCCTGCGAATGGAAGGATAGCGGCCTTGCAGCGCAGGTAGCTTCTGCCACCTGCTGACGTCATTCAGGCACCGGCAGCTGGGAGGGAGGAAGGAGCCTACACTGCAAGGCTGTGATTCTGCCTTTCTTCAGAAGCAGGGAGGTGAATGAGGGAATTGCAGTGGTACCCTGCAAGGGGGGGGGGGGGGGTGTAAGCACCATTCAGGAAATCATACACCGGCCACCTGCAATGAGTGAGAGGTGGGAGGGGAATAAGATTGCTGGGGAGTAAGGGAGCTGGGAGGGAAAAGGAGGCTGGGGAGCAAGACTGCTGGGAAGTGGAGGTCTGGGAGGGGAGGGCCTGTTCACTGCGGGGAAATTGGGTTTCTGAGATGGGAGATGCATCTGGAAAGCAAAACTAATGGGGAGTGGGGGGGGGGTCTGGGTGGGGAGAGGGAGCTGGGGAATAAGACTCCTGGGGCGTGGGGTGTCTTGGAGAGGAGAGGGGTGTCTTGAAGAGGAGAGGGGTGTCTTGAAGAGGAGAGGGGACCAAGTGTGCTGGGGAGTGAAGGAAGGGGGGGAGGGAAGCAAGACTATGTGGGAGCATGTATGTGGGAAAATGAGAGAGAGAGAGAGCAGGTGTATTGTGTGTGGGAGAATGAGAGAGAGAAAGCATGCATGTGTGTATTCATGTGGGAGAGAGAGCGAGCATGTGTGTGGGAGATTGACCTCACTACCTCTCTGCCTGCTAATCCATGACAATTTTAGGGTTTCTGGAAATCAAAGGTTCTCAGATATGGATAACTGACAATTTTTTAAAATCCTTATTAGTTCTAATTATTGGGTGTTATTCGATGTATTTGAAATCATTTTTTGATGTTTGGGAAATTTTTATGTGAGTTGTTTATTGAATTCTCTTCTATTCATTAGTTTTGAATTATTCTTTTTATTGATATGGTTTTACTAATTTTGTTTTATGAGAAATGGTAATGCTTCTTTTTTCTAGTTGCAGTCCATATAGCATTTGGCTTGTTGTGGTTTCCAGTTCAGTTTTTGCCTGTACATTTCTATTTATATTTTATGGTCTGTTTATTCTGTATTTCAGGGTCTATCTGTGTTTTGCATGTGTCACTGAAGCAAGTATTTCAATAGTATGTAGTTTGTATGTAGAGATCTATAGAAGCTTGGCTTGCTCTGTTTTCCTAATAGAGGGTGTATTGGTGTTTTAGGCCTGGTATTATATTTGCAATGTTAACTTTCATAGGTAGAGTTGTTGCTGTTTGAGTGCTGACAGTTAGTGTTGTTTAGATACAGAAAGTTTATTGCATTGTAATTCTGTTTTTTTGTAGCTCTGAGGGTCATGCCGAAGATGCATTACAGTAGGTCTGGTATCATATGAGTTCCAAGTGTTTCTTGCTTTTTTGCAGGGTTTCTGGTTGGCAAATACAATATATTATATTTACGTGCAAGTGATATTTTTACCTCAGAAGGCTATGTAAAATCTGTTATTATAAATGCATAATTTTTAATTGTGTGCGAGGAGGGTGTGAGAAGGTGGGGGGTATAAGGTTTTCCTAGGATGCCTAATCCCTTTGCAGTGGCCACGGGGAAACATTTAACAAAGTTTCTCAACTCATCCTGTTGGGTAATGGGGAGCAGTTTGTTTGTTTTTTTTCCACTTGGCCATAGGCACCACATTGCCTGGCTACAGCTCCGATTGTCATCTTACGTCCTCCTCACCTCTCTTCTGCCTCCTCCCTCCAATGGCTCTGGCAGGGACCCTGGACAGTGATCCCAATTCCACACTAAAATTACTTTTATGCCCATGACTGCTTCGACCTTCACGGCACAGCACTAACTTAGCAACTGCATTCGTGGGCTGATCCCTACTCATCTCCTGCCTTCCACTCTCCTCGCTCTAATCCCCTCCTCCCTTCAGCAGAACCTTTCACCCACCGCCGGCACCAGCATTTGTAGCCATTTTATCGCCCATAAGGGCGGGTCCGGACAGAGCCTGCGTCTCCCCTATCCCCCCCGAGCCTAGAACGTGGAGGCGGGATAAGGGGGGAGGAGCTTGAGCCTGTCAGTTTCCGGGCGCTGGGAGGTTGCCACGAGCCCTCGGCGCGAAGGGCCGCGGAAGTGACGTCGCCGCGAGTGGGGGCGGGGCCGGGGCCGGGCGACGCTGCGCTGCCGCGGCGCCGCCGTCTCGCCCTGCTGCTATGGCCGCCGGCGCCGACGCGGGCTCCCCCGCGAGCCGGCCCTGGGAGCTGGTCCGGCCCTCGGTGACGGAGCTGGCGCGGGAGGTTCGCACCAACATCCCCTGCACGGTGACGGGCTGCGGCAAGGTGCTGCCCAACCCTCCGGCGCTCAACATGCACCTGGTGAAGTCCCACGGCGTGCAGGTGCGGGGCCCGCCGACGTTACACGTATGTGTAGGCAGCAGGGCACGAGCGGGGCATTCGGTGGCGTAACAAGGCTTGCCTGCTGGATGTATATAAGTGCTAGGGCTTGGCGAGGTATAGCTTGTTGGGTGGGTATTTATAGATACTATATAGCTCGGGGTTATAGCCGGGTGGATATATATATATATATATATATATATAGAGGTACTAAGGTTTGGTAGGGTATATGTTGTTACTAGGTGGGTGAAGTGTAAGGGGGTATAGGTATTACTGCTCGGTGGGGTGTATACGTACTAAAGTTCGGCAGAATATAGGTTATTACCCAATGGATGTATATAAGTACTAGGGCTTGGGGGCTGTAGGTTGGTGTGTAAGACTTGGCGAGGTATAGCTTGTTGAGTGGGTATTTATAGATATTATATAGCTCGGGGTGGGGCATCGGTTATAGCCGGGTGGATATATATATATATAGGTACTAAGGTTTGGTAGGGTATATATTGTTACTAGGTGGGTGAAGTGTAAGGGGTATAGGCATTAAAGCTCGGTGGGGGTGTATACGTACTAAAGTTCGGCAGAATATAGGTTATTACCCAATGGATGTATATAAGCAGTAAGATTGGATGGGTGGGTATTTATAGATACTATATAGCTCGGGGTGGGGCATCGCTTATAGCCGGGTGGATATATATATATATATAGGTACTAAGGTTTGGTAGGGTATATGTTGTTACTAGGTGGGTGAAGTGTAAGGGGTTATAGGTATTACTGCTCGGTGGGGTGTATACGTACTAAAGTTCGGCAGAATATAGGTTATTACCCAATGGATGTATATAAGCAGTAAGATTGGATGGGTGGGTATTTATAGATACTATATAGCTCGGGGTGGGGCATCGGTTATAGCCGGGTGGATATATATATATAGGTACTAAGGTTTGGTAGGGTATATGTTGTTACTAGGTGGGTGAAGTGTAAGGGGTATAGGCATTAAAGCTCGGTGGGGGTGTATACGTACTAAAGTTCGGCAGAATATAGGTTATTACCCAATGGATGTATATAAGCAGTAAGATTGGATGGGTGGGTATAATAAGGCTCGGCAGTGTATAGGTTGTTGCTGGATGGGTGTGTATAAGCAGCAAGGCTTGGCCGAGTATTTGTTGTACAGCTACTGTTTAGACAGTGATGTGTGGCACTATTTGTTTGATTTATATTCTGCTTTTTTGGCACTTCAACGTGTGCGTGTTGTGGTACGATATGTCATACAACATTACTTCATAGTTAAGAGGTTAGATAAATGCCATCATACTAGGCACCACTGGCATTTGTACCTTCATTGCCTTTTCAATAATCATATGGCATCCGGCAAAGAGTTCCTTAACGTTATTTTTAGAGGGGGTTTTTTGGAAATTTTAAACATCTTTAATTTGCTGATTCAGTTTCAGTTGTCATCTCCAAATGATGTAATATAAGCAATAAGACACCATTGGGTTTTAACTTTAGCGGATATTTGTGTACCTCTGGCAGCTTCTGAAATAGGAGGTGCAAAGCTAATCTGTGGCCATATCCCGTTATAGCTTTCATCCTGGTATGCATTATTGTAATTATTAAGGATTACTGAATTGGAAAAGATCCTGAAACTTATTTTAGCAGGTCTGGGCCTGCAAATGGTCAACTTTTTCTTGCAAATGAACATCTGAAGAAGGGTCTTATGTAGAACCATATGTTGCATCAGTTAAAGATACCTGCAGAGGACTTCAGAAATGAGGTTTATAGCAAACCTAAAAACTCTATAAATTATCCAAATAGAATGGGTAACAGTTTTGATAAGAAGCTGAAGGAAAGTTTTGAAATCATAAAACAAAAATTAAGGAAATGGATATAAAGATAAAAGTATCAGGCAGGTATGATATACTTTAAAGCTAACTGCATCAGCAAATTTGCAGAATTGGATGCCATGCTCTGACCTGATTTATCTTAGCTCTGAATCATGTTCATTGTTTTGGCTTAAATTCTTGTTCTTGGCCTTTGTGGGGAATGGATGACAAAGGTTTGGTCTGGTGCCAGCAAGTGGGTAGTAAATGGATACCATCCAGCAAAGCGCAAAGGAGAAAGCATTGAACTAGTAACACTTAGTTTTATTGTTTTGTGTGTTATCTTATGCTTTATTTTGGTTTTGAATTACATCTCTTTCATTTACTACTATTTTAGAAAAGCGATTAAGAAAGATTAAAGCAGGCTGCAGGCTGCAACCTGCCCTCAGTTTGGCTACCCCTATTCCAGAGGCCTGTGTCCAGTCCCCTTGCAGACTGAGCTCAAGAAAACCAGCTATCCAAGGGATATTAGACCAGCAGTTCTGTTACTGGCTATAATGCCAGTTCCTGAGAGGGAGACTGACCATTTTTTTTTGTGGTTCCCAAGAAAGAGAGCATGTTTTGGCTGGTCTTGGACAGAACATGTCAAGGGGGGCACTTTGAGTACCCCATTTTTGAATAGAAGCCTTAAGGTCCGTAATGCTAATGGTAAGGAAGGGAGAATTTCTCACCTACTTAGAACATTCTAAAGCATGTCTTCATATCCCCATCGGGGAAGAACATCCGAGGTTTGTGATAGTAGGGAAACACTACCAGTTCAGAGCCATGCCTTATGCCTTGGCCATGTCTCCGTGAACCTTTCCAAGATAATGGTAGTGATAGCATTCCTAGGCAAAGAAGGAATATTGGTCCATCCCTGTCTGGACCATCACCAAATCAGAGCTGAGTCGGAAGCCCACAAACAGTTCTGCAGCTCCTGCATGCCGTAAGGGTCCACAAGCAAATTTGCTGGTTTGAATGTTCAGGATTGAAATACTCCTATGAAAAGGAGACTTATTTAGGGAGGGTAATAGGCTAAATTGTGATATTTTGTTTATACAGGAAACTCGCTTAAGGAATAAAGATGATTATTTACTTAAAATAACTACCCACTGATATTTTTGGCATTCAAGTGTGACAAAGCTAAATGTTGTGATATGAGATTCTCTCCCATCGTATACAACTGGAGGTTCTGCATATAATAATAAAAACTAGGGGTGGTAGGTTTTTATTTTTTTAAACTTAAGCTGGTTGGTAAGGCTCTTACTTTTTTAATGTATATGCACCTAATTTGGAACCTGGTTTATTCTATAGTAAAGTATCATCTGAACTAGCATCCTCTGTAGTAGCACCTTTAGTGTTAGGAGATGATTTAAATCTGACTATTGCTCCCAATTTGGACAGCTCCTCAAATGCTTTGCATTCTGTGATTGTTCACAGATGCAAACCTCTTGCTGGATTCCAGAATTTGGGATGTTTTTGCAGGAATTACATTGTGCGAAGAGGGATTATAATTTTTATTCAAAGGTGCACAACTCATATTCACATATAGACTATTGATAAAAACTTGCTTTCGGAAGCAGTACATTGTAGAGTTGAAAACATTACATGGACCGATCATGCGCATGTTTGGACGGATATTTCTGGATTACAGGTCCTGAATCTCATTTAAGGGATGAAGTATTAGTCCAAAGAATTGAGGAACACATTAGAAATTATTTAATCTTGAATGATAATGGAGAGATTGGCCCGGGTGTCCTGTGGGATGGCCTCAAAGCAGCGATTAAGGGTTGCTTCATTGTGCTTTCTGTTTAAAAAAACCAAACAAAAAACAGCAAGAGAGAACAAATTACTGCAACAAATGAAACAGATGTAGCATACAAATCATGGTTGAGGGAAAATGTTATGTCAGAGGAGACTGGGGGTAAGCTGAATGCACTATACATTGAACAAATTAACTTTTAATTACAAAGGGTAAAGCAGTAATACTATGAATATTATAATAAGGTCAGTAAATTGTGTCTGAAGTTGCATTCTCAGTTGAATCAATCTTGTAGCGTAAAAATTAAAGGTTCTTCTGGATAATTGGGATAAGACAATTTATGAAAAAGAAGACTGTTTATACATAAGACAGTATTACCGTTAATAATTTGGAGTCTATAAATCTACCCAAGCTCTCAAATGAATGTAAAGTAAATTTTGGATCGGGACAGTGTTAGCATTTCTTCTTTAAAATTGGGGAAATCTCTGGGATTGGCTGGTCTGGGCCTTGCTTTTATAAAAAGTTTGAGGTTATTGGTAAGGCCTCTTACCTTTTCAGTTTGTTGTTGGGAGATTTGAGTCTTCCACCTTCTGGAGTAGAGCAGGAATTATGGTGCTTCCTAAAGAAGGGAAAGAGAACACTGTCAGTCTTATAGGCCAATTTCTGAATACAAATGTTAAGATTCTAACAAAGGAATGGGTTAATAGGTTGTCATTTTATTTTAATTATCAGGTTTTATATAACTGCATTAAGAAAATATTCCATCACAACGGTTTACAAAATACTTAAAATTAAAAAAGAATAAAAGAATAAATACAAGTTATCTGCGTTGCCATTCTTGGTAAATCCTGATCAGGTGGGATTTATTCCAGGCGCCAAATTTCCCGAAACACATGGAAAATTTTAAATGTTATCTGGCCTCCGAGAAGGAACAGGTTCCCTCAATATTGGCTTCAATAGATGTGGAAAAGGCTGTCAGTCTGCGTTGGGCATTTATGACTAAGGTTTAACAGAATATTAATCTGGGGAGAATTTTCAGAAATTGATACATAAACTCTGATAATCCGCAGGCTTCTGTTAAAGTAAATGCTTAATACTCTCCATAGTCCATTGAAATAGAAATTTCTATTTCAGTTTATTTACTTTCGCTTAGGAAAATGTAGTGCTTCAGATTTATCTAAATTTATTTAGAAGACAAAAATGTCCAAATGTCTCATAAGAATTTGTAAAGAAATAGGTTTAGTAAAAGTAAAATCATCTGCAAATAAAGTATTGGCCCATTCCCACCCCAGGTATATCCACATTTCTTCTTCTTACTGCAACTCCAAGCTTCATAATAAGTACACATTGTAAAAGTGATAAAGAACATTCCCGAATTTCCTCCATTTAGAAATGCAAATTTCAAATACAAGAAAGAAGTAATATGATCTTAATCCTCCTTCCCTATGTAAGGTTGTTTTATAGGATCTTCCTAGATAGAGCATATTTAATTTCTTATCAGTCAGTGCCAGCATAGATTGGGCACAGAGCCGTTGTGTTAAACTATGTTATCTCTTTCAGACTCTGCCAGTTGAAATCCAGAAGGAGAAAGGGAAATTTTTTATTTAAATACATGGAACGCACTTTAGAAATGAGTCATGAGGTGTCAAGCATGTACATGGCAAAAGAAAACACTGAGAAGGCTGATGCTACAGGCACATACAGAAAGAGTCCTAGATAGGGTGGAGGAGTTTTGATTACACTTGGAAGCATAGGCCTCCCAAAACGGCAAGATCTAGTGTGTACGCTGGGTGTCCCTGACTTTCAAACACATTGGTACGCTGCACAGCTCAGGGCAATGTTTGAATGGAATTAATTTATGAAGAAAAATCTTGGGGTTCAAATGGAGCCATTGAGATACCTAATATGGGCTCCTAAAAAGATTGGATGGTTAGAAATATTTGCAGTTCTTTCACAAAAGTCACACTACAAGCCTCTCCGATTAGATTTAATGTGGCTTTTACTCCTGCACGTCAGTTGGTAGTCCTTTATAGGTGGGAGGATATAGGAGTTTTCTCTTTTCAAAGAAGAACTTAATTACCGTATTTTTCGCGCCATTAGATGCACCTAGGATTCAGAGGGGGAAAATTTAAAAAAAAAAAAAAGTGGTGTGCTAAACCAGCTCTGTTCCCGGGCGTCTGTGCGTCTGATGGAGCAAATTAGGGGTGTGCATACAATTTTTTTTTTTTGTCCCGGTTTCTTTTTCAGGTATGGGGAGGGCCATTTCGGTCCATGCCCCGGATCAGAAAACTTTTATCATTCTGTTTCGTGAAAAAAAACAAAAATAAAAAAACAAAATGGGTAGATGTGAATCGGTTATTTACTCTTTCGGATAGTAGAAAGACTAGAGGGCACTCCATGAAGTTAGCATGGGGCACATTTAAAACTAATCGGAGAAAGTTCTTTTTCACTCAACGCACAATTAAACTCTGGAATTTGTTGCCAGAGGATGTGGTTAGTGCAGTTAGTATAGCTGTGTTTAAAAAAGGATTGGATAAGTTCTTGGAGGAGAGGTCCATTGCCTGCTATTAATTAAATTGACTTAGAAAATAGCCACTGCTATTACTAGCAATGGTAACATGGAATAGACTTAGTTTTTGGGTACTTGCCAGGTTCTTATGGCCTGGATTGGCCACTGTTGGAAACAGGATGCTGGGCTTGATGGACCCTTGGTCTGACCCAGTATGGCATGTTCTTAACCCCAACCCTTCAAATTTAATTAACTACAACCCCCCACCTTCCTGACCCCCCCAAGACTTGCCAAATTGTCCCTGGTGATCCAGCAGGGATCCCGGGAGACATCTCCTGCTATTGGGCCGTTGGCTGCCAGTAATCAAAATGGCGCCGGTGGCCCTTTGCCCCTACTATGTGACAGGGGCTACCGGTGCCATTGGTCGGCCTCTGTCACATGGTAGGAGAACGGATGGCCCGCTAAATTTGGCTTCCAGAACCTCCCTCCCAAATTTTTCTATGTCGGCGGTGCCCACATGTATCATGAAAGCCTGCTCCTCCCCAGCACTGTCTAATATCCTATCTGGGTACCACATGATGTCCGCCAACTTCGCCCCAGGTAGACATGCTACCAGGTGATCCTCACGCCCACCAGCCACCCATCTATCAACATTCCTAATAATCGAATCACCAACTATGACGGCCAACCTAACCCTTCTCTCCAGGACAGTAGCTCTGAGAGACACATCCTTGGCGCGAGAAGACAATGCATCACCTGGAGAGCAGGTCCTTGCTACAGGATCATTTCCTGTTTTACCAAGTTGATGCTGCCTGACCAGGAGACCTTCCTCC
The DNA here is from genome assembly GCF_901001135.1 of Rhinatrema bivittatum. Lineage (NCBI taxonomy): Eukaryota > Metazoa > Chordata > Amphibia > Gymnophiona > Rhinatrematidae > Rhinatrema > Rhinatrema bivittatum. The sequence continues at coordinate 10,823,534 of NC_042621.1, read as the reverse complement.
TCAAAGGCAGTAGCACCAGGGCTGCTAGACTGGAATTGGAACTTGGCTACTATGTAGGTCTCATCTATAAACCTCTCTGTCTGCCTCAGCTCCTCCAGGTCTGCCACTCTGGCCTCCAGGCATCAGACTCATTCTCTGAGAGACAAGAGCTCTTTGCACCTCTTCCTACTAGTGGTGCCTTTCTTTGTGCACCAAGTTGTCCTATTAACTCCCCACTGCTTTGTCACACAGACTGGTAATCTTGAGGTCATCTGCAGTGTTCCCTCAAATTTTTGAAAGACTGTGTGAGCAATAATTTTCTTTTTGTGCAACGTTTTATAAGCCAAATTCAAATTTCTGTGCTTCGAACCCTTGGAATGCAAACATCAGGATTTTTTGTGCATGAGGTTCACGACCTATGCCCATGAGCACAAATGCACAGCTTAGAGAGGGAACTGTGGTCATGCAAGATGATGATCTTTAGATCTCTTTCTTGTTTGGTGACTGCTAGTTGCTCACCTCCAAAAAGGTATTTGACCCTTGAATTTCTGCATCCAAAATGCTTTATTTTGTATTTTTTTGGATTAAAACATAGTTGCCATATCTCTGATCATTTTTCCAATTGTCTAAAATTATTGTTCATCTTATTTAGCCTCTCTTGAATGTCTGCTGTGTTCCAAATTTTCATGTTATCTGCAAACAGGCATGCCTTTCCCTTCTAACCCTTCCCAGATGTCATTTCTAAGAACATTGAAGAGAACTGGACCCAGCACTGATCCTTAATGGCATCCTGTTGGTAACTTTCCCAAATGGCCCATCCAGTCTGCTGAGCAGACTGGATGGGCCATTTGGTCGTCTTCTGCCGTCATTTCTATGTTTCTATCAGATTAGAGCATTGACAACCATTCTGAGTTCTGTTACTCGCACAGTTTATAGTCTTTATTTCAACTCTGACTGGCTAGCTTTCTCACTGGTTTTATTTGTGGAATAATGTTAAAGGCTTTCCTGAAATCCAGGTAGGTCACCCTTCTGAAGAGACCAGATCATTAAAAAATCAGTCAAGCTTTGCAAGATTTTCCCTTTGTGAAACCATGCTTGGCTGTGATCTTGTAACCCACCATGTTTAAGGTATTGTACTATTTTATTCTTCAGCGCTGCTCCATTACTTCACCCACAGCTGATGTTAAACTAACAGGTCCGTAGATTTCTGCTTCTTCATACTCCCAGGTTGTGAAGCAGTACTACTTCTGCTCTTTTCTGGTCTCTGTGGAACCTCTCATATTTCAGGTGGTGTTGAATAGGCTGTTAGGGCTACATTCAGCACCTCCTTTAGCTCCTTCAGTATTGTGAGTGTACCCGATCAGGTCTAAGAGCCTTATTTACTGTCAGCTGTGCCAGTACATTGAATACTGCCCTCTTGGTACATTGATAATATTCACCTCACCACCTCGGGTTATTTTTCCCCTTTAATCTTGATCCATCACCTTCATCTTCTAGTATGAATAGGAGCAAAATATAGTTTTCAGGCAGGTAAAGCAACAAGATAAGGCAAGGGGGCAGACTAAGGCCTGGATTTATCAAAATACGGTAAATATCGCATAGAAAAAGGGGTGTGTTTTATGGTAATAGGGAGTTTATTGCAATTGGCGCTAATACCTATGTGAAGAGCTAAGTTACCGCAAATTGCAATAACTTTTTCACACTTTGAGATAAGTGCCAGAATGTGGTATTTCCTACATACACCCACTGGGGGGACCATGTGAGAGGGAGAGAGAGACTAGCCATAATGCCCAGACCCCAGAGAGGTATTGATATCTCTATGGGAGGCCCACCTAGTAACCCGAGGTGAGGTTTAGCCACAGCACCCCGGACATTCACCAAAATCATGGTGGTAGTGGCAGCAACACTGAGGAAGGAAGGTATCCTTGTACACCCCTATCTGGACGATTGGCTGATCAGGGCGAAATCCCCAGAGGAAAGTCACCAGGCGACCAACAGAGTCAAAACTCTACTGGAGAGCCTTGGGTGGGTGGTCAACACAAAGAAGAGCTGTTTGCAGCCCTCCCAATCCCTAGGATACCTGGGGGTTCGGTTCGACACAAACAATACAAGGTCATCCTGACACGGACAAGGAGATCAAAACTGACCCAATTGTGAACCCTGTGAGCGAGCTTCGTCCCACAGCATGGGACTACCTCCAAGTCCTCGGCCTCATGGCATCCACACTGGAAGAAGTGCCATGGGCAAGAGCTCACATGAGACCCCTACAGCGCTCTCTACTGTCACGATGGAGCCCGCTATCCCAGAACTACACCGTTCATCTCCAGCTCCCGGACAGAGTTCGGACCCAACTACGATGGTGGCTACAAGAAGGCCATCTGAGCCAGGGAGTGAGGCTGTCCTCACTGGATCCTGCTCACCACGGACGCCAGCCTATGGGGATGGGGAGCACACTGCCAGGAGCTAACCGCCCAGGGACAATGGAACATCAATCGTCTAGAAGCACGGGCAGTCAGACTAGCCTGCCTACGGTTCGGTCACAGACTCCAAGACAAGTCAGTCAGTCATGTCGGACAACGCCACAACAGTGGCCGACATCAACCGTCAGGGAGGAACCAGAAGCCAACAGGTGTCCCTGAAAATAGACCCTCTAATGACATGGGCAGAAGCGAACCTTCAAGAGATCAAGGCCGTCCACATCGCGGGGATTACCTCAGCAGAGAAAGTATAGACCCAGGAGAATGGAGACTGTCGATCACAGCATTCCAGTTGATAGTAAGCTGTTGGGGAACACCAACCATGGACCTCTTGGCAAACCGACAACACTCAAGTGCCCAGTTTTTTCAGCCACAGACTGGAACCTCAGTCCCAGGGAATCGATACCCTGGTACAGACCTGAGGAAAAACAAAAGAAATAGATGCCCAAAAGTCTTTTCCAAATTCTTTACTGGATGGAGACGTGTGAAAACAATTGATAAAAAATCGCCCGACTCAGGCCGAGTTTCGCCACATTCCAGTGGCTGCCTCAGGGGCTCAAAGTGACTTCTCAAATTTGAATTAAATCACATATGAAGTTTATCTCCAAAAGCCATCTGCAGTGCAAACATATCTTTAATGAAGCAAAATGAACTTAAACCTTTGACGGTTCCATTCACTTAATGGTGCCGCATACGTGTTGACTGCAGATCAGCGTATGTAGTCTCCACTCATACTGGTACATAGCATGCGGATGGCTTTTGGATATAAACTTCATATGTGATTTATTTCAAATTTGAGAAGTCACTTTGAGCCCCTGAGGCAGCTACTGGAATGTGGGCATCTATTTCTTTTGTTTTTCCTCACGGCTTTTTTAGATTGCCTACCTTGTTGTTTTCTGGTACAGACCTGGCCACAGGAAACCCTATTATATGCCTTCCCACCATGGCCCCTATTGGGTGCAATCATCCACAAGATAGAACACCACAAGGGACCAGTACTTCTGGTGCCCCCGGCCTGGCCAAGAAGGCCCTGGTGCGCAGACTTGCGAAGGCTACTGACAGGGAGCCCTCTTCCGCTACCACCACACAGGGATCTGCTCCAACAAGGGCCGATCCTCCATGTGGACCCAACTCTATTCTCTCTTACAGCCTGGCCATTGAGAGGACTAGCCTGAGGAAGAGTGGATATTCGGGGGCAGTAATTGACACCCTGCTCCGAGCATGCAAGTTCTCCACATCCCTAACATACATAAGGATTTGGAGAGTATTTGAAGCCTGGTGTGAGGACCGCGACATCATCCCAAGCTTAGTCAAAATTCCCGCAATTTTGGAATTCCTACAGAACGGTCTACAGATGGGATTGTCTTTTAACTCCATCAAGGTACAGGTGGTCGCATTGTCATGCTACGGAACCAAGAGTGAGGACGGTACCCTAGCCTCTCACCCGGATGTCTCCCGCTTCCCGAAGGGAGTCGAACAGATCCGATCACCCCTAAAGTGGCCGGTGCCTCTATGGAACCCCAACCTGGTCCTAGACTTCTTAGCAGGAGCCTCCTTCAGACCTCTCCGCGGCCTGTCCTTCCAACTATTAACATTAAAAACAGCCTGCCTGGTAGCAGTCTGTTCAGCCCGTCGTATCTCCGAGCTACAAGCACTGTCCTGCCAGGAGCCATTCCTCAGACTCACTCCGGGAACCATCCAGTTACGTACGGTCCTGTCCTTCCTCCCCAAAGTGGTTTCTCACTTCCATCTCAACCAGACCATCTCGCTACCATCGCCAGATGAGCATAATGATTCGGAAGAATCTCGCCGCCTGCGCCACCTCAACGTTGGCAGACTCCTAGTCCGATACCTGGAAAGGTCAGAATCCGTACCAAAGACAGACCATCTATTCTTCCTTCACAGCGGGAAGAAGCAAGGGGAAGCGGCCTCGCGGGCAACCATAGCTAGCTGGATCAAAGAAGTTATCAAGGCGGCCTATGTAGAAACAGGTAAGCCACCACCTTTGCAAGTCAAGGCCCATTCCACTAGAGCCCAGACAGTGTCCTGGGTGGAAACCAAGATGCTGTCACCCGCCGAGATATGTCAGGCGGTGACATGGTCCTCCATCCACACCTTCTCCAGCTTCTACTGCCTGGATGGTCAGGTTCAAGAGGACACAGCATTTGCAAGGGAAGTACTAAGTGGGCTTCGGGTAGCCTCCCACCCGGTTCGGGAGTAGCTTTTATACATCCCATTAGTCCTGAGTCCATCTGCCACACGCTAGGAAATGGAGAAATTACTTACCTGATATTTTCGTTTTCCTTAGTGTAGACAGATGGACTCAGCAAACCACCCACGGCTGCCGTCATTCATGGAATCCTCGGGCGACATCCCCGAGAGCTAGTTATTCACGGGTAAGCCAAGCTTTCCCTCCAATTAGGACACCCATCCTACCGGGTGTCGACGTTTCCTGGTTGAGGGCACTGGCGGTCTCCAGCTATAACCAATTTATCTTGTTCAAGTTAACCAAATTATAAAGTTAATCAAGTTATACAAGTTATTCAGCTACACATATATCCACAATTGCTTTTCGAGGAGAATACTGAAGAGCTGCACTTCCTGCAGGGATATATGTACTAGGGCTGACGTCAGATTGAAATCTGATCAATCTTCAACTGCTATCAGGAGTACACTATACCCATTGGTCCTGAGTCCATCTTTCTACACTAAGGAAAACGAAATTATCAGGTAAGTAATTTCTCCAGTGCTCGGTCGCTCACACCCATCCATGCACGCCGTCTTGCAACACACATACTCACTGCCTGGGTCACTTCTCAGCCATCATGGGATCTTCTGTCTGCCGCTGGCTCCTCCATCTCTTTGGCCGCTGCGGGATGTTCTCTGAGGTGGCCGGCGGTCCTCATAGTCTTCAGCCACCAGCTCCCCCCTCTCTTCTGCCGCAGGATGGGCTCCTCAGTGAGTAGTTAAATCACAAGCAGATTGTGATAAATTGCAGGAAGACCTTGTGAGACTGGAAAATTGGGCATCGAAATGGCAGATGAAATTTAATGTGGATAAGTGCAAGGTGATGCATATAGGGAAAAATAACCCATGCTATAGTTACACAATGTTAGGTTCCATATTAGGTGCTACCACCCAAGAAAGAGATCTAAGTGTCATAGTGGATAACACATTGAAATCGTTGGTTCAGTTTGCTGCGGCAGTCAAAAAAAGCAAACAGAATATTGGGAATTATTAGAAAGGGAATGGTGAATAAAACAGAAAATGTCATAATGCCTCTGTATCGCTCCATGGTGAGACCCCACCTCGAATACTGGGTACAATTATGGTCGTCACATCTCAAAGATATAATTGCGATGGAGAAGGTACAAAGAAGGGTGACCAAAATGATAAGGGGAATGGAACAGCTCCCCTATGAGGAAAGACTAAAGAGGTTAGGGCTGTTCAGCTTGGAGAAGAGACGGTTGAAGGGGGATATGATAGAAAAGTTTAAAATCGTGAGAGGTTTAGAACGGGTAGATGTGAATCGGTTAATTAGTCTTTCAGATAATAGACTAAAGGGCATTCCATGAAGTTAGCATGTGGCATATTTAAAACTAATCTGAGAATGTTCTTTTTCACTCAATGCCCAATTAAACTCTGGAATTTGTTGCCAGAGGACGTGGTTAGTTCAGTTACTAGAGCTGTGTTTAAAGAATGATTGGATAAGTTCTTGGAGAAGTCCATTACCTGCTATTAATTAAGCTGACTTAGAAAATAGCCACTGCTACTACTAGCAACGGTAACATGAAATAGACTTAGTTTTTGGGTACTTGCCAGGTTCTTATGGCCTGGATTGGCCACTGTTGGAAACAGGATGCTGGGCTTGATGGACCCTTGGTCTGACCCAGTATGGCATGTTCTTATGGAGGACAAAGCAGCAGGAGTCATGTCGAACCAAATGTTGTCATCTATTGCTATGGGGCTGGTCTTAAGAACATAAGAAATTGCCATGCTGGGTCAGACCAAGGGTCCATCAAGCCCAGCATCCTGTTTCCAACAAAGGCCAAAACCAGGCCACAAGAACCTGGAAATTACCCAAACGCTAAGAAGAACCCATGCTACCGATGCAATTAATAGCAGTGGCTATTTCCTAAGTATAATTGATTAATAGCCATTAATGGACTTCTCCTCCAAGAACTTATTCAAACCTTTTTTGAACCCAGCTACACTAACTGCACTAACCACATCCTCTGGCAACAAATTCCAGAGCTCTATTGTGCGTTGAGTGAAAAAAGAATTTTCTTCAATTAGTTTTAAATGTGCTACTTGCTAACTTCATGGAATGGCCCCTAGTCCTTCTATTATTCGAAAGTGTAAATAACCGAGTCACATCTACTCGTTCAAGACCTCTCATGATCTTAAAGACCTCTATCATATCCCCTCTCAGCAGTCTCTTCTCCAAGCTGAACAGCCCTAACCTCTTCAGCCTTTCCTCATAGGGGAGCTGTTCCATCCCCTTTATCATTTTGGTTGCCCTTCTCTGTACCTTCTCCATTGCAACTATATCTTTTTTGAGATGCGGCGACCAGAATTATACACAGTATTCAAGGTGCGGTCTCACCATGGAGCAATACAGAGGCCTTATGACATTTTCCATTCTATTAACCATTCCCTTCCTAATAATTCTTAACGTTCTATTTGCTTTTTTGATTGCTGCAGCACACTGAGCAGATTATTTTAAAGTATTATCCACTATGGTACCTAGATCTTTTTCCTGGGTGGTAGCTCCTAATAAGGATCCTAACATCGTGTAATTACAGCAAGGGTTATTTTTCCCTATATGCAACACCTTGCACTTGTCCACATTAAATTTCATCTGCCATTTGGATGCCCAATCTTCCAGTCTTGCAAGGTCCTCCTGTAATTAATCCAGTCTGCTTGTGATTTAACTACTCTGAATAATTTTGTATCATCCGCAAATTTGATAACCTCACTCGTCGTATTCCTTTCCAGATCATTTATATATATATTGAAAAGCACCGGTCCAAGTACAGATCCCTGAGGCACTCCACTGTTTACCCTTTTCCACTGAGAAAATTGACCATTTAATCCTACTCTCTGTTTCCTGTCTTTTAACCAGTTTGTAATCCATGAAAGGACATCGCCTCCTATCCCATGACTTTTTAGTTTTCGTAGAAGCCTCTCATGAGGGAATTTGTCAAACGCCTTCTGAAAATCCAAATACACTACATCTACCAGTTCAACTTTATCCATGTGTTTATTAACCCCTTCAAAAAAAATGAAGCAGATTTGTTAGGCAAGTCTTCCCTTGGGTAAATCCATGTTGACTGTGTCCCATTAAATCATGTCTTTCTATATGCTCTACGATTTTGATCTTGAGAATAGTTTCCACTATTTTTCCCGGCACTGAAGTCAGGCTCAATGGTCTATAGTTAACCCGGATCGCCCCTGGAGCCTTTTTTAAATATTGGGGTTACATTGGCCAGTCTTCAGGTACAGTGGATGATTTTAATGATAGGTTATAAATTTTAACTAATAGATCAGAAATTTCATTTTTGAGTTCCTTCAGAACCCTAGGATGCATACCATCCGATCCAGGTGATTTGCTACTCTTTAGTTTGTCAATCTGGCCTACTACATCTTCCAGGTTCACAGTGATTTTGTTCGCACCTCTTGCGAGAAGAGGTGCGAGACTGGCCCTGCGACTGGAAGGGATGACATTTTTGGTTCAACGTGACTCCTGCTGCAGAGTGCAGGGAGCTGTATATCCACACCATTGTGATGCCTGTGCTACATTGGGCTGCCTGCCCTCATCTGCAGCGGTGGCCACTTAGATGCTATTCTGTGCTGTGCCACAGGTTGCCAACCCCGGATATAAATCAAATAAAATTAAGACATACAAAAACAATAAATAAAGACATCATCTGGTAAAATAATAGCAATTCTGCATCAACAATTGAAAGCCTGGCTAAAAAGCCATATTTTGATTTCTGAAATTTCACGTAATTTGATTCGGAGCAGATGTCAGAGAGAAGGGCATTCCAGAGGGCCGGGGCTTGGTAACTAAAAGACGACTCTCTTGTACCCTTGAGTTTGATTACTAAAGGAGGGGAAGGTGCAGGAGACCTTTTTGTGAAGAATGTAGGGTGTGGGGTGGAGTGTAGGGAATCAGGAGTTTTGACAGATAGAAAAGAGAGCCAAAATGTAAAGCTTGAAATGTTAAAAGTATTTTAAACCTGATCTGACAGACCACAGGTAACCAGTGAGGTACTTGAACTATCAGAGTTAAGTTGTCAAATGACCTTTGCAGCAGTGTGTTAAAGGCACTTGAGATAATTCGGAAGTCTAAGAAGGAGCAAATTACAGTGATCAGTTCTAGAGATCACAAAAGCATGGATAAGTAGTTTTAAATCATGAGGTTTGAGCAATGAACGCAGACACTGAATATAATGGAAAAAATAAGATTTCTGAACCATATTGCAGCTGTACAGTTCCATTGAGAGTTTAGAATTGGACTTGTACACCCAATATAATGATCACATTTTTTAGTGAGATAGTGGGTACCAAGCATTATTGGAGCAAAAGTCAAATCAATATTCTGATAGCTGATCCAGAGAGCTTCAGACTTAGCAGGATTCATCATAATCCTGTGATCAGAGGAGCAGTTAGCCACTTGATCTTAAACGGCTATGGAATCCACTAGTTTTGTTCATAAAATAGCCTCCACCTTGGAGTATGGATGAGGCACATGAATAAATTGTAAGATTATTATTACACTTTTAAAACTCAAATTGTCCCTTCTGTTTTCAGGATGGAATAGTAAATCCAACAATTAGAAAGAATTTGAAAACTGCTCAGAAACTGTACTGCTGCCCTATCGAGGGGTGTCCTAGAGGACCAAACAGACCTTTTTCACAGTTTTCTCTTGTAAAACAGGTACGTATGAATGATCAGTGACTTCAGTACATGCCTGATGTTCACTCATTTATTGGGGATTGGGAGGGTTGGGTATGTTGCTTTTCCTCTTGGGTCTATTCCTAGTTTCTTACTGATTATTTTCTGTCCTGTTTTTTATAATTTATGGCATATATTATAGGCCCCTTTTCTGGCCACTCCCACCTCCTGCTTCCCTGAGTCCTCTTCTCTGTGAGTCAGGTTGTATTTATGCCTACATAGGGTCTAGGATTAATTGCATCCTGGTTTCCTTTGATCGGAATAGACAACTTCGTTCCTCGAGTGCCACAGCGAAGCCAGGGTTCAAATTCTGCTGACACACCTTGGGACCTTGAGCAAGTCACTTAGATTGTACAATCCTGTAGATTGTAAGCCCTCTCAGGACAGGGAAGTACCTACTGTACCCAAATGTAACACACCTTGAGCTACAAATGAAAAGGCCTGAGCTAAATCTTAATAAATACTTCTTTTTGCTTGGGCACTTTTCATTGTTATGCATCTAAGGCAGGGGGAGGCAACTCCAGTTCTCTCGTGCCACAAGCTGGTCGGGTTTTCAAGATATCTACACATACTATTCATGAGATGCATTTCCATTTATTTATTTATTGAAAGATTTTTCTATACCAACGTTCGCAGAGCATCACATTGGTCTATGTGTAACATGTGGGGAAACAATATGTCAAAATTGTAACTGTGCAGGACATAAACAAAGAACATGAACATAAAGCAATACAAATATTATTTAATATGATATAATATTTAATATGATATAAATATAACAAATATAGCATATAATATAAAGCAATATAATGTAACATAAAGCAACATGGCATATAATATAATGCAATATAACATTGTAGAGCTGGAGAAGGGGGTATTAAAGCATAAAACGTTATAACATTGTACGCCTGGATATGGAACCGGGAGAAAAGGAAGAACTGAGGTTTTACGAGAAGTCTCCGGAATATCAGGGTGGTAAAAAGAATAAATTGAGTTAATAAGTACAATGTGGTGTTAGCGAGGGAGACTGCGAGGCATACAATTGGGTGGGTTGGATTATGCAAAGGCTTGTTCGAAGAGCCAGGGTATTAGGTTTTTTTTTTTGTTTTTGTTTTGTTTTTTAAATTTATGGTGGCAGGGATCGAGTCATAGGTCAGGTGAAATAGCATTCCAATTTGAAGGTCCTGCTATGGAAAGTGCTCTTTCTTTTGTGGTAGAAAGGCGGGTGGGTTTAGTAGAAGGTATGTATAGTGTGCCATTGTATGCAGATCTGGTGGGTCTATTGGATGTGTGGAAGTGTAGTGAGTTGTTGAGCCAGTGTACGTCAGGGTTGTGAAGCATCTTGTGTATAATAGTGAGATTCTTGTAGTGACTTCTGTAGGAGATTGGGAGCCAGTGGAGGTCTCTGAGGATGGGGGTGATATGGTCTTTTCTGCGAGTGTTAGTGAGAACTCTAGCAGCAGTATTTTGTAGCATTTGGAGAGATTTGATGGTGGTTGATGGGAGACCTAGCAAGAGGGAGTTGCAATAGTCTAATTTGGAGAATATTATGGCCTGTAGGACAGTGCGGAAGTCATTAAAGTGGAGGAGGGGTTTGTTTTTTGAGGACATGAAGTTTATAGTAACATTCTTTCATGGTGGAGCTTATGAATTTTTTGAGGTTGAGTTGAGTATCTATTATTAGGCCAAGGTCTCTTGCATGTTGGGCGAAGGGAGTTGAAGGGGGGAGGGTGTTGATGTCAGTTGTGTTCAAGGTTGGGGTTGTGTGAAATAATGAGTTCAGTTTTGGAGGAGCTGAGGGAGAGGTTTAGATTAGAAAGGAGGTGGGTGATTGATGTGAGGCAGGTTTCCCAGATCTTTTTTTTTTTCAATATACTATTTATTAATTTTTCAATGATATTAACATACATTGAATGAAAAAAATATAGCATATAATAAATTCATACTCATAAGTTTAAACACACGTTTGTATATGCTATTTACTAGCCCTCAACAACTGGGGGAGATCAAACACAAGGAGACGACTTTATTTAGGCAGATAGGTAATAAAATTTAAATGTAATTCGCTATAAAGAGGGACATTATTACCTTTTTAAACGGACTGGTTCCTAGTAAGAGGTAGACTAACAATCGCCAGTTTAAACTTTAACGTCTGCATTTTCTACTTCTTTATCATTAAGAAATTGTCTTAAATAAGAGGAAAGAAAAAAAGTATATGTAACATCTCTAATTTTTACAATGCATTTACAAGGAAATTTAATAAAAAATTGCGCTCCCATTTCCAAAACTCTGGGCTTCAATGCCAAAAACTCTTTTCTTTTGAATTGTGTTTCCCTGGCCAGATCCGGGAAAATCTGAACTCTGTCCATGAAAAAGTTCCCGCTGGCTACGAAAGTATGCTTTTAAAACCCAGTCTCTGTCCGACTCAAGAAGAAAAGTTATAATCAAAGCTGCAGGTTGTGGTACTTCCTCTGAAGAAGTTTCAAGGAGCTCCATCAGGTTTAAATTTACAGGAGAAAGTTGTTGTATTTCAGCATTTCCACTAGATTTTTTTTTTCTTACTGGTAAATAATAGATCCGTGAAATGGGTGGTAAAATTTCTTTCACTAACTTCAAATTTTCCACTGCATATTGTTTCCATAATTCAGTTGGTGTTATTGTCGATTTCTTAGGAAAATTTATTAATCTGAGATTTTTCCCTCTTTGCTGATTCTCTAAATTTTCTAATTTTCTAAGTAAATACAAATTATCTTTCGCCATTTCTTGATATTGATTTTTCAAATGGTCTACATCAGTTCTAACAGATTTTATTTCCTTTTTTGTTTCCGTTTGCTTTTCTTTCATTTTCTTAATTTGAACATTCATGTTACCCATTTTGATAGTTAAATTATTCAACTGTGTAGCCAAATTCTTATTAACAGTTTCTATAGCAATCCAAATGGATTCTAAGGTAAACTGCTCCGGTCTTACCAGCTGCTGTGGTTTATAAAACTTCTCCTGGATAAACAAATCTTCTTCAAATTGCTTTTCCAAAAGTTCTTCCAGCGATTGTTCTTCTCCTCTTTGAACTCCTTCCCCTTCCAACCTGACAGATCCCGGGTGACGCACTTGCCACGGGACTCCCTTCGTGTTCTGTGCGGGTTCCTCCCTGGAGTCTTCCGGGGTCCTCTCCGTCAGGACCAGGGTAGCTGTCCTACCAGCTGCTGGGTTTTCGGGTGCCGTCCGTTCAGCTGTGATTCTGTAAGAGTCAAGCAAGGACCACAAAGGATAGTTTTTCCCTCAGATTCTTTAATGCAAGTGGTCTTTTTTTTGTTTTGTTTTGTTTTAAAAGCCACCCTTGCATCGTTTACATAAAAAGACACCAAACTTTCTTCCACCAGGGACAGAGATGTCACTGAGTCAGGGAAGCTATCGGCTGTTGTTACGCCTCCTCGACCTGCTTCCAGCGACTCTTCTCCCGGTGCTTCAGGCCCTCTGAGTACATGAGCGTCCATCGGCCCGCGGTATGGACCCGGTGTCGAGGCTTCTAAATTCAGCCTCTCTCGGGCCCTCCGCTTCCTGCCGGAGTGCGGCATTAAACAAGGAAAAAATTACAAGGTAAGCGAAGAGTCGGCGTGCGTCCTGCCTCTAGCTCGCCATCTTGGATCTCCCTTAGGTTTCCTAGATCTTGAGGGATTTAGAGATGGATTTGGTAATGGGGATAAGAATTTGGACATCTGCATAGATGAAATGAGTGAGTCCTAGACTGGATAGAAGGTGGCAAAGAGGCAGCATGTATATGTTGAAAAGGGTGGAGGATAGTGAGGAGCCTTAGGGAACACCTCGAGTTAAATTGATAGGTTCAGATTCGCTATGACCTATTTTGACTGTGTAGTGTCTATTATGGAGGTATGATTCAAGCCATCGAAGGACAGTGCCAGTGATGCCAATTTCAGAGAGGCGGGTTAGAAGAATCTTGTGGCTGATAGTGTCAAAGACAAAGGAAATGTCTAGCATTGCAAGGATGTAGGAATGCCCATTGTCCATGCCTTTAAGGAGAGTATCAGCGAGGGAGATTAGGAGGGTTTAGGTACTGTGGAATTTGCGGAAGCCAAATTGAGAAGGGTATAAGATGTTGTGTTTTTCAAGGAGATCAGAGAGTTGTGTGTTTCTCACAGGACAAGCAGGATGGTTGTCCTCACAAATGGGTGACATCGAGGATGGAGCCCAACCACGGAAAACTTCTGTCAAAGTTTCTAGAACCTTGACTGGCCCCTACTGGGCATGCCCAGCACGGCACCAACCCTGCAGCCAGCAGGGGTCCCCCTTCAGTCTTCTTTTTTCCGCGCAGCAGTAGCCACGCGGTTAAGGAGCTCTTACCACATTCCTGACAGTGTACATAATTTCTGTACTCAGGGCCAGGGCAACAAGAACACTTAGACTCAGTAAAAGGTATTATAAGTGTTCCTGGGAGATGCCGTATACTAGGTGCCCTTTGTCTTTCAAAATAACCAGCATCTCATCTAATACAGGAAGTGAACCTTCTTTTATAGTTAAACATACAGTATTGCCGAACCTTCTAGAATTACGTGACTGCCCAAAGACTCATTTACAGAGACACATCATGCTGTTCACATGACAACCTATCCCTGAACTGCCCTGACAGGTTTTTCAGGTGTAGCTCATTTGCCATCACTTTCCAGATACTCCTTCTGTCCTGTAGATGATCTTGTCCAGTGAGGGTTCAACAGAATAGTGCCTGGAGCTCTCGCTGTTGGTTTCTTCTGATCTTCCTTTGATCTTCTGTGTTGTGTAAACAGGTAGTAGGTCTGTGTTCTGAATAGACAGTAGGCCTGAATTCTGTTGCTGGTGCAAGGACTTTAATTAAAGCTGTAACCTCAGGTAATTTTCATTCACCTGGCTCCTGCAGTTGAGATAGGCATCTGTGAACCACAAGCTTGTATGTTGGTGTCGTGAGAACCAAGCTTCCTTGTATTATGCTGTAAATATTGCCATTGATGTCCACCTGGCCTTTAATTATAGGCTTTGCAGAGCATACAAGTTTCCCAGATCTTCCACATTCTTGAGTCTAAGATGGTCAGAAGGTCACTGTATTTCAACAGTGTCAGTGTAATTCAACCAACTGAGGATTCTGGGAATGGCTGAATGAACCAAAGTTCTGAACCAGAGTTATGAATTATATCATTTTCCCTCTTGTGGCACCGTCAATGGTAAGGTGACACACCCAATTAAATTCTTCTTGAACTTCTTTTGAAGTAAAAATCGCCCCACAGGGGTCCCTCTTCTATCTAATTTAGTCCGCGGTGTTTCGGTAAGTTTTTTGGCCGGTTTTCGCCGACTTCCGTCGAGTTTGGCCTTCGCGGCCTGCTGGCAATGAGGTGGGGTTTGGGGAGAGGAAAGTAGAGATAAGTTAGGGGAAGGGGGGAGAGTGGAATTAAAGCTAAGCGGAGGCAAGTAGTATGGAGGTGCAGCTTCAGGGGTAGCGCTAAGGGGCAGGCCCCTTTGTTGTGTTCCTTCGGCGCGCGACGCCTACGGTTCACAGGCACGGGTTTTAAAGTGTCTGTCCCTCGTCGCTCCGCTGATGCCAGCAGGTGGGCGGAGTCTGCGGTGGGTCAGGAGGGGGTCGGCCAAGGCGTTCCTCATGGCGATGGCGGGGAGCAGGGCCGATCAGCGTCGGGAGCGGGCACAGTCTCCATTACATGCAGATGCATCTCATGCATATTGTTTGTGGATAATCTGAAAACTCAACCATCTTGTGGCATGCGAAGACTGGATATCCACAATGAATATGTGTGAGATGTATTTGCATGAAGTGGAGACTGCATGCAAATACATCTCATGAATATTCTGTGTGGATCTCTTGAAAACCCAACCGACTTGTGGCATTCAAGAATTGGAGTTGCCTCCCCCTGCCTTAGATGCATAACAATAAAAGTGGCCAAGCAAAAAGAAGTAATTTATTAAGATTTAGCTCCGGCCTTTTCACTGGTAGCTCAAGGTGCATTACATTTGGGTACAGTAGGTACTTTCCTGTCCCGAGAGGGCTTACAATCTACATTTATAACCGAGGCAATAGAAGGGGAAGTGACTTGCTCAAGGTCCCAAGGCATGTCAGCAGAATTTGAACCCTGGCTTCCCTGGTTCTCAGCCTGCTGCTTTGAGTGCTAATTAATAGAAACGCTCATATTTCCTTAGGACTAAAATCAGAATCAGGGAAAAAGAGGATCTTGGTGATTTTCTTTGTTTTAACTCTTAGTAGAATCATCTAAATGTCCTGCTGCTGTGATTTGGCAATAACAATAGAATTTTTTATTTTTTTTTTTATGAATGCATCCTAGCACTTTATGAAAATGCATGCAGAAAAGAAGCATAAATGTGATAAATGCAAGAACTCGTACGGCACTGAATGGGACCTGAAACGGCATGCAGGCTACTGTGGCAAGACTTTCCAGTGTACGTGTGGTTGCCCGTACACCAGCAGAACAGCATTGCTATCTCACATCCACCGAACTGGGCATGAAATTCCTGCAGAGCACAGGTAAATGACACTGATTAGCTTTATTAGCCCATGGCTTTTAAATTGTTCTTGGCTTTCTGGAGAGGCCTATTTCTTGCAATCAGGGAAACTGTTAAATGTTCTCAAAATCCATCCATGTAATCCATCCCTAGCAGAAGCGCTGCCCTCCATGGCAGGTGGACAAAAACCAAAGCTAAATGATCCCAGAATCTCTTCCCCCTTATGGTGTGGTCCCTTTGGAGGGATTAATTAAAGAAAAACCCTTCTTCTGTTCTTTGCACGCTTATTTCTGACTACATCCGTCCTTAATTATGAACATAACAAAATTGGATTACTAAACTCTATTCCCTCCATGAACAAGAAGATCATGAAATTCTACACAAAACTAAAGGAGTCTACTTTACAGGATGTGCATGTCCACAGTCCGTGGATATGTGTGGATCCAAAAAACTCACGACGTCCTCATGTCCTGACAGTTTGCTGTGGATAGGACATTATACGCCAATCTTGTAGGCTGCCTTTCCCTTTGAAAAGCAGGCTAATAAACTGATGCATGACTGATTGCATTTCTTGAAAAGCAATGTGGGAAATGGAATGTTCTAAGTTAGGGATCAATGTGTTCCCTGTCCCATCTTATCTGGCGAGATTGAGAGGGTGGTATGTAGTACTGCCGCCTCTGCTGGACCTCTTCTTCGGATAGCTTTAAAGATATTTATGTCGCTCATAACCCCTGATGGCATCACTGGGAGGGCAGAGAGGTGATGATAGTGAACAGGGGGGTCCTGGGGAGGTAGGCAGTGAGGGTGAGCTGAAGGTGCTGAGGAAGGAAAGGGGGGAGATAGGGGAGAGGGAGGAATGGGTTGAGAGTGAGAAGTGGAGAGCTGGTAAGGTGAGGATGGGTGGGGGTGAAAGTGAGCAGTGGGGAGAGGTAAACGCACACACCAGGGCATGGATGTTTTTCTTCCTTTAGGCCCTTTGGGCAAAAAAATGTGAAACCATTGCACTAACCTATTGCATTATCCAGCCCCCTTCACCAAAATGTAGAAAAAGAAACGAGCATCTTCTTCCCTCTAAATGTGTAGCCCATTAGTTTTGCTCTGTCGCTGCCTCTGGGTTGATATTATAATATGTTTAACTTCTGATTCCCCACTGAATTCCAGGGCTCAGAAATTTTGTTGTGCATCTCACCACGCATCAAGGAATGAAAACCTACTTGATCAGTTTGATAAACCTCCTCCTTACTAAGGCTGTTGCCATCAAGTTTCTTTTGATGGTTTGTGATTTGAAGATCATAGTGGAGGAGGAGAGAGGGAGGAGGTGTATAACTCTAGTCAGGGAAAGTGAAGAAAGTAGGATAAGGCAGAACAGCAAGTTCTAGCAGTGAATAAACACCAATTGGTCTATCCAGTCTGTTCAATTGAAATTCTTTCTCTCTGGTTCTCTACCAGTTTAAGTGGAAAAGAATAGAAATTCCTGTGCTTAAACCAACCCAACTCCTCTTCTTCACCCAGCCTGGTCTCTCAACCTTATCTGTCTCAGGTATATCTTAACAGTGCTAGCAATTAATAAAGAATCCCCCTACACCCATGCATTTCTGGAGGCCATAAAAATCTAAACTTAAGTTCACCCAAATTAATGGAATCGCTGCAAAACAGTGCAGTTTCTGTAATCCAAGTAATAGCAAGATCCAAAGCAACATGGTTTTACCAGAGGTAGATCTTATCAGTCAAATTTAATCAGTTTCATTGTCTGGGTGAACAAACAGTTGGCAAGTCCTAGATGTAGGGTACTTTGATTTCAATAAGGTCTTTGACAGTTCCGCATAGATGATTTATAAATAAACTGAGTACCCTTGGTGTGGGCCCTAGAGTGTCTGAGTGAGAAACTAGTTAATTGGGCAGTCATATAGGATAGTGGTAAATAGGAGGGGTTGTTACTAGTAGTGAGCCTCAGGGATTGGTTCTTGGACTAGTTCTTTTCAACATTTTTGTGAGGGACATTACAGAAGGAATGTTGGGAAAGGTTTGTCTTTTTTGTGGTGATACCAAAATCTGCAACAGGATAGGCAGCCAGGAAGGTGTGGAAAATAGGAGAGAGATCTCCTGAAGCTCGAGGAATGATCTAGAGTCTGGCAGGTAAGATTTAATGCTAGAAGAAGGCTGGTGACATCACAGAATGAGATGGCTGCATGAATCTGAGTTCCAGTCTCCCCCAATCCTTTGTTCTTAGAATCGTCACACATCCTTCGTGATTGAGGATATTTTTTACTTTAGATCGAGAGATTCCAAGCTTACGATGCCTCCTGAAGAAAAAAGGGCCTGATTTCAAGCAATTCTCCTTTGTTAAAGCTGCTTTAGATTCCGTGGGGCCTGGAGGAGTGGAGGAAGCTGCGGATCCACTTGTTCCAGCTATAGAGGCTAACCTGGGTAATGGAGTGTCGGTAGCGACCATGAATGAACTGCCTACAAGAGAGGAGTTCCGGCAATAGTTTTGCAATTTGCGCAAAGAGAAGAGAGATACTAAGCAGCAACTTGTTGCTATGATGGCCGATAAGAGAGAAGAGATGTCGAATATTGGGCAGAGAGTTGACTGCAACGTACGCTTGGAAGCCCAAGCTGATAAAGTGGAGAAATTACAAAAGCAATTCAGCCAATTATTGTTGGATAATTTGGAACTTCAAGCAAAAACTGAAGATTTGGAGAACTGAAATCGCAGATATAATCTCCGTTTCTAGGGAATACCCGAAATTGATGATTGCAACGATTGCCATGCGATGGTGCAGCAACTCTGCTTTTTTCCTGGTACAAAATAAAGGGGCTGCATCACCAATAGCGCATTCAGTGGTGGAAATTGAAAGCGTGCATAGAACGATAGGCCCTAAGGTGGGGAAAAAACCCCGCAATATCATTGCTTGTTTCCATCGTTTTTCTACCAAGGAAAGATTGTTCTCCGTGGTGAAGAAACAACTGTCGTGGGTATGGGAGTCACATACCATTTGGGTATTTGCGGATCTATTGCTGGTTACCATCCAGAAAAGATTGGAATTCAGGGAAATAACTTCAGCACTGTGTAAAGAGGGAATTAGTTATCGCTGGTTCTTCCCTTTTGGTTTAGTGATGACCATCCGGGATACAACGTCTAAAGTGAAAGCCATTGATGGAGCGGAGGCCACTTTGCAGGACACAGGTATTGCAGTCAAGAAAACAGCTACGCAGAAGACTACTATGGCTGTGCCGAGAGAGGACACCCCGTGACGGCAAAGAGTGGGGAAGGGAGGTCGACAATTGTGAAGGCACTCGGGAGACTCCTTTTCCTATGGGGAGGCATAGACGGTGGAAAAGGATGACCTGGGTTATCCATAATTTTAGTTTTATTTTATGGATTTTCAGCTGGTAATGGAGTCTAGAGAGGCTTCACGGAGCTGATAGCTGGCATACAAAGTTTGATTGTGTGGTTGATTTTATTAATTATGTGCTTTAAAGCTCAGAGGGAGTTCAGATTGCGTTCTGTGTATGTCTTCACCTTTCGCTGCATTTGCAATCTGCTCTGGGGCAATAGCAGATGGCTTAGGGGTATGGGTTGGGGGAAGGGATTGTTACAGCGTTATGGTGGGACGGTTTGGCTAAGGTGGGCTATGAGGGAGGAAAATGTAGGTGGTGATAGTGGATATAAAGTTGAGGAAATACGCTTAATTGTGCGCTGATTGATATGGAGGTGGGGAGATTTATGGATATAGGGGTTATACTGATCTAATTTCAAAAGAATATGGCTGTAACTAAAATTTTGTCCGTAAATATTAACAGATTAAATATTCCTCGCAAAAGGCAACTTAAGTCTGAGATCCAGGATGCGGGGGCTTCCATTGTGCTTCTGCAAGAAACTCATCTTAAACGACTAAAGAACACCTTTTGGCTTTACCTTCTCGATTCTTTGCTGCAGCCTCTAAGTCTGAAAAATATGCGGGAGTGGGAATTCTATTTCATAAGGATTTTGAATGTCTAATTAAGATGTTATGCAGACTCATGGCAGATTTCTTTTGGTAAAATTTGAAGCTGGGGAGGGTGGTGTTTGTTAAATAATGTACGCCCCCTAATATAGAGCAGGGTTCTTTTTTTGTTACTATTGATGGATGCCCTTTTGAATTCAGAAGGGGAGGGTCATTGATTGTTGCTGGGGATTTCAATTTAACCTTGACGCCCCAGTTGGACAATTCTGGAGGGAGTGGCTCGGGTACCAATAAACACAGAACTCATCTTAAAACACTTAATGAAGAGATTGGATATGGTTGATGTTTGGAGACATCGTTCTACTCATGCATTGAATTTTTCATTTTATTCAAGTCCTCATAAGTCTTACTCCCGGATTGATTTTTTTTTTTTTTTTTTTGGTGGACAAGGCAGTGTGCTTAATCAGGTTTCTAATGCTGAGATCGAATTAATCACATGGTCTGACCATGCCCCTATTTGGTTAGATTTAGTTTAGGAGTATAGATAACGGAAAGAGGTATTGGAAACTTAATGATACTTTATTGGCAGATGATGCCTTTTGCTTTCAATTAGATGACATTAGAGAGCATGTGGACAATAATGATATGGGGGACACTAATATCCTTCTCTTCTCTGGGACTGCTTAAAGGCTGTCACCCATGGGTGGTTGATATCCCAGGCAGCTTTTAAAAAGAAAGAGAAATCAGAGTTGAAAAAAGTTGCAAGATGAAATTGCAACCTTTGAAATGCTCCACAAAAGAATGTTCATACACTCAGTGTATGTTAAGCTGCAGAGGGCTAGAGATACTTTATAGTCCTTAGATCTTGATAATGTTACTTTATAATTAAACTTGGTCGAACAAGAGCATTTTGAATGGGGCAATAAAGCTAGCAGGTTGCTGGCTCGCAAGTTAAACGTATATCTCAGAATCAAATTACTAGGATCAGAAATATGGTTCTTTTTTGACCTCTGCTGATATCCGGCAAAGGTTCATGCACGTTTATGGTGAGCTGTATGGTGCAAATGTTTCTATCATAGGTAGTCAGATCATTATTTACATTCTATAGATCTTCAGAGTATCTGAAGAAGAAAATATTTTGATAAGGAAATAATCTTTTGGATATCCTACAGGTGATCAAAGAACTCAAAGTGAATAAAGCCCCAAGACTGGGATTTACGGCCCAGTTTTACAAAAGATTCTCTCCTGAATTGGTGCCTTCTTTATTGACAGTTTAATTCCCTAAGACTGGGCAACTCTTTATTCCCCGGGTCCAAACCTGGCCTCAACACGACTTCATGCTGGTCTTATAGGCCTTATATCATTGCTTAAAGTGGACCTTAAGATATTAGCAAAACTTTTGGCTAATCATTTGAACTGGGTAATGGCTGGATTGGTACATCCTGACCAGGCTGGTTTCATTTCGGGCAGGATGGTGGCAGACAATGTGCACAAAATCACTGATCTCATGGATGTGGAAAGAACATATTCCTGCTGTTTTGCTTTCAGTGGATGTTTAGATGTTTAGACGCCTCAAAAGCAAGAAGGTCCCTTGGTCTGATCACTCACTTATCTCAACCGCATTCTCATTGAACAAACCCTCCACCTCCAAAGGGCCCTCACCATCTTTCCCATACAGAAGATCCTGCTCTACAGAAGACCTCAGCTCCCACCTAGCCTCTCAACTTCCATCCATTGATCTCTCAAACCCGAACACAGCTCTCCGCTCTTGGAAAGCCATCACAGATTCCATAGCCGACAAGCTATGTCCGCTAGCAACCAAAAAATCACTCCCAAACGCCTCCAAAAGACAACCATGGTTCACGGAAGAACTAAGAAAGCTAAAACAAAATCTAAGACAGAAAGAGAGCGACTGGCGCAAATCCCCAAGCACCAATACACGATCCATCTACAAAGCCACCCTCCATCAATACAAGTCAACTACCTCTAAATCCAAAAGGGACTACTATGCATCCAAGATTCACCACTTAATCTTCGACGCAAAAGCCCTCTTCGCCTATGTCTCCAATCTCACCCAAATCATCCCACAGGAGATTCCCAACGACCTAGCACAACACAAAGCTGA
Source organism: Rhinatrema bivittatum (assembly GCF_901001135.1). Taxonomy (NCBI): domain Eukaryota; kingdom Metazoa; phylum Chordata; class Amphibia; order Gymnophiona; family Rhinatrematidae; genus Rhinatrema; species Rhinatrema bivittatum. The sequence continues at coordinate 10,801,530 of NC_042621.1, read as the reverse complement.
AGAACTTGCTCTTCATTTTCACAACAAAGTCAACAGCCTTCTAACTCATCTGCCTTCTAATCCCACCGACCCTGCTCTTTACCAGTCTCTTCAACAATCATCCCTCAACAACAATGGTCTGGAAACACTTGAACCCATCTCTATCTTAGAGATACAAACTCTTATAAGAAGAATGAAACCTTCCTCCCATCCTTTGGATACTATCCCCACCAAACTGCTCCTGGCCATCCCTGACTCCATCGCTAAAACCTTGTCGGACATCATAAACTGCTCACTCTCCCAAGGACTATATCCTGACGACCTCAAATTGGCCTCCATCAAACCTCTACTCAAGAAACCCAACTTGGATCCTAAAGACCCCAACAACTTCCGTCCTATCGCCAATCTCCCATTCATAGCCAAGATTCTAGAAAAAGTTGTCAATACTCAACTCTCCGAATACATAGAAGAAAACAAAATCCTATTCCAATCACAATACGGATTTCGCAAGTCACTGAACACAGAATCCCTCCTCATCTCCATGTCTGACTTCATATTAATGGGCCTTGACAAAGGCCAATCCTTCCTCTTAATTCTACTGGACCTATCAGCCGCCTTTGATACGGTCAATCATTCCATTCTCACTTCCATTCTGGCTTCTATAGGTATCTCAGGCACAGCTCTCTCATGGTTTAAATCTTTTCTCTCCAACAGAGGCTTCAAGGTTAAGATACAGAACAAAGAATCTTCACGAATGGACGCATCCATAGGTGTCCCCCAGGGCTCCTCACTGTCACCTACACTCTTTAACATTTATCTTTTACCTATCTGCCAACTCCTCTCCAACCTTAACCTCAAACATTTCCTCTACGCCGACGACATCCAGATCGTGATACCCATTAAAGAATCTTACACAAAAACATTGGTTCACTGGGAAAACTGTCTCTTCGAAATTAAACATCTCCTGGCTAACCTAAACCTAGTTTTAAACTCCTCTAAAACAGAACTGCTTCTCATCTCCCCAGATAATAATGCCATCTCTAATCCTCCAACTATCCCAACTACTACACAGGTGAGAGATCTAGGAGTATTAATTGATAACCGGATGAACCTTAAAGCTTACATCAACAGAACCACCAAGGACTGTTTCCACAAACTCCAAGTTCTGAAAAGAATTAGACCACTCTTCCACACTCAGGACTTCAGAACCATTCTACAAGCTATCATTTTTTCTAAGATCGATTACTGTAACTCTATCCTTCTGGGCCTACCTTCCTCCTATACTAGACCCCTCCAGATGTTACAAAACGCTGCGGCAAGATTACTGACAAACTCCAGGAGGAGGGACCATATATCTCCAATCCTAAAAGATCTCCACTGGTTGCCTGTTCACTTTAGAATCCTCTACAAATCTCTTTCCATAATATACAAAACCATCCATCAACACACCCCACTCGACTTACAAGTCCCATTCCAAATTTATAACTCCTCCAGACCAACAAGAGACACACTTAGAGGATCTCTTCAAGTGCCCCCAGCCAAAACTACCAAACACATTACCTTGAGAGATCGGGCCTTTTCAACAGCCGGCCCCCTTCTATGGAACTCCATCCCACCGGACCTTAGACAGGAGCCCAGCCTCCCAACCTTCAGGAAGAGACTTAAGACCTGGCTGTTTAAAAAAGCTTTCCCGGACACCGATTAATTCTATTCAGCCAGATTCTACCACTTCCACATGTAAAAATGTTATTACTAATGTAAATACCTATACCTAATGTTATTCTCTTTCTTTTCTTCTCTCCTCCCAGTTCTATTACCTTGTTATTTGTAACTGCTTCCTTCTACACAAATAGGTTATTGAATTGTTTACTGTACACCCCTGTTATATGTAAACCGGCATGATGTGTTTGCAACATGAATGCCGGTATATAAAAATTTTAAATAAATAAATAAATAAATAAACATATTCCTGCTGTTTTGCTTTCAGTGGATGTTTAGAAAGCCTTCGACATGCTGCATTGGCCCTTTCTATTCCGCACTTTGGAAAAAATGAACTTTGGGTCCTTTTTTTTTTTCCGTTGGTTACATCAGCTTTATAGTGACCTGAAAGCTTGCATTAAGGTTAATGATACCTATTCTGACCTTTTTGCTATACAGCGGGGGACTAGGCAAGGCTGTCCTCTGTCTCCTTTGCTACTTGCCTTATTTTTGGATCCCCTGGAGATAAAAATCGATAAATCAGGTAATGTTTCTGGGGTCTCAGTGTGTAATATTAGTTACGTTATCTTTTTGCTGACTATATTTTATTTATATTGACAAAACCCTATCAATCATTAGTTGGGGCAGTGGATGTCTTGAGCAAGTTCGGTAAAGTTTCTGGATTTAAATTAAATCTGGATAAGTCCGAGCTACTTAATCTCTCTGTTCCAGTAGATCAGCTTTCTCAGTTGAGAAGTGAATTTCCCTTTAAGTGGGCCCAATAAGAAAATTAAATACCTGGGTATTCATATTCACAATAGCTTAGATGAGTTGTATGAGCTGAACTACTCTCCCTTGTCTAAATCATGAAATATATTTTTTAGCATGTGGTCAAAGTTCACGTTGTCTTGGTTGGGCAGGAAGGCAACCATAAAAATAAACGTTTTACCCAGGTTCTGTTACTTTTTTCAGTCTCTTCTAATACACGTCTCTACTGCTGCATTAAAACAGTGGCAAAAATGTATCTTTGCTTTTACTGGAAGCATAAGCCTTCCAAGATTGCTAGAAGTGTAATGTTTTGGACTAAACTGAGGGGTGGTCTGGGAGTCCCCCATCGTATTTGGTACTATGTGGCTGCTCAAATGCGCACTATTTTAGACTGGAATGGGAAAGATGAACAGAAATTGTGGGTGACGCTGGAACAGGTGATAGTTGACTGTATGCCATTATGGGCGTCGACTTGGCAACAGATTAGCTGTTTGCCTCCGACTACGGGTAACACTTTGAGGTTATGGAAGCAATGGCAGCATAACTTAGTGGGCAGGAGACAGTATTTCTTTAATTCATCCATTAATTACAATAGCTTTTCCCAGTGGGATTGAACCTGCATTTTTTTAGAAATGGGGTGGAAAAAAGAATTATCCGTCTGGGTCAGCTGTGGGGGAAGGGGGGCTATCTAACTTTTCAAGCTTTGCATGTTAGTTATCATTTGGAGAGTAATGATATATTCTGATACCTACAAATCCAACAATTTTTGATGGCAGAGAGAGTTGGGGAGAATTTACTTCTGGATAAAATAGTTTGAACATTGGTGTGATCATGCATATAAAATGAAGGGTATGATAACTAATGTATATGGCTTCCTTAATAAGGACCCTATAGCTAAGCTTGCATATATCAGGGCCTGGGAGAAGGATTTGGGACATGAGTTGTCTGGGAAGGGATCTAGTATTCCTCAATACGAACCAAAGCTCAATTTCAGTGATTCTATCTGCAAATAGCTATAAAGTGTTAATGAGGTGGTACCTTACTCCTGAATGCCTACATATAGGGGAGACTTGTGTTGGAAAGGTTGTGGAGAAAGAGGAACTTTCTTTCAGATGTGATGAGAGTGCCCAAGGATTGTTGCATTGTGGGGGAATTTCTCCTCTCTTATTAAAGAGGTAACCCATATACCTCTTCACCTTTCCCCTGAAATTGTGGTGTTGAATCTACGCTTGGATCTCACTCCCGACCTGTGGTTGTTGGTTCACCAAATTATATTAACTGCAAGATGTGAGCTAGCCTCTTGTTGGAAGATTACTATACCACCAGTAGTAGCAGTTACGAGGAGACTTGAGAGGATTTGTGAATTGAATAAATTAATGGCATTTAAAAATCATAATCTCTCTAGATTTATCTCTATATGGAACCCATTTGTAAAATGGATTTCTTTGCACTAGTAGTTCTAATTATGTGTTGGATTGTGAATATATTTCCTTACTGGGTGCTGTTTAAAATGTTGTACTGCCTATCTTATCCTTATTTTCATATTTTGGGATCCTTTGGAGTTTGGTTTCTACTACTTGGCTGGTTCCTTGTGGATTCAGTTGATTCGAGTGGATCTATATTGGCGTGTATCGCCGTCACTTCTGTCATTTTCTGCTGGGGATGCGGAGGGTCCGGGTGGGTTATTCTGATCGGGAGATTGGGTGTGGAATATAATAGTATTTTAACATTCTTCATCTCTGTCTTTAATGGGTGCGCAGTATTGTATTTTTGGTGTTATATTTTTATTGAACATTGATTTATTTTATTTATTTATTTAACATTTTTCTATTCCGACATTTGCACGAGACATCACATCGGTTTCCAGATAACAGCAAATTCAGCCAACAGGGCTTTACATTGTAACTGATATTATAACTAGGGGGAGGGGAGGGAAGGGGGCAGGGCAGTAACTTGGAACTGAATGAGTATGCTGGGAAGAGAGTAGGGGAATAAGGAGGATTATTTACAAAAAGCAGGAGTTATTTACATTCTGTATACATTCTAATATGTACATTCAATATATGTACATTCAATATGTACATTCAATATACACGGGGAGGGAGTGGGGGGGGCTAGGTTAGAGAGGGATGGGAGGTAGGGGGGGTGAGAGCGGGGTGATAGAGAGGAAGGGGTAGGGGGTGGAGGGTGGGGGGTGAGGGGGGAGGAAAGGGTCTGTGTGAGGGGTGGAGTGGATTGGGGGGGGGGGGGAATGGAACTGGGATGGCAGATTAAGAGTAGGCGTGTGTGAAAAGCCATGTTTTAAGTTTCTGTCTGAATTTCTTTGGACAGATCTCAAGGCGTAGACTGGTGGGCATTGAGTTCCATAGCTTGGGACCAGCTAAGGAGATGGAGCGTTGTTTGGTGGAAGCGAGGTGGGATAGTTTGGGTGTAGGAGTGGGTATTGTTGCAAGGTATGGTGATCTGGTTGGTCTTGATGTCGTACGAAGGTGTAGAGTGTCGGAGAACCAATGCATATTTGGGTTGTGGATGGCTTTGTGTATGAGAGTTAGTCTTAAAGATGATTCTTGAGGATATGGGGAGCCAATGTAGTTTAAGAACGGGCGTGATGTGATCGTTTCTACGTGTGCCTGTTAGAATGCGTGCAGCTGCATTTAGTAGGAGCTGCAGGGGGGTTGTGGTATTTTTGGGAAGGCCTAGTAAGATGGCGTTTGCGTAATCTATTTTGGATAGGATGAGTGCCTGAAGCACAGTTCTGAATAAAAATTGCAATTTATTTTAAAAAAAAATTAATGCTAGAAAAAAGAAATACAGAGTTATGCATTTAAGCTGCAAAACCTCTAAGGAGATGTACAGTATTGGATATGAAATTCTTGTAAGGATAAGAGAAGCAGGATCTGGGAGTAATTGTATCTGATGATTTTAAGGTGGCCAAACAAGTGGTAAAGCAATGGCAAAAGCCAGAAAGATGTTTTGCTGCATAGGGAGAGGAATTTATTTATTTTATTTATTTATTTATAAACTTTTCTATACCGATATTCGTGGCAACATCATATCTGTTTACATTATAACAGCAAGGAGTAAAATACATTGAACAGGGGAGGGGGATACATAGGATAAATAGGAACAAAAAACTTAGTACAGGAAGAAAGTGAACCAAGCAATAAAATCAACACTAAGAGATAACAGAGGCAATAGATGTTCAATAGTAATTGTGGTTGAAATTAAAATTGCAGCCACCATCACAATAGAAGAAGTTGTGACTGAGATTGCAACTACAATAGCAAACCAGTTATAACAGAGGTTGTGACAGATAAATGTACAGGTACTCCAAAGAGCTGGCATGTTAGGAATGAAAAGGGAAGCAGGGCAGAGGTTATTGGGGGTACGCTTGTTTGAATAGCCAGGTCTTGAGGTTAGCTCGGAATTTGGATGGACATGTTTCCAGACGTAGGTTAGACGTAGGTTAGGGTTAGGGTGTTCCAATGAGTGGGTCCAGCTATAGAAATGGCTCGTTCCCTTGTGGATGTGAGGTGTGCATGATTTAGGGTGGGCACATGAAGAGTCCCATTCTTGGAGGCTCTAGTGAGTCGCTTGGAGCGTTTTGGTTGAAGTGGTTCTTCCAGCCAATTGGAGTTGTGGATGTGTATGGCTTTGTGGATTATAGTGAGGGTTTTATAGAGAATGCGGGAGGGGATAGGGAGCCAGTGCAATTCTTTGAGGATAGGGGTAATGTCATATTTACGGGCATTAGATATAGCTCGTGCTATAGCATTCTGCAGTATCTGAAGGGGTTTAAGAGAGGTGGAGGGAAGGCCTAGAAAGAGTGAATTGCAGTAGTCAAGTTTTGACGTGAGAGTAGCTTGTATGATCGTGCGGAAGTCACTGGTATGCAGAAGAGGTTTTAGTTTTTTCATGACGTTGAGCTTGTAGTAGCCTTCCTTAAGGATTTTGTTGATATGATTTTTTAGGTTCAGTTGCTGGTCAAGTTGCATACCAAGGTTTCATGCGCAGGGCTGCATAAGGTAGGAATTAAAGGCGGGATCGTTTGCAAGGTTGGGATTAGGGGGAATATTATGAGAGATGAGGAGCAGTTCGGTTTTAGAAGAGTTAAGGGCAAGGTGGAGATTGAATAGTAGGGTGTTTATGGAGGAAAGGCAGTTCTTCCAGAATTCAATTGCATTAGTGAGAGAGTTGCGAAGAGGAATAATGATTTGAACATCGTCTGCGTAAAGGTAGAACTTGAGACAAAGGTCTGTAAGGAGATGACAGAGGGGGATGAGGTAGATATTGAAAAGGGTGGATGAGAGGGAGGAGCCTTGAGGGACTCCTTGGGGCAGGGCATGGTGGGAGGATTTGGCATTGCCAATTTTAACAGAGTATTGTCTGTTAGAAAGATAGGATGTAAACCAATTGAGGGCAGTGCCTGAGAGGCCAATGTCAGTGAGACAGGAGATAAGTTGGGTGTGGCTTACAGTATCTAATGCAGCAGAGATGTCTGGCAAGGATGAAGCAATTACCTTGGTCCATTCCTCTGATGAGGTGATCAGAGAGGGAGAGTAGCAGGGTTTCTGTGTTAAGGTGCTTACGGAATCCGAATTGAGAGGAGTGGAGTAAATTATTTTCTTCAAGGTAGTTTGTTAGCTGGGAGTTGACTACCTTCTCCATGAATTTTGAGATGAATGGGAGGTTAGAGATGGGCCGATAATTAGATGGGTCTTGTTGGGTCTAAGGAGGGTTTTTTTAAGAAGGGGTTTGAACACGGCATGCCTGAGG